>NC_089837.1:353701134-354022134 GCF_035609145.1 Eleutherodactylus coqui | reverse complement strand
TGGTGTTCACAAATGATGAAGGTAGGCCTCAAATGTTCTTCACATCGCTTGCTTTTTAATTCTAGCTTGATAGAAGGTCCAAAATGTCTTCTAGTATCCAAAAGTTGAAAACGTTCCTTCAAAAGATACTACAGAGCCATTCCATGGTTCCACAAAAGTGCATCAACCGTGTCATGGCTCATGCAATATGCAATAACAAAGGCCCATAGCTTTGTGCATTGACAACATTTCACAACATTGCAGTAAGAGCACTTCTTTGGCAAGTGCTTTTTACTGCATATAACATTGCAAAATGTGTGAACATTGCACAAGAAAACCCAGAAGTTACAAAAGTCCTTTTTACCTTAGTCTCAATGCAGACGTACAGGCCTGGAATGGACAATAGTTTCAGGCTGCAGGTAAAGAGATGCCCGGGTCATGCAAGTTTCAAGCAGAGAGTTCGACTTTATCCGCTGACCTTTTCCTTACACTAGCTAGAAAGCAACTTTGTATAAGTTAGTAGTATTAAATGCAATCTCTGTATCAAGCCTTTTAAGCATTCTGACACATGATGCTTGCATATAATCTATGTTTCAAGCATTTGAAATGTGACAAAATGTGGGACGTTGAAACATACTCACCATCCAAAGGTATTTTGGTCTTCTTCCAAGCGTTTCGTCCATCAGTTCCAAGAGTTAGAAAAGAGCGTGAAAATGCCGACTTTTTGGGCCTACAAGACAAAAACATAAAATCATGTCATTGAATACATTGGGAGATAAGGGCATTATAGAAATGTATTAAAAGCAAAGCATTAAAGAAGGATACATTGTGTACTTACTTTGACTTGGTGTTCACAAATGATGAATGTAGGCCTCAAATGTTCTTCACATCGCTTGCTTTTTAATTCTAGCTTGATAGAAGGTCCAAAATGTCTTCTAGTATCCAAAAGTTGAAAACGTTCCTTCGAAAGATACTGCAGAGCCATTCCATGGTTCCACAAAAGTGCATCAACCGTGTCATGGCTCATGCAATATGCAATAACAAAGGCGCATAGCTTTGTGCATGCACAACATTTCACAACATTGCAGTAAGAGCACTTCTTTGGCAAGTGCTTTTTACTGCATATAACATTGCAAAATGTGTGAACATTGCACAAGAAAACCCAGAAGTTAAAAAAGTCCTTCTTACCTTAGTCTCAATGCAGACATACAGGCCTGGAATGGACAATATTTTTAGGCTGCAGGTGAAGACATGCCCAGGTCATGCAAGTTTCAAGCAGGGAGTTCGACTTTATCCGCTGACCTTTTCCTTACACTAGCTAGAAAGCAACTTTGTATAAGTTAGTAGTATTAAAAGCAATCTCAGTATCAAGCCTTTTAAGCATTCTGACACATGATGATTGCATATAGTCTATGTTTCAAGCATTTGAAATGTGACAGAATGTGGGACGTTGAAACATACTCACCATCCAAAGGTATTTTGGTCTTCTTCCAAGCGTATCGTCCATCAGTTCCAAGAGTTAGAAAAGAGCGTGAAAATGCCGAATTTTGGGGCCTACAAGACAAAAACATAAAATCATGTCATTAAATACATTGGGAGATAAGGGTATTATAGAAATGTATTAAAAGCAAAGCATTAAAGAAGGATACATTGTGTACTTACTTTGACTTGGTGTTCACAAATGATGAATGTAGGCCTCAAATGTTCTTCACATAGCTTGCTTTTGAATTCTAGCTTGAGAGAAGGTCCAAAATGTCTTCTAGTATCCAAAAGTTGAAAACGTTCCTTCGAAAGATACTGCAGAGCCATTCCATGGTTCCACAAAAGTGCATCAACCGTGTCATGGCTCATGCAATATGCAATAACAAAGGCGCATAGCTTTGTGCATGCACAACATTTCACAACATTGCAGTAAGAGCACTTCTTTGGCAAGTGCTTTTTACTGCATATAACATTGCAAAATGTGTGAACATTGCACAAGAAAACCCAGAAGTTAAAAAAGTCCTTCTTACCTTAGTCTCAATGCAGACATACAGGCCTGGAATGGACAATAGTTTCAGGCTGCAGGTGAAGACATGCCCAGGTCATGCAAGTTTCAAGCAGGGAGTTCGACTTTATCCGCTGACCTTTTCCTTACACTAGCTAGAAAGCAACTTTGTATAAGTTAGTAGTATTAAAAGCAATCTCAGTATCAAGCCTTTTAAGCATTCTGACACATGATGATTGCATATAGTCTATGTTTCAAGCATTTGAAATGTGACAGAATGTGGGACGTTGAAACATACTCACCATCCAAAGCCATTTTGGTCTTCTTCCAAGCGTATCGTCCATCAGTTCCAAGAGTCAGAAAAGAGCGTGAAAATGCCGACTTTTCGGGTCTACAAGACAAAAACATAAAATCATGTCATTAAATACATTGGGAGATAAGGGCATTATAGAAATGTATTAAAAGCAAAGCATTAAAGAAGGATACATTGTGTACTTACTTTGACTTGGTGTTCACAAATGATGAATGTAGGCCTCAAATGTTCTTCACATCGCTTGCTTTTTAATTCTAGCTTGATAGAAGGTCCAAAATGTCTTCTAGTATCCAAAAGTTGAAAACGTTCCTTCGAAAGATATTGCAGAGCCATTCCATGGTTCCACAAAAGTGCATCAACCGTGTCATGGCTCATGCAATATGCAATAACAAAGGCCCATAGCTTTGTGCATGCACAACATTTTACAACATTGCAGTAAGAGCACTTCTTTGGCAAGTGCTTTTTACTGCATATAACATTGCAAAATGTGTGAACATTGCACAAGAAAACCCAGAAGTTACAAATGTCCTTCTTAACTTAGTCTCATTGCAGACATACAGGCCTGGAATGGACAATAGTTTCAGGCTGCAGGTAAAGAGATGCCCGGGTCATGCAAGTTTCAAGCAGAGAGTTCGACTTTATCCGCTGACCTTTTCCTTACACTAGCTGGAAAGCAACTTTGTATAAGTTAGTAGTATTAAATGCAATCTCAGTATCAAGCCTTTTAAGCATTCTGACACATGATGATTGCATATAGTCTATGTTTCAAGCATTTGAAATGTGACAGAATGTGGGACGTTGAAACATACTCACCATCCAAAGGTATTTTGGTCTTCTTCCAAGCGTATCGTCCATCAGTTCCAAGAGTTAGAAAAGAGCGTGAAAATGCCGAATTTTTGGGCCTACAAGACAAAAACATAAAATCATGTCATTGAATACATTGGGAGATAAGGGCATTATAGAAATGTATTAAAAGCAAAGCATTAAAGAAGGATACATTGTGTACTTACTTTGACTTGGTGTTCACAAATGATGAATGTAGGCCTCAAATGTTCTTCACATCGCTTGCTTTTTAATTCTAGCTTGATAGAAGGTCCAAAATGTCTTCTAGTATCCAAAAGTTGAAAACGTTCCTTCGAAAGATACTGCAGAGCCATTCCATGGTTCCACAAAAGTGCATCAACTGTGTCATGGCTCATGCAATATGCAATAACAAAGGCGCATAGCTTTGTGCATGGACAACATTTCACAACATTGCAGTAAGAGCACTTCTTTGGCAAGTGCTTTTTACTGCATATAACATTGCAAAATGTGTGAACATTGCACAAGAAAACCCAGAAGTTAAAAAAGTCCTTCTTACCTTAGTCTCAATGCAGACGTACAGGCCTGGAATGGACAATAGTTTCAGGCTGAAGGTAAAGAGATGCCCGGGTCATGCAAGTTTCAAGCAGAGAGTTCGACTTTATCCGCTGACCTTTTCTTTACACTAGCTAGAAAGCAACTTTGTATAAGTTAGTCGTATTAAATGCAATCTCAGTATCAAGCCTTTTAAGCATTCTGACACATGATGATTGCATATAGTCTATGTTTCAAGCATTTGAAATGTGACAGAATGTGGGACGTTGAAACATACTCACCATCCAAAGGTTTTTGGTCTTCTTCCAAGCGTATCGTCCATCAGTTCCAAGAGTTAGAAAAGAGCGTGAAAATGCCAAATTTTTGGGCCTACAAGACAAAAACATGAAATCATGTCATTGAATACATTGGAAGATAAGGGCATTATAGAAATGTATTAAAAGCAAAGCATTAAAGAATGATACATTGTGTACTTACTTTGACTTGGTGTTCACAAATGATGAATGTAGGCCTCAAATGTTCTTCACATCGCTTGCTTTTTAATTCTAGCTTGATAGAAGGTCCAAAATGTCTTCTAGTATCCAAAAGTTGAAAACGTTCCTTCGAAAGATACTGCAGAGCCATTCCATGGTTCCACAAAAGTGCATCAACTGTGTCATGGCTCATGCAATATGCAATAACAAAGGCGCATAGCTTTGTGCATGGACAACATTTCACAACATTGCAGTAAGAGCACTTCTTTGGCAAGTGCTTTTTACTGCATATAACATTGCAAAATGTGTGAACATTGCACAAGAAAACCCAGAAGTTACAAAAGTCCTTCTTACCTTAGTCTCAATGCAGACGTACAGGCCTGGAATGGACAATAGTTTCAGGCTGAAGGTAAAGAGATGCCCGGGTCATGCAAGTTTCAAGCAGAGAGTTCGACTTTATCCGCTGACCTTTTCTTTACACTAGCTAGAAAGCAACTTTGTATAAGTTAGTAGTATTAAATGCAATCTCAGTATCAAGCCTTTTAAGCATTCTGACACATGATGATTGCATATAGTCTATGTTTCAAGCATTTGAAATGTGACAGAATGTGGGACGTTGAAACATACTCACCATCCAAAGGTATTTTGGTCTTCTTCCAAGCGTATCGTCCATCAGTTCCAAGAGTTAGAAAAGAGCGTGAAAATGCCAAATTTTTGGGCCTACAAGACAAAAACATAAAATCATGTCATTGAATACATTGGGAGATGAGGGTATTATAGAAATGTATTAAAAGCAAAGCATTAAAGAAGGATACATTGTGTACTTACTTTGACTTGGTGTTCACAAATGATGAATGTAGGCCTCAAATGTTCTTCACATCGCTTGCTTTTTAATTCTAGCTTGATAGAAGGTCCAAAATGTCTTCTAGTATCCAAAAGTTGAAAACGTTCCTTCGAAAGATATTGCAGAGCCATTCCATGGTTCCACAAAAGTGCATCAACCGTGTCATGGCTCATGCAATATGCAATAACAAAGGCCCATAGCTTTGTGCATGCACAACATTTTACAACATTGCAGTAAGAGCACTTCTTTGGCAAGTGCTTTTTACTGCATATAACATTGCAAAATGTGTGAACATTGCACAAGAAAACCCAGAAGTTAAAAAAGTCCTTCTTACCTTAGTCTCAATGCAGACATACAGGCCTGGAATGGACAATATTTTTAGGCTGCAGGTGAAGACATGCCCAGGTCATGCAAGTTTCAAGCAGGGAGTTCGACTTTATCCGCTGACCTTTTCCTTACACTAGCTAGAAAGCAACTTTGTATAAGTTAGTAGTATTAAAAGCAATCTCAGTATCAAGCCTTTTAAGCATTCTGACACATGATGATTGCATATAGTCTATGTTTCAAGCATTTGAAATGTTACAGAATGTAGGACGTTGAAACATACTCACCATCCAAAGGTATTTTGGTCTTCTTCCAAGCGTTTCGTCCATCAGTTCCAAGAGTTAGAAAAGAGCGTGAAAATGCCGAATTTTTGAGCCTACAAGACAAAAACATAAAATCATGTCATTGAATACATTGGGAGATAAGGGCATTATAGAAATGTATTAAAAGCAAAGCATTAAAGAAGGATACATTGTGTACTTACTTTGACTTGGTGTTCACAAATGATGAATGTAGGCCTCAAATGTTCTTCACATAGCTTGCTTTTGAATTCTAGCTTGATACAAGGTCCAAAATGTCTTCTAGTATCCAAAAGTTGAAAACGTTCCTTCGAAAGATACTGCAGAGCCATTCCATGGTTCCACAAAAGTGCATCAACCGTGTCATGGCTCATGCAATATGCAATAACAAAGGCCCATAGCTTTGTGCATGCACAACATTTCACAACATTGCAGTAAGACCCCTTCTTTGGCAAGTGCTTTTTACTGCATATAACATTGCAAAATGTGTGAACATTGCACAAGAAAACCCAGAAGTTACAAAAGTCCTTCTTACCTTAGTCTCAATGCAGACGTACAGGCCTGGAATGGACAATAGTTTCAGGCTGCAGGTAAAGAGATGCCCGGGTCATGCAAGTTTCAAGCAGAGAGTTCGACTTTATCCGCTGACCTTTTCCTTACACTAGCTAGAAAGCAACTTTGTATAAGTTAGTAGTATTAAATGCAATCTCAGTATCAAGCCTTTTAAGCATTCTGACACATGATGATTGCATATAATCTATGTTTCAAGCATTTGAAATGTGACAAAATGTGGGACGTTGAAACATACTCACCATCCAAAGGTATTTTGGTCTTCTTCCAAGCGTTTTGTCCATCAGTTCCAAGAGTTAGAAAAGAGCGTGAAAATGTCGACTTTTTGGGCCTACAAGACAAAAACATAAAATCATGTCATTGAATACATTGGGAGATAAGGGCATTATAGAAATGTATTAAAAGCAAAGCATTAAAGAAGGATACATTGTGTACTTACTTTGACTTGGTGTTCACAAATGATGAATGTAGGCCTCAAATGTTCTTCACATCGCTTGCTTTTTAATTCTAGCTTGATAGAAGGTCCAAAATGTCTTCTAGTATCCAAAAGTTGAAAACGTTCCTTCGAAAGATACTGCAGAGCCATTCCATGGTTCCACAAAAGTGCATCAACCGTGTCATGGCTCATGCAATATGCAATAACAAAGGCGCATAGCTTTGTGCATGCACAACATTTCACAACATTGCAGTAAGAGCACTTCTTTGGCAAGTGCTTTTTACTGCATATAACATTGCAAAATGTGTGAACATTGCACAAGAAAACCCAGAAGTTAAAAAAGTCCTTCTTACCTTAGTCTCAATGCAGACATACAGGCCTGGAATGGACAATATTTTTAGGCTGCAGGTGAAGACATGCCCAGGTCATGCAAGTTTCAAGCAGGGAGTTCGACTTTATCCGCTGACCTTTTCCTTACACTAGCTAGAAAGCAACTTTGTATAAGTTAGTAGTATTAAAAGCAATCTCAGTATCAAGCCTTTTAAGCATTCTGACACATGATGATTGCATATAGTCTATGTTTCAAGCATTTGAAATGTGACAGAATGTGGGACGTTGAAACATACTCACCATCCAAAGGTATTTTGGTCTTCTTCCAAGCGTATCGTCCATCAGTTCCAAGAGTTAGAAAAGAGCGTGAAAATGCCGAATTTTGGGGCCTACAAGACAAAAACATAAAATCATGTCATTAAATACATTGGGAGATAAGGGTATTATAGAAATGTATTAAAAGCAAAGCATTAAAGAAGGATACATTGTGTACTTACTTTGACTTGGTGTTCACAAATGATGAATGTAGGCCTCAAATGTTCTTCACATCGCTTGCTTTTGAATTCTAGCTTGATAGAAGGTCCAAAATGTCTTCTAGTATCCAAAAGTTGAAAACGTTCCTTCGAAAGATACTGCAGAGCCATTCCATGGTTCCACAAAAGTGCATCAACCGTGTCATGGCTCATGCAATATGCAATAACAAAGGCGCATAGCTTTGTGCATGGACAACATTTCACAACATTGCAGTAAGAGCACTTCTTTGGCAAGTGCTTTTTACTGCATATAACATTGCAAAATGTGTGAATATTGCACAAGAAAACCCAGAAGTTACAAAAGTCCTTCTTACCTTAGTCTCAATGCAGACGTACAGGCCTGGAATGGACAATAGTTTCAGGCTGAAGGTAAAGAGATGCCCGGGTCATGCAAGTTTCAAGCAGAGAGTTCGACTTTATCCGCTGACCTTTTCTTTACACTAGCTAGAAAGCAACTTTGTATAAGTTAGTAGTATTAAATGCAATCTCAGTATCAAGCCTTTTAAGCATTCTGACACATGATGATTGCATATAGTCTATGTTTCAAGCATTTGAAATGTGACAGAATGTGGGACGTTGAAACATACTCACCATCCAAAGGTATTTGGTCTTCTTCCAAGCGTATCGTCCATCAGTTCCAAGAGTTAGAAAAGAGCGTGAAAATGCCAAATTTTTGGGCCTACAAGACAAAAACATAAAATCATGTCATTGAATACATTGGAAGATAAGGGCATTATAGAAATGTATTAAAAGCAAAGCATTAAACAAGGACACATTGTGTACTTACTTTGACTTGGTGTTCACAAATGATGAAGGTAGGCCTCAAATGTTCTTCACATCGCTTGCTTTTTAATTCTAGCTTGATAGAAGGTCCAAAATGTCTTCTAGTATCCAAAAGTTGAAAACGTTCCTTCAAAAGATACTACAGAGCCATTCCATGGTTCCACAAAAGTGCATCAACCGTGTCATGGCTCATGCAATATGCAATAACAAAGGCCCATAGCTTTGTGCATTGACAACATTTCACAACATTGCAGTAAGAGCACTTCTTTGGCAAGTGCTTTTTACTGCATATAACATTGCAAAATGTGTGAACATTGCACAAGAAAACCCAGAAGTTACAAAAGTCCTTTTTACCTTAGTCTCAATGCAGACGTACAGGCCTGGAATGGACAATAGTTTCAGGCTGCAGGTAAAGAGATGCCCGGGTCATGCAAGTTTCAAGCAGAGAGTTCGACTTTATCCGCTGACCTTTTCCTTACACTAGCTAGAAAGCAACTTTGTATAAGTTAGTAGTATTAAATGCAATCTCTGTATCAAGCCTTTTAAGCATTCTGACACATGATGCTTGCATATAATCTATGTTTCAAGCATTTGAAATGTGACAAAATGTGGGACGTTGAAACATACTCACCATCCAAAGGTATTTTGGTCTTCTTCCAAGCGTTTCGTCCATCAGTTCCAAGAGTTAGAAAAGAGCGTGAAAATGCCGACTTTTTGGGCCTACAAGACAAAAACATAAAATCATGTCATTGAATACATTGGGAGATAAGGGCATTATAGAAATGTATTAAAAGCAAAGCATTAAAGAAGGATACATTGTGTACTTACTTTGACTTGGTGTTCACAAATGATGAATGTAGGCCTCAAATGTTCTTCACATCGCTTGCTTTTTAATTCTAGCTTGATAGAAGGTCCAAAATGTCTTCTAGTATCCAAAAGTTGAAAACGTTCCTTCGAAAGATACTGCAGAGCCATTCCATGGTTCCACAAAAGTGCATCAACCGTGTCATGGCTCATGCAATATGCAATAACAAAGGCGCATAGCTTTGTGCATGCACAACATTTCACAACATTGCAGTAAGAGCACTTCTTTGGCAAGTGCTTTTTACTGCATATAACATTGCAAAATGTGTGAACATTGCACAAGAAAACCCAGAAGTTAAAAAAGTCCTTCTTACCTTAGTCTCAATGCAGACATACAGGCCTGGAATGGACAATATTTTTAGGCTGCAGGTGAAGACATGCCCAGGTCATGCAAGTTTCAAGCAGGGAGTTCGACTTTATCCGCTGACCTTTTCCTTACACTAGCTAGAAAGCAACTTTGTATAAGTTAGTAGTATTAAAAGCAATCTCAGTATCAAGCCTTTTAAGCATTCTGACACATGATGATTGCATATAGTCTATGTTTCAAGCATTTGAAATGTGACAGAATGTGGGACGTTGAAACATACTCACCATCCAAAGGTATTTTGGTCTTCTTCCAAGCGTATCGTCCATCAGTTCCAAGAGTTAGAAAAGAGCGTGAAAATGCCGAATTTTGGGGCCTACAAGACAAAAACATAAAATCATGTCATTAAATACATTGGGAGATAAGGGTATTATAGAAATGTATTAAAAGCAAAGCATTAAAGAAGGATACATTGTGTACTTACTTTGACTTGGTGTTCACAAATGATGAATGTAGGCCTCAAATGTTCTTCACATAGCTTGCTTTTGAATTCTAGCTTGATAGAAGGTCCAAAATGTCTTCTAGTATCCAAAAGTTGAAAACGTTCCTTCGAAAGATACTGCAGAGCCATTCCATGGTTCCACAAAAGTGCATCAACCGTGTCATGGCTCATGCAATATGCAATAACAAAGGCACATAGCTTTGTGCATGGACAACATTTCACAACATTGCAGTAAGAGCACTTCTTTGGCAAGTGCTTTTTACTGCATATAACATTGCAAAATGTGTGAACATTGCACAAGAAAACCCAGAAGTTACAAAAGTCCTTCTTACCTTAGTCTCAATGCAGACGTACAGGCCTGGAATGGACAATAGTTTCAGGCTGAAGGTAAAGAGATGCCCGGGTCATGCAAGTTTCAAGCAGAGAGTTCGACTTTATCCGCTGACCTTTTCTTTACACTAGCTAGAAAGCAACTTTGTATAAGTTAGTAGTATTAAATGCAATCTCAATATCAAGCCTTTTAAGCATTCTGACACATGATGATTGCATATAGTCTATGTTTCAAGCATTTGAAATGTGACAGAATGTGGGACGTTGAAACATACTCACCATCCAAAGGTTTTTGGTCTTCTTCCAAGCGTATCGTCCATCAGTTCCAAGAGTCAGAAAAGAGCGTGAAAATGCCGACTTTTCGGGTCTACAAGACAAAAACATAAAATCATGTCATTGAATACATTGGGAGATAAGGGCATTATAGAAATGTATTAAAAGCAAAGCATTAAAGAAGGATACATTGTGTACTTACTTTGACTTGGTGTTCACAAATGATGAATGTAGGCCTCAAATGTTCTTCACATCGCTTGCTTTTTAATTCTAGCTTGATAGAAGGTCCAAAATGTCTTCTAGTATCCAAAAGTTGAAAACGTTCCTTCGAAAGATACTGCAGAGCCATTCCATGGTTCCACAAAAGTGCATCAACTGTGTCATGGCTCATGCAATATGCAATAACAAAGGCGCATAGCTTTGTGCATGGACAACATTTCACAACATTGCAGTAAGAGCACTTCTTTGGCAAGTGCTTTTTACTGCATATAACATTGCAAAATGTGTGAACATTGCACAAGAAAACCCAGAAGTTACAAAAGTCCTTCTTACCTTAGTCTCAATGCAGACGTACAGGCCTGGAATGGACAATAGTTTCAGGCTGAAGGTAAAGAGATGCCCGGGTCATGCAAGTTTCAAGCAGAGAGTTCGACTTTATCCGCTGACCTTTTCCTTACACTAGCTGGAAAGCAACTTTGTATAAGTTAGTAGTATTAAATGCAATCTCAGTATCAAGCCTTTTAAGCATTCTGACACATGATGATTGCATATAGTCTATGTTTCAAGCATTTGAAATGTGACAGAATGTGGGACGTTGAAACATACTCACCATCCAAAGGTATTTTGGTCTTCTTCCAAGCGTATCGTCCATCAGTTCCAAGAGTTAGAAAAGAGCGTGAAAATGCCGAATTTTTGGGCCTACAAGACAAAAACATAAAATCATGTCATTGAATACATTGGGAGATAAGGGCATTATAGAAATGTATTAAAAGCAAAGCATTAAAGAAGGATACATTGTGTACTTACTTTGACTTGGTGTTCACAAATGATGAATGTAGGCCTCAAATGTTCTTCACATAGCTTGCTTTTGAATTCTAGCTTGATACAAGGTCCAAAATGTCTTCTAGTATCCAAAAGTTGAAAACGTTCCTTCGAAAGATACTGCAGAGCCATTCCATGGTTCCACAAAAGTGCATCAACCGTGTCATGGCTCATGCAATATGCAATAACAAAGGCCCATAGCTTTGTGCATGCACAACATTTCACAACATTGCAGTAAGACCCCTTCTTTGGCAAGTGCTTTTTACTGCATATAACATTGCAAAATGTGTGAACATTGCACAAGAAAACCCAGAAGTTACAAAAGTCCTTCTTACCTTAGTCTCAATGCAGACGTACAGGCCTGGAATGGACAATAGTTTCAGGCTGCAGGTGAAGACATGCCCAGGTCATGCAAGTTTCAAGCAGGGAGTTCGACTTTATCCGCTGACCTTTTCCTTACACTAGCTAGAAAGCAACTTTGTATAAGTTAGTAGTATTAAAAGCAATCTCAGTATCAAGCCTTTTAAGCATTCTGACACATGATGATTGCATATAGTCTATGTTTCAAGCATTTGAAATGTGACAGAATGTGGGACGTTGAAACATACTCACCATCCAAAGGTATTTTGGTCTTCTTCCAAGCGTATCGTCCATCAGTTCCAAGAGTTAGAAAAGAGCGTGAAAATGCCGACTTTTTGGGCCTACAAGACAAAAACATAAAATCATGTCATTGAATACATTGGGAGATAAGGGCATTATAGAAATGTATTAAAAGCAAAGCATTAAAGAAGGATACATTGTGTACTTACTTTGACTTGGTGTTCACAAATGATGAATGTAGGCCTCAAATGTTCTTCACATCGCTTGCTTTTTAATTCTAGCTTGATAGAAGGTCCAAAATGTCTTCTAGTATCCAAAAGTTGAAAACGTTCCTTCGAAAGATACTGCAGAGCCATTCCATGGTTCCACAAAAGTGCATCAACCGTGTCATGGCTCATGCAATATGCAATAACAAAGGCGCATAGCTTTGTGCATGCACAACATTTCACAACATTGCAGTAAGAGCACTTCTTTGGCAAGTGCTTTTTACTGCATATAACATTGCAAAATGTGTGAACATTGCACAAGAAAACCCAGAAGTTAAAAAAGTCCTTCTTACCTTAGTCTCAATGCAGACATACAGGCCTGGAATGGACAATATTTTTAGGCTGCAGGTGAAGACATGCCCAGGTCATGCAAGTTTCAAGCAGGGAGTTCGACTTTATCCGCTGACCTTTTCCTTACACTAGCTAGAAAGCAACTTTGTATAAGTTAGTAGTATTAAAAGCAATCTCAGTATCAAGCCTTTTAAGCATTCTGACACATGATGATTGCATATAGTCTATGTTTCAAGCATTTGAAATGTGACAGAATGTGGGACGTTGAAACATACTCACCATCCAAAGGTATTTTGGTCTTCTTCCAAGCGTATCGTCCATCAGTTCCAAGAGTTAGAAAAGAGCGTGAAAATGCCGAATTTTGGGGCCTACAAGACAAAAACATAAAATCATGTCATTAAATACATTGGGAGATAAGGGTATTATAGAAATGTATTAAAAGCAAAGCATTAAAGAAGGATACATTGTGTACTTACTTTGACTTGGTGTTCACAAATGATGAATGTAGGCCTCAAATGTTCTTCACATCGCTTGCTTTTGAATTCTAGCTTGATAGAAGGTCCAAAATGTCTTCTAGTATCCAAAAGTTGAAAACGTTCCTTCGAAAGATACTGCAGAGCCATTCCATGGTTCCACAAAAGTGCATCAACCGTGTCATGGCTCATGCAATATGCAATAACAAAGGCGCATAGCTTTGTGCATGGACAACATTTCACAACATTGCAGTAAGAGCACTTCTTTGGCAAGTGCTTTTTACTGCATATAACATTGCAAAATGTGTGAATATTGCACAAGAAAACCCAGAAGTTACAAAAGTCCTTCTTACCTTAGTCTCAATGCAGACGTACAGGCCTGGAATGGACAATAGTTTCAGGCTGAAGGTAAAGAGATGCCCGGGTCATGCAAGTTTCAAGCAGAGAGTTCGACTTTATCCGCTGACCTTTTCTTTACACTAGCTGGAAAGCAACTTTGTATAAGTTAGTAGTATTAAATGCAATCTCAGTATCAAGCCTTTTAAGCATTCTGACACATGATGATTGCATATAGTCTATGTTTCAAGCATTTGAAATGTGACAGAATGTGGGACGTTGAAACATACTCACCATCCAAAGGTATTTGGTCTTCTTCCAAGCGTATCGTCCATCAGTTCCAAGAGTTAGAAAAGAGCGTGAAAATGCCAAATTTTTGGGCCTACAAGACAAAAACATAAAATCATGTCATTGAATACATTGGAAGATAAGGGCATTATAGAAATGTATTAAAAGCAAAGCATTAAACAAGGACACATTGTGTACTTACTTTGACTTGGTGTTCACAAATGATGAAGGTAGGCCTCAAATGTTCTTCACATCGCTTGCTTTTTAATTCTAGCTTGATAGAAGGTCCAAAATGTCTTCTAGTATCCAAAAGTTGAAAACGTTCCTTCAAAAGATACTACAGAGCCATTCCATGGTTCCACAAAAGTGCATCAACCGTGTCATGGCTCATGCAATATGCAATAACAAAGGCCCATAGCTTTGTGCATTGACAACATTTCACAACATTGCAGTAAGAGCACTTCTTTGGCAAGTGCTTTTTACTGCATATAACATTGCAAAATGTGTGAACATTGCACAAGAAAACCCAGAAGTTACAAAAGTCCTTTTTACCTTAGTCTCAATGCAGACGTACAGGCCTGGAATGGACAATAGTTTCAGGCTGCAGGTAAAGAGATGCCCGGGTCATGCAAGTTTCAAGCAGAGAGTTCGACTTTATCCGCTGACCTTTTCCTTACACTAGCTAGAAAGCAACTTTGTATAAGTTAGTAGTATTAAATGCAATCTCTGTATCAAGCCTTTTAAGCATTCTGACACATGATGCTTGCATATAATCTATGTTTCAAGCATTTGAAATGTGACAAAATGTGGGACGTTGAAACATACTCACCATCCAAAGGTATTTTGGTCTTCTTCCAAGCGTTTCGTCCATCAGTTCCAAGAGTTAGAAAAGAGCGTGAAAATGCCGACTTTTTGGGCCTACAAGACAAAAACATAAAATCATGTCATTGAATACATTGGGAGATAAGGGCATTATAGAAATGTATTAAAAGCAAAGCATTAAAGAAGGATACATTGTGTACTTACTTTGACTTGGTGTTCACAAATGATGAATGTAGGCCTCAAATGTTCTTCACATCGCTTGCTTTTTAATTCTAGCTTGATAGAAGGTCCAAAATGTCTTCTAGTATCCAAAAGTTGAAAACGTTCCTTCGAAAGATACTGCAGAGCCATTCCATGGTTCCACAAAAGTGCATCAACCGTGTCATGGCTCATGCAATATGCAATAACAAAGGCGCATAGCTTTGTGCATGCACAACATTTCACAACATTGCAGTAAGAGCACTTCTTTGGCAAGTGCTTTTTACTGCATATAACATTGCAAAATGTGTGAACATTGCACAAGAAAACCCAGAAGTTAAAAAAGTCCTTCTTACCTTAGTCTCAATGCAGACATACAGGCCTGGAATGGACAATATTTTTAGGCTGCAGGTGAAGACATGCCCAGGTCATGCAAGTTTCAAGCAGGGAGTTCGACTTTATCCGCTGACCTTTTCCTTACACTAGCTAGAAAGCAACTTTGTATAAGTTAGTAGTATTAAAAGCAATCTCAGTATCAAGCCTTTTAAGCATTCTGACACATGATGATTGCATATAGTCTATGTTTCAAGCATTTGAAATGTGACAGAATGTGGGACGTTGAAACATACTCACCATCCAAAGGTATTTTGGTCTTCTTCCAAGCGTATCGTCCATCAGTTCCAAGAGTTAGAAAAGAGCGTGAAAATGCCGAATTTTGGGGCCTACAAGACAAAAACATAAAATCATGTCATTAAATACATTGGGAGATAAGGGTATTATAGAAATGTATTAAAAGCAAAGCATTAAAGAAGGATACATTGTGTACTTACTTTGACTTGGTGTTCACAAATGATGAATGTAGGCCTCAAATGTTCTTCACATAGCTTGCTTTTGAATTCTAGCTTGATAGAAGGTCCAAAATGTCTTCTAGTATCCAAAAGTTGAAAACGTTCCTTCGAAAGATACTGCAGAGCCATTCCATGGTTCCACAAAAGTGCATCAACCGTGTCATGGCTCATGCAATATGCAATAACAAAGGCACATAGCTTTGTGCATGGACAACATTTCACAACATTGCAGTAAGAGCACTTCTTTGGCAAGTGCTTTTTACTGCATATAACATTGCAAAATGTGTGAACATTGCACAAGAAAACCCAGAAGTTACAAAAGTCCTTCTTACCTTAGTCTCAATGCAGACGTACAGGCCTGGAATGGACAATAGTTTCAGGCTGAAGGTAAAGAGATGCCCGGGTCATGCAAGTTTCAAGCAGAGAGTTCGACTTTATCCGCTGACCTTTTCTTTACACTAGCTAGAAACCAACTTTGTATAAGTTAGTAGTATTAAATGCAATCTCAGTATCAAGCCTTTTAAGCATTCTGACACATTATGATTGCATATAGTCTATGTTTCAAGCATTTGAAATGTGACAGAATGTGGGACGTTGAAACATACTCACCATCCAAAGGTTTTTGGTCTTCTTCCAAGCGTATCGTCCATCAGTTCCAAGAGTCAGAAAAGAGCGTGAAAATGCCGACTTTTCGGGTCTACAAGACAAAAACATAAAATCATGTCATTGAATACATTGGGAGATAAGGGCATTATAGAAATGTATTAAAAGCAAAGCATTAAAGAAGGATACATTGTGTACTTACTTTGACTTGGTGTTCACAAATGATGAATGTAGGCCTCAAATGTTCTTCACATCGCTTGCTTTTTAATTCTAGCTTGATAGAAGGTCCAAAATGTCTTCTAGTATCCAAAAGTTGAAAACGTTCCTTCGAAAGATACTGCAGAGCCATTCCATGGTTCCACAAAAGTGCATCAACTGTGTCATGGCTCATGCAATATGCAATAACAAAGGCGCATAGCTTTGTGCATGGACAACATTTCACAACATTGCAGTAAGAGCACTTCTTTGGCAAGTGCTTTTTACTGCATATAACATTGCAAAATGTGTGAACATTGCACAAGAAAACCCAGAAGTTACAAAAGTCCTTCTTACCTTAGTCTCAATGCAGACGTACAGGCCTGGAATGGACAATAGTTTCAGGCTGAAGGTAAAGAGATGCCCGGGTCATGCAAGTTTCAAGCAGAGAGTTCGACTTTATCCGCTGACCTTTTCCTTACACTAGCTGGAAAGCAACTTTGTATAAGTTAGTAGTATTAAATGCAATCTCAGTATCAAGCCTTTTAAGCATTCTGACACATGATGATTGCATATAGTCTATGTTTCAAGCATTTGAAATGTGACAGAATGTGGGACGTTGAAACATACTCACCATCCAAAGGTATTTTGGTCTTCTTCCAAGCGTATCGTCCATCAGTTCCAAGAGTTAGAAAAGAGCGTGAAAATGCCGAATTTTTGGGCCTACAAGACAAAAACATAAAATCATGTCATTGAATACATTGGGAGATAAGGGCATTATAGAAATGTATTAAAAGCAAAGCATTAAAGAAGGATACATTGTGTACTTACTTTGACTTGGTGTTCACAAATGATAAATGTAGGCCTCAAATGTTCTTCACATCGCTTGCTTTTTAATTCTAGCTTGATAGAAGGTCCAAAATGTCTTCTAGTATCCAAAAGTTGAAAACGTTCCTTCGAAAGATATTGCAGAGCCATTCCATGGTTCCACAAAAGTGCATCAACCGTGTCATGGCTCATGCAATATGCAATAACAAAGGCCCATAGCTTTGTGCATGCACAACATTTTACAACATTGCAGTAAGAGCACTTCTTTGGCAAGTGCTTTTTACTGCATATAACATTGCAAAATGTGTGAACATTGCACAAGAAAACCCAGAAGTTACAAATGTCCTTCTTACCTTAGTCTCATTGCAGACATACAGGCCTGGAATGGACAATAGTTTCAGGCTGCAGGTAAAGAGATGCCCGGGTCATGCAAGTTTCAAGCAGAGAGTTCGACTTTATTCGCTGACCTTTTCCTTACACTAGCTGGAAAGCAACTTTGTATAAGTTAGTAGTATTAAATGCAATCTCAGTATCAAGCCTTTTAAGCATTCTGACACATGATGATTGCATATAGTCTATGTTTCAAGCATTTGAAATGTGACAGAATGTGGGACGTTGAAACATACTCACCATCCAAAGGTATTTTGGTCTTCTTCCAAGCGTATCGTCCATCAGTTCCAAGAGTTAGAAAAGAGCGTGAAAATGCCGAATTTTTGGGCCTACAAGACAAAAACATAAAATCATGTCATTGAATACATTGGGAGATAAGGGCATTATAGAAATGTATTAAAAGCAAAGCATTAAAGAAGGATAGATTGTGTACTTACTTTGACTTGGTGTTCACAAATGATAAATGTAGGCCTCAAATGTTCTTCACATCGCTTGCTTTTGAATTCTAGCTTGATAGAAGGTCCAAAATGTCTTCTAGTATCCAAAAGTTGAAAACGTTCCTTCGAAAGATACTGCAGAGCCATTCCATGGTTCCACAAAAGTGCATCAACCGTGTCATGGCTCATGCAATATGCAATAACAAAGGCGCATAGCTTTGTGCATGCACAACATTTCACAACATTGCAGTAAGAGCACTTCTTTGGCAAGTGCTTTTTACTGCATATAACATTGCAAAATGTGTGAACATTGCACAAGAAAACCCAGAAGTTAAAAAAGTCCTTCTTACCTTAGTCTCAATGCAGACATACAGGCCTGGAATGGACAATAGTTTCAGGCTGCAGGTGAAGACATGCCCAGGTCATGCAAGTTTCAAGCAGGGAGTTCGACTTTATCCGCTGACCTTTTCCTTACACTAGCTAGAAAGCAACTTTGTATAAGTTAGTAGTATTAAAAGCAATCTCAGTATCAAGCCTTTTAAGCATTCTGACACATGATGATTGCATATAGTCTATGTTTCAAGCATTTGAAATGTGACAGAATGTGGGACGTTGAAACATACTCACCATCCAAAGCCATTTTGGTCTTCTTCCAAGCGTATCGTCCATCAGTTCCAAGAGTCAGAAAAGAGCGTGAAAATGCCGACTTTTCGGGTCTACAAGACAAAAACATAAAATCATGTCATTGAATACATTGGGAGATAAGGGCATTATAGAAATGTATTAAAAGCAAAGCATTAAAGAAGGATACATTGTGTACTTACTTTGACTTGGTGTTCACAAATGATGAATGTAGGCCTCAAATGTTCTTCACATCGCTTGCTTTTTAATTCTAGCTTGATAGAAGGTCCAAAATGTCTTCTAGTATCCAAAAGTTGAAAACGTTCCTTCGAAAGATATTGCAGAGCCATTCCATGGTTCCACAAAAGTGCATCAACCGTGTCATGGCTCATGCAATATGCAATAACAAAGGCCCATAGCTTTGTGCATGCACAACATTTTACAACATTGCAGTAAGAGCACTTCTTTGGCAAGTGCTTTTTACTGCATATAACATTGCAAAATGTGTGAACATTGCACAAGAAAACCCAGAAGTTACAAATGTCCTTCTTAACTTAGTCTCATTGCAGACATACAGGCCTGGAATGGACAATAGTTTCAGGCTGCAGGTAAAGAGATGCCCGGGTCATGCAAGTTTCAAGCAGAGAGTTCGACTTTATCCGCTGACCTTTTCCTTACACTAGCTGGAAAGCAACTTTGTATAAGTTAGTAGTATTAAATGCAATCTCAGTATCAAGCCTTTTAAGCATTCTGACACATGATGATTGCATATAGTCTATGTTTCAAGCATTTGAAATGTGACAGAATGTGGGACGTTGAAACATACTCACCATCCAAAGGTATTTTGGTCTTCTTCCAAGCGTATCGTCCATCAGTTCCAAGAGTTAGAAAAGAGCGTGAAAATGCCGAATTTTTGGGCCTACAAGACAAAAACATAAAATCATGTCATTGAATACATTGGGAGATAAGGGCATTATAGAAATGTATTAAAAGCAAAGCATTAAAGAAGGATACATTGTGTACTTACTTTGACTTGGTGTTCACAAATGATAAATGTAGGCCTCAAATGTTCTTCACATCGCTTGCTTTTTAATTCTAGCTTGATAGAAGGTCCAAAATGTCTTCTAGTATCCAAAAGTTGAAAACGTTCCTTCGAAAGATACTGCAGAGCCATTCCATGGTTCCACAAAAGTGCATCAACTGTGTCATGGCTCATGCAATATGCAATAACAAAGGCGCATAGCTTTGTGCATGGACAACATTTCACAACATTGCAGTAAGAGCACTTCTTTGGCAAGTGCTTTTTACTGCATATAACATTGCAAAATGTGTGAACATTGCACAAGAAAACCCAGAAGTTAAAAAAGTCCTTCTTACCTTAGTCTCAATGCAGACGTACAGGCCTGGAATGGACAATAGTTTCAGGCTGAAGGTAAAGAGATGCCCGGGTCATGCAAGTTTCAAGCAGAGAGTTCGACTTTATCCGCTGACCTTTTCTTTACACTAGCTAGAAAGCAACTTTGTATAAGTTAGTCGTATTAAATGCAATCTCAGTATCAAGCCTTTTAAGCATTCTGACACATGATGATTGCATATAGTCTATGTTTCAAGCATTTGAAATGTGACAGAATGTGGGACGTTGAAACATACTCACCATCCAAAGGTTTTTGGTCTTCTTCCAAGCGTATCGTCCATCAGTTCCAAGAGTTAGAAAAGAGCGTGAAAATGCCAAATTTTTGGGCCTACAAGACAAAAACATAAAATCATGTCATTGAATACATTGGAAGTTAAGGGCATTATAGAAATGTATTAAAAGCAAAGCATTAAAGAAGGATACATTGTGTACTTACTTTGACTTGGTGTTCACAAATGATGAATGTAGGCCTCAAATGTTCTTCACATCGCTTGCTTTTTAATTCTAGCTTGATAGAAGGTCCAAAATGTCTTCTAGTATCCAAAAGTTGAAAACGTTCCTTCGAAAGATACTGCAGAGCCATTCCATGGTTCCACAAAAGTGCATCAACCGTGTCATGGCTCATGCAATATGCAATAACAAAGGCCCATAGCTTTGTGCATGGACAACATTTCACAACATTGCAGTAAGAGCACTTCTTTGGCAAGTGCTTTTTACTGCATATAACATTGCAAAATGTGTGAACATTGCACAAGAAAACCCAGAAGTTACAAAAGTCCTTCTTACCTTAGTCTCAATGCAGACGTACAGGCCTGGAATGGACAATAGTTTCAGGCTGAAGGTAAAGAGATGCCCGGGTCATGCAAGTTTCAAGCAGAGAGTTCGACTTTATCCGCTGACCTTTTCTTTACACTAGCTAGAAAGCAACTTTGTATAAGTTAGTAGTATTAAATGCAATCTCAGTATCAAGCCTTTTAAGCATTCTGACACATGATGATTGCATATAGTCTATGTTTCAAGCATTTGAAATGTGACAGAATGTGGGACGTTGAAACATACTCACCATCCAAAGGTTTTTGGTCTTCTTCCAAGCGTATCGTCCATCAGTTCCAAGAGTTAGAAAAGAGCGTGAAAATGCCAAATTTTTGGGCCTACAAGACAAAAACATAAAATCATGTCATTGAATACATTGGAAGATAAGGGCATTATAGAAATGTATTAAAAGCAAAGCATTAAAGAAGGATACATTGTGTACTTACTTTGACTTGGTGTTCACAAATGATGAATGTAGGCCTCAAATGTTCTTCACATCGCTTGCTTTTTAATTCTAGCTTGATAGAAGGTCCAAAATGTCTTCTAGTATCCAAAAGTTGAAAACGTTCCTTCGAAAGATACTGCAGAGCCATTCCATGGTTCCACAAAAGTGCATCAACCGTGTCATGGCTCATGCAATATGCAATAACAAAGGCCCATAGCTTTCTGCATGGACAACATTTCACAACATTGCAGTAAGAGCACTTCTTTGGCAAGTGCTTTTTACTGCATATAACATTGCAAAATGTGTGAACATTGCACAAGAAAACCCAGAAGTTACAAAAGTCCTTTTTACCTTAGTCTCAATGCAGACGTACAGGCCTGGAATGGACAATAGTTTCAGGCTGCAGGTAAAGAGATGCCCAGGTCATGCAAGTTTCAAGCAGAGAGTTCGACTTTATCCGCTGACCTTTTCCTTACACTAGCTAGAAAGCAACTTTGTATAAGTTAGTAGTATTAAATGCAATCTCTGTATCAAGCCTTTTAAGCATTCTGACACATGATGATTGCATATAGTCTATGTTTCAAGCATTTGAAATGTGACAGAATGTGGTACGTTGAAACATACTCACCATCCAAAGGCATTTTGGTCTTCTTCCAAGCGTATCGTCCATCAGTTCCAAGAGTCAGAAAAGAGCGTGAAAATGCCGACTTTTCGGGTCTACAAGACAAAAACATAAAATCATGTCATTGAATACATTGGGAGATAAGGGCATTATAGAAATGTATTAAAAGCAAAGCATTAAAGAATGATACATTGTGTACTTACTTTGACTTGGTGTTCACAAATGATGAATGTAGGCCTCAAATGTTCTTCACATCGCTTGCTTTTGAATTCTAGCTTGATAGAAGGTCCAAAATGTCTTCTAGTATCCAAAAGTTGAAAACGTTCCTTCGAAAGATACTGCAGAGCCATTCCATGGTTCCACAAAAGTGCATCAACCGTGTCATGGCTCATGCAATATGCAATAACGAAGGCCCATAGCTTTGTGCATGCACAACATTTCACAACATTTCACAACATTGCAGTAAGAGCACTTCTTTGGCAAGTGCTTTTTACTGCATATAACATTGCAAAATGTGTGAACATTGCACAAGAAAACCCAGAAGTTAAAAATGTCCTTCTTACCTTAGTCTCATTGCAGACATACAGGCCTGGAATGGACAATATTTTTAGGCTGCAGGTGAAGACATGCCCGGGTCATGCAAGTTTCAAGCAGGGAGTTCGACTTTATCCGCTGACCTTTTCTTTACACTAGCTAGAAAGCAACTTTGTATAAGTTAGTAGTATTAAATGCAATCTCAGTATCAAGCCTTTTAAGCATTCTGACACATGATGATTGCATATAATCTATGTTTCAAGCATTTGAAATGTGACAAAATGTGGGACGTTGAAACATACTCACCATCCAAAGGTATTTTGGTCTTCTTCCAAGCGTTTCGTCCATGAATTCCAAGAGTCAGAAAAGAGCGTGAAAATGCCGACTTTTCGGGCCTACAAGACAAAAACATAAAATCATGTCATTGAATACATTGGGAGGTAAGGGCATCATAGAAATGTATTAAAAGCAAAGCATTAAAGAAGGATACATTGTGTACTTACTTTGACTTGGTGTTCACAAATGATGAATGTAGGCCTCAAATGTTCTTCACATAGCTTGCTTTTGAATTCTAGCTTGATAGAAGGTCCAAAATGTCTTCTAGTATCCAAAAGTTGAAAACGTTCCTTCGAAAGATACTGCAGAGCCATTCCATGGTTCCACAAAAGTGCATCAACCGTGTCATGGCTCATGCAATATGCAATAACAAAGGCCCATAGCTTTGTGCATGGACAACATTTCACAACATTGCAGTAAGAGCACTTCTTTGGCAAGTGCTTTTTACTGCATATAACATTGCAAAATGTGTGAACATTGCACAAGAAAACCCAGAAGTTACAAAAGTCCTTCTTACCTTAGTCTCAATGCAGACGTACAGGCCTGGAATGGACAATAGTTTCAGGCTGCAGGTAAAGAAATGCACGGGTTATGCAAGTTTCAAGCAGAGAGTTCGACTTTATCCGCTGACCTTTTCCTTACACTAGCTAGAAAGCAACTTTGTATAAGATAGTAGTATTAAATGCAATCTCAGTATCAAGCCTTTTAAGCATTCTGACACATGATGATTGCATATAGTCTATGTTTCAAGCATTTGAAATGTGACAGAATGTGGGACGTTGAAACATACTCACCATCCAAAGGCATTTTGGTCTTCTTCCAAGCGTATCGTCCATCAGTTCCAAGAGTCAGAAAAGAGCGTGAAAATGCCGACTTTTCGGGTCTACAAGACAAAAACATAAAATCATGTCATTGAATACATTGGGAGATAAGGGCATTATAGAAATGTATTAAAAGCAAAGCATTAAAGAAGGATACATTGTGTACTTACTTTGACTTGGTGTTCACAAATGATGAATGTAGGCCTGAAATGTTCTTCACATCGCTTGCTTTTGAATTCTAGCTTGATAGAAGGTCCAAAATGTCTTCTAGTATCCAAAAGTTGAAAACGTTCCTTCGAAAGATACTGCAGAGCCATTCCATGGTTCCACAAAAGTGCATCAACCGTGTCATGGCTCATGCAATATGCAATAACAAAGGCGCATAGCTTTGTGCATGCACAACATTTCACAACATTGCAGTAAGAGCACTTCTTTGGCAAGTGCTTTTTACTGCATATAACATTGCAAAATGTGTGAACATTGCACAAGAAAACCCAGAAGTTAAAAATGTCCTTCTTACCTTAGTCTCATTGCAGACATACAGGCCTGGAATGGACAATATTTTTAGGCTGCAGGTGAAGACATGCCCGGGTCATGCAAGTTTCAAGCAGGGAGTTCGACTTTATCCGCTGACCTTTTCTTTACACTAGCTAGAAAGCAACTTTGTATAAGTTAGTAGTATTAAATGCAATCTCAGTATCAAGCCTTTTAAGCATTCTGACACATGATGATTGCATATAATCTATGTTTCAAGCATTTGAAATGTGACAAAATGTGGGACGTTGAAACATACTCACCATCCAAAGGTATTTTGGTCTTCTTCCAAGCGTTTCGTCCATCAATTCCAAGAGTCAGAAAAGAGCGTGAAAATGCCGACTTTTCGGGCCTACAAGACAAAAACATAAAATCATGTCATTGAATACATTGGGAGGTAAGGGCATCATAGAAATGTATTAAAAGCAAAGCATTAAAGAAGGATACATTGTGTACTTACTTTGACTTGGTGTTCACAAATGATGAATGTAGGCCTCAAATGTTCTTCACATAGCTTGCTTTTGAATTCTAGCTTGATAGAAGGTCCAAAATGTCTTCTAGTATCCAAAAGTTGAAAACGTTCCTTCGAAAGATACTGCAGAGCCATTCCATGGTTCCACAAAAGTGCATCAACCGTGTCATGGCTCATGCAATATGCAATAACAAAGGCCCATAGCTTTGTGCATGGACAACATTTCACAACATTGCAGTAAGAGCACTTCTTTGGCAAGTGCTTTTTACTGCATATAACATTGCAAAATGTGTGAACATTGCACAAGAAAACCCAGAAGTTACAAAAGTCCTTTTTACCTAAGTCTCAATGCAGACGTACAGGCCTGGAATGGACAATAGTTTCAGGCTGCAGGTAAAGAGATGCCCGGGTCATGCAAGTTTCAAGCAGAGAGTTCGACTTTATCCGCTGACCTTTTCCTTACACTAGCTAGAAAGCAACTTTGTATAAGTTAGTAGTATTAAATGCAATCTCTGTATCAAGCCTTTTAAGCATTCTGACACATGATGATTGCATATAGTCTATGTTTCAAGCATTTGAAATGTGACAGAATGTGGGACGTTGAAACATACTCACCATCCAAAGGCATTTTGGTCTTCTTCCAAGCGTATCGTCCATCAGTTCCAAGAGTCAGAAAAGAGCGTGAAAATGCCGACTTTTCGGGTCTACAAGACAAAAACATAAAATCATGTCATTGAATACATTGGGAGATAAGGGCATTATAGAAATGTATTAAAAGCAAAGCATTAAAGAAGGATACATTGTGTACTTACTTTGACTTGGTGTTCACAAATGATGAATGTAGGCCTCAAATGTTCTTCACATCGCTTGCTTTTGAATTCTAGCTTGATAGAAGGTCCAAAATGTCTTCTAGTATCCAAAAGTTGAAAACGTTCCTTCGAAAGATACTGCAGAGCCATTCCATGGTTCCACAAAAGTGCATCAACCGTGTCATGGCTCATGCAATATGCAATAACAAAGGCGCATAGCTTTGTGCATGCACAACATTTCACAACATTGCAGTAAGAGCACTTCTTTGGCAAGTGCTTTTTACTGCATATAACATTGCAAAATGTGTGAACATTGCACAAGAAAACCCAGAAGTTAAAAATGTCCTTCTTACCTTAGTCTCATTGCAGACATACAGGCCTGGAATGGACAATATTTTTAGGCTGCAGGTGAAGACATGCCCGGGTCATGCAAGTTTCAAGCAGGGAGTTCGACTTTATCCGCTGACCTTTTCTTTACACTAGCTAGAAAGCAACTTTGTATAAGTTAGTAGTATTAAATGCAATCTCAGTATCAAGCCTTTTAAGCATTCTGACACATGATGATTGCATATAATCTATGTTTCAAGCATTTGAAATGTGACAAAATGTGGGACGTTGAAACATACTCACCATCCAAAGGTATTTTGGTCTTCTTCCAAGCGTTTCGTCCATCAATTCCAAGAGTCAGAAAAGAGCGTGAAAATGCCGACTTTTCGGGCCTACAAGACAAAAACATAAAATCATGTCATTGAATACATTGGGAGGTAAGGGCATTATAGAAATGTATTAAAAGCAAAGCATTAAAGAAGAAGACATTGTGTACTTACTTTGACTTGGTGTTCACAAATGATGAATGTAGGCCTCAAATGTTCTTCACATAGCTTGCTTTTGAATTCTAGCTTGATAGAAGGTCCAAAATGTCTTCTAGTATCCAAAAGTTGAAAACGTTCCTTCGAAAGATACTGCAGAGCCATTCCATGGTTCCACAAAAGTGCATCAACCGTGTCATGGCTCATGCAATATGCAATAACAAAGGCCCATAGCTTTGTGCATGGACAACATTTCACAACATTGCAGTAAGAGCACTTCTTTGGCAAGTGCTTTTTACTGCATATAACATTGCAAAATGTGTGAACATTGCACAAGAAAACCCAGAAGTTACAAATGTCCTTCTTACCTTAGTCTCATTGCAGAAATACAGGCCTGGAATGGACAATAGTTTCAGGCTGCAGGTCAAGAGATGCCCGGGTCATGCAAGTTTCAAGCAGAGAGTTCGACTTTATCCGCTGACCTTTTCCTTACACTAGCTGGAAAGCAACTTTGTATAAGTTAGTAGTATTAAATGCAATCTCAGTATCAAGCCTTTTAAGCATTCTGACACATGATGATTGCATATAGTCTATGTTTCAAGCATTTGAAATGTGACAGAATGTGGGACGTTGAAACATACTCACCATCCAAAGGTATTTTGGTCTTCTTCCAAGCGTATCGTCCATCAGTTCCAAGAGTTAGAAAAGAGCGTGAAAATGCCGAATTTTTGGGCCTACAAGACAAAAACATAAAATCATGTCATTGAATACATTGGGAGATAAGGGCATTATAGAAATGTATTAAAAGCAAAGCATTAAAGAAGGATACATTGTGTACTTACTTTGACTTGGTGTTCACAAATGATGAATGTAGGCCTCAAATGTTCTTCACATCGCTTGCTTTTGAATTCTAGCTTGATAGAAGGTCCAAAATGTCTTCTAGTATCCAAAAGTTGAAAACGTTCCTTCGAAAGATACTGCAGAGCCATTCCATGGTTCCACAAAAGTGCATCAACTGTGTCATGGCTCATGCAATATGCAATAACAAAGGCGCATAGCTTTGTGCATGGACAACATTTCACAACATTGCAGTAAGAGCAGTTCTTTGGCAAGTGCTTTTTACTGCATATAACATTGCAAAATGTGTGAACATTGCACAAGAAAACCCAGAAGTTACAAAAGTCCTTCTTACCTTAGTCTCATTGCAGACATACAGGCCTGGAATGGACAATAGTTTCAGGCTGCAGGTAAATAGATGCCCGGGTCATGCAAGTTTCAAGCAGAGAGTTCGACTTTATCCGCTGACCTTTTCCTTACACTAGCTGGAAAGCAACTTTGTATAAGTTAGTAGTATTAAATGCAATCTCAGTATCAAGCCTTTTAAGCATTCTGACACATGATGATTGCATATAGTCTATGTTTCAAGCATTTGAAATGTGACAGAATGTGGGACGTTGAAACATACTCACCATCCAAAGGTTTTTGGTCTTCTTCCAAGCGTATCGTCCATCAGTTCCAAGAGTTAGAAAAGAGCGTGAAAATGCCAAATTTTTGGGCCTACAAGACAAAAACATAAAATCATGTCATTGAATACATTGGAAGATAAGGGCATTATAGAAATGTATTAAAAGCAAAGCATTAAAGAAGGATACATTGTGTACTTACTTTGACTTGGTGTTCACAAATGATGAATGTAGGCCTCAAATGTTCTTCACATCGCTAGCTTTTTAATTCTAGCTTGATAGAAGGTCCAAAATGTCTTCTAGTATCCAAAAGTTGAAAACGTTCCTTCGAAAGATACTGCAGAGCCATTCCATGGTTCCACAAAAGTGCATCAACCATGTCATGGCTCATGCAATATGCAATAACAAAGGCCCATAGCTTTGTGCATGGACAACATTTCACAACATTGCAGTAAGAACCCTTCTTTGGCAAGTGCTTTTTACTGCATATAACATTGCAAAATGTGTGAACATTGCACAAGAAAACCCAGAAGTTACAAAAGTCCTTCTTACCTTAGTCTCAATGCAGACGTACAGGCCTGGAATGGACAATAGTTTCAGGCTGAAGGTAAAGAGATGCCCGGGTCATGCAAGTTTCAAGCAGAGAGTTCGACTTTATCCGCTAACCTTTTCCTTACACTAGCTAGAAAGCAACTTTGTATAAGTTAGTAGTATTAAATGCAATCTCTGTATCAAGCCTTTTAAGCATTCTGACACATGATGATTGCATATAGTCTATGTTTCAAGCATTTGAAATGTGACAGAATGTGGGACGTTGAAACATACTCACCATCCAAAGGCATTTTGGCCTTCTTCCAAGCGTATCGTCCATCAGTTCCAAGAGTCAGAAAAGAGCGTGAAAATGCCGACTTTTCGGGTCTACAAGACAAAAACATAAAATCATGTCATTGAATACATTGGGAGATAAGGGCATTATAGAAATGTATTAAAAGCAAAGCATTAAAGAAGGATACATTGTGTACTTACTTTGACTTGGTGTTCACAAATGATGAATGTAGGCCTCAAATGTTCTTCACATCGCTTGCTTTTTAATTCTAGCTTGATAGAAGGTCCAAAATGTCTTCTAGTATCCAAAAGTTGAAAACGTTCCTTCGAAAGATACTGCAGAGCCATTCCATGGTTCCACAAAAGTGCATCAACCGTGTCATGGCTCATGCAATATGCAATAACAAAGGCGCATAGCTTTGTGCATGCACAACATTTCACAACATTGCAGTAAGAGCACTTCTTTGGCAAGTGCTTTTTACTGCATATAACATTGCAAAATGTGTGAACATTGCACAAGAAAACCCAGAAGTTAAAAATGTCCTTCTTACCTTAGTCTCATTGCAGACATACAGGCCTGGAATGGACAATATTTTTAGGCTGCAGGTGAAGACATGCCCGGGTCATGCAAGTTTCAAGCAGGGAGTTCGACTTTATCCGCTGACCTTTTCTTTACACTAGCTAGAAAGCAACTTTGTATAAGTTAGTAGTATTAAATGCAATCTCAGTATCAAGCCTTTTAAGCATTCTGACACATGATGATTGCATATAATCTATGTTTCAAGCATTTGAAATGTGACAAAATGTGGGACGTTGAAACATACTCACCATCCAAAGGTATTTTGGTCTTCTTCCAAGCGTTTCGTCCATCAATTCCAAGAGTCAGAAAAGAGCGTGAAAATGCCGACTTTTCGGGCCTACAAGACAAAAACATAAAATCATGTCATTGAATACATTGGGAGGTAAGGGCATTATAGAAATGTATTAAAAGCAAAGCATTAAAGAAGGAGACATTGTGTACTTACTTTGACTTGGTGTTCACAAATGATGAATGTAGGCCTCAAATGTTCTTCACATAGCTTGCTTTTGAATTCTAGCTTGATAGAAGGTCCAAAATGTCTTCTAGTATCCAAAAGTTGAAAACGTTCCTTCGAAAGATACTGCAGAGCCATTCCATGGTTCCACAAAAGTGCATCAACCGTGTCATGGCTCATGCAATATGCAATAACAAAGGCGCATAGCTTTGTGCATGGACAACATTTCACAACATTGCAGTAAGAGCACTTCTTTGGCAAGTGCTTTTTACTGCATATAACATTGCAAAATGTGTGAACATTGCACAAGAAAACCAAGAAGTTACAAAAGTCCTTCTTACCTTAGTCTCAATGCAGACGTACAGGCCTGGAATGGACAATAGTTTCAGGCTGAAGGTAAAGATATGCCCGGGTCATGCAAGTTTCAAGCAGAGAGTTCGACTTTATCCGCTGACCTTTTCCTTACACTAGCTAGAAAGCAACTTTGTATAAGTTAGTAGTATTAAATGCAATCTCTGTATCAAGCCTTTTAAGCATTCTGACACATGATGATTGCATATAGTCTATGTTTCAAGCATTTGAAATGTGACAGAATGTGGGACGTTGAAACATACTCACCATCCAAAGGCATTTTGGCCTTCTTCCAAGCGTATCGTCCATCAGTTCCAAGAGTCAGAAAAGAGCGTGAAAATGCCGACTTTTCGGGTCTACAAGACAAAAACATAAAATCATGTCATTGAATACATTGGGAGGTAAGGGCATTATAGAAATGTATTAAAAGCAAAGCATTAAAGAAGGAGACATTGTGTACTTACTTTGACTTGGTGTTCACAAATGATGAATGTAGGCCTCAAATGTTCTTCACATAGCTTGCTTTTGAATTCTAGCTTGATAGAAGGTCCAAAATGTCTTCTAGTATCCAAAAGTTGAAAACGTTCCTTCGAAAGATACTGCAGAGCCATTCCATGGTTCCACAAAAGTGCATCAACCGTGTCATGGCTCATGCAATATGCAATAACAAAGGCCCATAGCTTTGTGCATGGACAACATTTCACAACATTGCAGTAAGAGCACTTCTTTGGCAAGTGCTTTTTACTGCATATAACATTGCAAAATGTGTGAACATTGCACAAGAAAACCCAGAAGTTACAAAAGTCCTTCTTACCTTAGTCTCAATGCAGACGTACAGGCCTGGAATGGACAATAGTTTCAGGCTGAAGGTAAAGAGATGCCCGGGTCATGCAAGTTTCAAGCAGAGAGTTCGACTTTATCCGCTGACCTTTTCCTTACACTAGCTAGAAAGCAACTTTGTATAAGTTAGTAGTATTAAATGCAATCTCAGTATCAAGCCTTTTAAGCATTCTGACACATGATGATTGCATATAGTCTATGTTTCAAGCATTTGAAATGTGACAGAATGTGGGACGTTGAAACATACTCACCATCCAAAGGCATTTTGGCCTTCTTCCAAGCGTATCGTCCATCAGTTCCAAGAGTCAGAAAAGAGCGTGAAAATGCCGACTTTTCGGGTCTACAAGACAAAAACATAAAATCATGTCATTGAATACATTGGGAGATAAGGGCATTATAGAAATGTATTAAAAGCAAAGCATTAAAGAAGGATACATTGTGTACTTACTTTGACTTGGTGTTCACAAATGATGAATGTAGGCCTCAAATGTTCTTCACATCGCTTGCTTTTTAATTCTAGCTTGATAGAAGGTCCAAAATGTCTTCTAGTATCCAAAAGTTGAAAACGTTCCTTCGAAAGATACTGCAGAGCCATTCCATGGTTCTACAAAAGTGCATCAACCGTGTCATAGCTCATGCAATATGCAATAACAAAGGTGCATAGCTTTGTGCATGCACAACATTTCACAACATTGCAGTAAGAGCACTTCTTTGGCAAGTGCTTTTTACTGCATATAACATTGCAAAATGTGTGAACATTGCACAAGAAAACCCAGAAGTTAAAAATGTCCTTCTTACCTTGGTCTCATTGCAGACATACAGGCCTGGAATGGACAATATTTTTAGGCTGCAGGTGAAGACATGCCCGGGTCATGCAAGTTTCAAGCAGGGAGTTCGACTTTATCCGCTGACCTTTTCCTTACACTAGCTAGAAAGCAACTTTGTATAAGTTAGTAGTATTAAATGCAATCTCTGTATCAAGCCTTTTAAGCATTCTGACACATGATGATTGTATATAGTCTATGTTTCTAGCATTTGAAATGTGACAGAATGTGGGACGTTGAAACATACTCACCATCCAAAGGTATTTTGGTGTTCTTCCAAGCGTATCGTCCATCAGTTCCAAGAGTTAGAAAAGAGCGTGAAAATGCCGAATTTTTGGGCCTACAAGACAAAAACATAAAATCATGTCATTAAATACATTGGAAGATAAGAGCATTATAGAAATGTATTAAAAGCAAAGCATTAAAGAAGGATACATTGTGTACTTACTTTGACTTGGTGTTCACAAATGATGAATGTAGGAATCAAATGTTCTTCACATCGCTTGCTTTTTAATTCTAGCTTGATAGAAGGTCCAAAATGTCTTCTAGTATCCAAAAGTTGAAAACGTTCCTTCGAAAGATACTACAGAGCCATTCCATGGTTCCACAAAAGTGCATCAACCGTGTCATGGCTCATGCAATATGCAATAACAAAGGCCCATAGCTTTGTGCATGGACAACATTTCACAACATTGCAGTAAGAGCACTTCTTTGGCAAGTGCTTTTTACTGCATATAACATTGCAAAATGTGTGAACATTGCACAAGAAAAGCCAGAAGTTACAAAAGTCCTTCTTACCTTAGTCTCAATGCAGACGTACAGGCCTGGAATGGACAATAGTTTCAGGCTGCAGGTAAAGAGATGCCCGAGTCATGCAAGTTTCAAGCAGAGAGTTCGACTTTATCCGCTGACCTTTTCCTTACACTAGCTAGAAAGCAACTTTGTATAAGATAGTAGTATTAAATGCAATCTCAGTATCAAGCCTTTTATGCATTCTGACACATGATGATTGCATATAGTCTATGTTTCAAGCATTTGAAATGTGACAGAATGTGGTACGTTGAAACATACTCACCATCCAAAGGTATTTTGGTCTTCTTCCAAGCGTATCGTCCATCAGTTCCAAGAGTTAGAAAAGAGCGTGAAAATGCCAAATTTTTGGGCCTACAAGACAAAAACATAAAATCATGTCATTGAATACATTGGAAGATAAGGGCATTATAGAAATGTATTAAAAGCAAAGCATTAAAGAAGGATACATTGTGTACTTACTTTGACTTGGTGTTCACAAATGATGAATGTAGGCCTCAAATGTTCTTCACATCGCTTGCTTTTTAATTCTAGCTTGATAGAAGGTCCAAAATGTCTTCTAGTATCCAAATGTTGAAAACGTTCCTTCGAAAGATATTGCAGAGCCATTCCATGGTTCCACAAAAGTGCATCAACCGTGTCATGGCTCATGCAATATGCAATAACAAAGGCCCATAGCTTTGTGCATGCACAACATTTCACAACAGTGCAGTAAGAGCACTTCTTTGGCAAGTGCTTTTTACTGCATATAACATTGCAAAATGTGTGAACATTGCACAAGAAAACCCAGAAGTTAAAAATGTCCTTCTTACCTTAGTCTCATTGCAGACATACAGGCCTGGATTGGACAATAGTTTCAGGCTGCAGGTAAAGAGATGCCCAGGTCATGCAAGTTTCAAGCAGAGAGTTCGACTTTATCCGCTGACCTTTTCCTTACACTAGCTGGAAAGCAACTTTGTATAAGTTAGTAGTATTAAATGCAATCTCAGTATCAAGCCTTTTAAGCATTCTGACACATGATGATTGCATATAGTCTATGTTTCAAGCATTTGAAATGTGACAGAATGTGGGACGTTGAAACATACTCACCATCCAAAGGTATTTTGGTCTTCTTCCAAGCGTATCGTCCATCAGTTCCAAGAGTTAGAAAAGAGCGTGAAAATGCCAAATTTTTGGGCCTACGAGACAAAAACATAAAATCATGTCATTGAATACATTGGAAGATAAGGGCATTATATAAATGTATTAAAAGCAAAGCATTAAAGAAGGATACATTGTGTACTTACTTTGACTTGGTGTTCACAAATGATGAATGTAGGCCTCAAATGTTCTTCACATAGCTTGCTTTTGAATTCTAGCTTGATAGAAGGTCCAAAATGTCTTCTAGTATCCAAAAGTTGAAAACGTTCCTTCGAAAGATATTGCAGAGTCATTCCATGGTTCCACAAAAGTGCATCAACCGTGTCATGGCTCATGCAATATGCAATAACAAAGGCGCATAGCTTTGTGCATGCACAACATTTCACAACATTGCAGTAAGAGCACTTCTTTGGCAAGTGCTTTTTACTGCATATAACATTGCAAAATGTGTGAACATTGCACAGGAAAACCCAGAAGTTAAAAAAGTCCTTCTTACCTTAGTCTCATTGCAGACATACAGGCCTGGAATGGACAATATTTTTAGGCTGCAGGTGAAGACATGCCCGGGTCATGCAAGTTTCAAGCAGGGAGTTCGACTTTATCCGCTGACCTTTTCCTTACACTAGCTAGAAAGCAACTTTGTATAAGTTAGTAGTATTAAATGCAATCTCTGTATCAAGCCTTTTAAGCATTCTGACACATGATGATTGCATATAGTCTATGTTTCTAGCATTTGAAATGTGACAGAATGTGGGACGTTGAAACATACTCACCATCCAAAGGTATTTTGGTGTTCTTCCAAGCGTATCGTCCATCAGTTCCAAGAGTTAGAAAAGAGCGTGAAAATGCCGAATTTTTGGGCCTACAAGACAAAAACATAAAATCATGTCATTAAATACATTGGAAGATAAGAGCATTATAGAAATGTATTAAAAGCAAAGCATTAAAGAAGGATACATTGTGTACTTACTTTGACTTGGTGTTCACAAATGATGAATGTAGGAATCAAATGTTCTTCACATCGCTTGCTTTTTAATTCTAGCTTGATAGAAGGTCCAAAATGTCTTCTAGTATCCAAAAGTTGAAAACGTTCCTTCGAAAGATACTACAGAGCCATTCCATGGTTCCACAAAAGTGCATCAACCGTGTCATGGCTCATGCAATATGCAATAACAAAGGCCCATAGCTTTGTGCATGGACAACATTTCACAACATTGCAGTAAGAGCACTTCTTTGGCAAGTGCTTTTTACTGAATATAACATTGCAAAATGTGTGAACATTGCACAAGAAAACCCAGAAGTTACAAAAGTCCTTCTTACCTTAGTCTCAATGCAGACGTACAGGCCTGGAATGGACAATAGTTTCAGGCTGCAGGTAAAGAGATGCCCGAGTCATGCAAGTTTCAAGCAGAGAGTTCGACTTTATCCGCTGACCTTTTCCTTACACTAGCTAGAAAGCAACTTTGTATAAGATAGTAGTATTAAATGCAATCTCAGTATCAAGCCTTTTATGCATTCTGACACATGATGATTGCATATAGTCTATGTTTCAAGCATTTGAAATGTGACAGAATGTGGTACGTTGAAACATACTCACCATCCAAAGGTATTTTGGTCTTCTTCCAAGCGTATCGTCCATCAGTTCCAAGAGTTAGAAAAGAGCGTGAAAATGCCAAATTTTTGGGCCTACGAGACAAAAACATAAAATCATGTCATTGAATACATTGGAAGATAAGGGCATTATATAAATGTATTAAAAGCAAAGCATTAAAGAAGGATACATTGTGTACTTACTTTGACTTGGTGTTCACAAATGATGAATGTAGGCCTCAAATGTTCTTCACATAGCTTGCTTTTGAATTCTAGCTTGATAGAAGGTCCAAAATGTCTTCTAGTATCCAAAAGTTGAAAACGTTCCTTCGAAAGATATTGCAGAGCCATTCCATGGTTCCACAAAAGTGCATCAACCGTGTCATGGCTCATGCAATATGCAATAACAAAGGCGCATAGCTTTGTGCATGCACAACATTTCACAACATTGCAGTAAGAGCACTTCTTTGGCAAGTGCTTTTTACTGCATATAACATTGCAAAATGTGTGAACATTGCACAGGAAAACCCAGAAGTTAAAAAAGTCCTTCTTACCTTAGTCTCAATGCAGACATACAGGCCTGGAATGGACAATATTTTTAGGCTGCAGGTGAAGACATGCCCAGGTCATGCAAGTTTCAAGCAGGGAGTTCGACTTTACCCGCTGACCTTTTCCTTACACTAGCTAGAAAGCAACTTTGTATAAGTTAGTAGTATTAAAAGCAATCTCAGTATCAAGCCTTTTAAGCATTCTGACACATGATGATTGCATATAGTCTATGTTTAAAGCATTTGAAATGTGACAGAATGTGGGACGTTGAAACATACTCACCATCCAAAGGTATTTGGTCTTCTTCCATTCGTATCGTCCATCAGTTCCAAGAGTCAGAAAAGAGCGTGAAAATGCCGACTTTTCGGGTCTACAAGACAAAAACATAAAATCATGTCATTGAATACATTGGGAGGTAAGGGCATTATAGAAATGTATTAAAAGCAAAGCATTAAAGAAGGAGACATTGTGTACTTACTTTGACTTGGTGTTCACAAATGATGAATGTAGGCCTCAAATGTTCTTCACATCGCTTGCTTTTTAATTCTAGCTTGATAGAAGGTCCAAAATGTCTTCTAGTATCCAAAAGTTGAAAACGTTCCTTCGAAAGATACTGCAGAGCCATTCCATGGTTCCACAAAAGTGCATCAACCGTGTCATGGCTCATGCAATATGCAATAACAAAGGCCCATAGCTTTGTGCATGGACAACATTTCACAACATTGCAGTAAGAGCACTTCTTTGGCAAGTGCTTTTTACTGCATATAACATTGCAAAATGTGTGAACATTGCACAAGAAAACCCAGAAGTTACAAAAGTCCTTCTTACCTTAGTCTCAATGCAGACGTACAGGCCTGGAATGGACAATAGTTTCAGGCTGAAGGTAAAGAGATGCCCGGGTCATGCAAGTTTCAAGCAGAGAGTTCGACTTTATCCGCTGACCTTTTCCTTACACTAGCTAGAAAGCAACTTTGTATAAGTTAGTAGTATTAAATGCAATCTCTGTATCAAGCCTTTTAAGCATTCTGACACATGATGATTGCATATAGTCTATGTTTCAAGCATTTGAAATGTGACAGAATGTGGGACGTTGAAACATACTCACCATCCAAAGGCATTTTGGCCTTCTTCCAAGCGTATCGTCCATCAGTTCCAAGAGTCAGAAAAGAGCGTGAAAATGCCGACTTTTCGGGTCTACAAGACAAAAACATAAAATCATGTCATTGAATACATTGGGAGGTAAGGGCATTATAGAAATGTATTAAAAGCAAAGCATTAAAGAAGGAGACATTGTGTACTTACTTTGACTTGGTGTTCACAAATGATGAATGTAGGCCTCAAATGTTCTTCACATAGCTTGCTTTTGAATTCTAGCTTGATAGAAGGTCCAAAATGTCTTCTAGTATCCAAAAGTTGAAAACGTTCCTTCGAAAGATACTGCAGAGCCATTCCATGGTTCCACAAAAGTGCATCAACCGTGTCATGGCTCATGCAATAACAAAGGCCCATAGCTTTGTGCATGGACAACATTTCACAACATTGCAGTAAGAGCACTTCTTTGGCAAGTGCTTTTTACTGCATATAACATTGCAAAATGTGTGAACATTGCACAAGAAAACCCAGAAGTTACAAAAGTCCTTCTTACCTTAGTCTCAATGCAGACGTACAGGCCTGGAATGGACAATAGTTTCAGGCTGAAGGTAAAGAGATGCGCGGGTCATGCAAGTTTCAAGCAGAGAGTTCGACTTTATCCGCTGACCTTTTCCTTACACTAGCTAGAAAGCAACTTTGTATAAGTTAGTAGTATTAAATGCAATCTCAGTATCAAGCCTTTTAAGCATTCTGACACATGATGATTGCATATAGTCTATGTTTCAAGCATTTGAAATGTGACAGAATGTGGGACGTTGAAACATACTCACCATCCAAAGGTATTTGGTCTTCTTCCAAGCGTATCGTCCATCAGTTCCAAGAGTTAGAAAAGAGCGTGAAAATGCCAAATTTTTGGGCCTACAAGACAAAAACATAAAATCATGTCATTAAATACATTGGAAGATAAGGGCATTATAGAAATGTATTAAAAGCAAAGCATTAAAGAAGGATACATTGTGTACTTACTTTGACTTGGTGTTCACAAATGATGAATGTAGGAATCAAATGTTCTTCACATCGCTTGCTTTTTAATTCTAGCTTAATAGAAGGTCCAAAATGTCTTCTAGTATCCAAAAGTTGAAAACGTTCCTTCGAAAGATACTACAGAGCCATTCCATGGTTCCACAAAAGTGCATCAACCGTGTCATGGCTCATGCAATATGCAATAACAAAGGCCCATAGCTTTGTGCATGGACAACATTTCACAACATTGCAGTAAGAGCACTTCTTTGGCAAGTGCTTTTTACTGCATATAACATTGCAAAATGTGTGAACATTGCACAAGAAAACCCAGAAGTTACAAAAGTCCTTCTTACCTTAGTCTCAATGCAGACGTACAGGCCTGGAATGGACAATAGTTTCAGGCTGCAGGTGAAGACATGCCCGGGTCATGCAAGTTTCAAGCAGAGAGTTCGACTTTATCCGCTGACCTTTTCCTTACACTAGCTAGAAAGCAACTTTGTATAAGATAGTAGTATTAAATGCAATCTCAGTATCAAGCCTTTTAAGCATTCTGACACATGATGATTGCATATAGTCTATGTTTCAAGCATTTGAAATGTGACAGAATGTGGGACGTTGAAACATACTCACCATCCAAAGGTATTTTGGTGTTCTTCCAAGCGTATCGTCCATCAGTTCCAAGAGTTAGAAAAGAGCGTGAAAATGCCGAATTTTTGGGCCTACAAGACAAAAACATAAAATCATGTCATTAAATACATTGGGAGATAAGGGTATTATAGAAATGTATTAAAAGCAAAGCATTAAAGAAGGATACATTGTGTACTTACTTTGACTTGGTGTTTACAAATAATGAATGTAGACCTCAAATGTTCTTCACATAGCTTGCTTTTGAATTCTAGCTTGATAGAAGGTCCAAAATGTCTTCTAGTATCCAAAAGTTGAAAACGTTCCTTCGAAAGATACTGCAGAGCCATTCCATGGTTCCACAAAAGTGCATCAACCGTGTCATGGCTCATGCAATATGCAATAACAAAGGCGCATAGCTTTGTGCATGGACAACATTTCACAACATTGCAGTAAGAGCACTTCTTTGGCAAGTGCTTTTTACTGCATATAACATTGCAAAATGTGTGAACATTGCACAAGAAAACCCAGAAGTTACAAAAGTCCTTCTTACCTTAGTCTCAATGCAGACGTACAGGCCTGGAATGGACAATAGTTTCAGGCTGAAGGTAAAGAGATGCCCGGGTCATGCAAGTTTCAAGCAGAGAGTTCGACTTTATCCGCTGACCTTTTCTTTACACTAGCTAGAAAGCAACTTTGTATAAGTTAGTAGTATTAAATGCAATCTCAGTATCAAGCCTTTTAAGCATTCTGACACATGATGATTGCATATAGTCTATGTTTCAAGCATTTGAAATGTGACAGAATGTGGGACGTTGAAACATACTCACCATCCAAAGGTATTTGGTCTTCTTCCAAGCGTATCGTCCATCAGTTCCAAGAGTTAGAAAAGAGCGTGAAAATGCCAAATTTCTGGGCCTACAAGACAAAAATATAAAATCATGTCATTGAATACATTGGAAGATAAGGGCATTATAGAAATGTATTAAAAGCAAAGCATTAAAGAAGGATACATTGTGTACTTACTTTGACTTGGTGTTCACAAATGATGAATGTAGGCCTCAAATGTTCTTCACATCGCTTGCTTTTTAATTCTAGCTTGATAGAAGGTCCAAAATGTCTTCTAGTATCCAAAAGTTGAAAACGTTCCTTCGAAAGATACTACAGAGCCATTCCATGGTTCCACAAAAGTGCATCAACCGTGTCATGGCTCATGCAATATGCAATAACAAAGGCGCATAGCTTTGTGCATGGACAACATTTCACAACATTGCAGTAAGAGCACTTCTTTGGCAAATGCTTTTTACTGCATATAACATTGCAAAATGTGTGAACATTGCACAAGAAAACCCAGAAGTTACAAAAGTCCTTCTTACCTTAGTTTCAATGCAGACGTACAGGCCTGGAATGGACAATAGTTTCAGGCTGAAGGTAAAGAGATGCCCGGGTCATGCAAGTTTCAAGCAGAGAGTTCGACTTTATCCGCTGACCTTTTCTTTACACTAGCTAGAAAGCAACTTTGTATAAGTTAGTAGTATTAAATGCAATCTCAGTATCAAGCCTTTTAAGCATTCTGACACATGATGATTGCATATAGTCTATGTTTCAAGCATTTGAAATGTGACAGAATGTGGGACGTTGAAACATACTCACCATCCAAAGGTATTTGGTCTTCTTCCAAGCGTATCGTCCATCAGTTCCAAGAGTTAGAAAAGAGCGTGAAAATGCCAAATTTTTGGACCTACAAGACAAAAACATAAAATCATGTCATTGAATACATTGGAAGATAAGGGCATTATAGAAATGTATTAAAAGCAAAGCATTAAAGAAGGATACATTGTGTACTTACTTTGACTTGGTGTTCTCAAATGATGAATGTAGGCCTCAAATGTTCTTCACATCGCTTGCTTTTTAATTCTAGCTTGATAGAAGGTCCAAAATGTCTTCTAGTATCCAAAAGTTGAAAACGTTCCTTCGAAAGATACTGCAGAGCCATTCCATGGTTCCACAAAAGTGCATCAACCGTGTCATGGCTCATGCAATATGCAATAACAAAGGCCCATAGCTTTGTGCATGGACAACATTTCACAACATTGCAGTAAGAGCACTTCTTTGGCAAGTGCTTTTTACTGCATATAACATTGCAAAATGTGTGAACATTGCACAAGAAAACCCAGAAGTTACAAAAGTCCTTCTTACCTTAGTTTCAATGCAGACGTACAGGCCTGGAATGGACAATAGTTTCAGGCTGAAGGTAAAGAGATGCCCGGGTCATGCAAGTTTCAAGCAGAGAGTTCGACTTTATCCGCTGACCTTTTCTTTACACTAGCTAGAAAGCAACTTTGTATAAGTTAGTAGTATTAAATGCAATCTCAGTATCAAGCCTTTTAAGCATTCTGACACATGATGATTGCATATAGTCTATGTTTCAAGCATTTGAAATGTGACAGAATGTGGGACGTTGAAACATACTCACCATCCAAAGGTATTTGGTCTTCTTCCAAGCGTATCGTCCATCAGTTCCAAGAGTTAGAAAAGAGCGTGAAAATGCCGTATTTCGGGCCTACAAGACAAAAACATAAAATCATGTCATTGAATACATTGGGAGATACGGGCATTATGGAAATGTATTAAAAGCAAAGCATTAAAGAAGGATACATTGTGTACTTACTTTGACTTGGTGTTCACAAATGATGAATGTAGGCCTCAAATGTTCTTCACATAGCTTGCTTTTGAATTCTAGCTTGATAGAAGGTCCAAAATGTCTTTTAGTATCCAAAAGTTGAAAAAGTTCCTTCAAAAGATACTGCAGAGCCATTCCATGGTTCCACAAAAGTGCATCAACCATGTCATGGCTCATGCTATAAGCAATAACAAAGGCCCACAGCTTTGTGCATGCACAACATTTCACAACATTGCAGTAAGAGCCCTTCTCTGGCAAGTGCTTTTTACTGCATATAACATTGCAAAATGTGTGAACATTGCACAAGAAAACAGAAGTTAAAAATGTCCTTCTTATCTTTGTCTCAATGCAGAAGTACAGGCCTGGAATGGGAATAGTTTCAGGCTGCAGGTGAAAAGATGCCCGGGTCATGCAAGTTTCAAGCAGAGATTTCGACTTTATCCGCTGTCCTTTTCTTTACAATAGCTAGAAAGCAACTTTGTATAAGTTAGTAGTATTAAATGCAATCTCAGTATCAAGCCTTTTAAGCATTCTGACACATGATGATTGCATATAGTCTATGTTTCAAGCATTTGAAATGTGACAGAATGTGGGACGTTGAAACATACTCACCATCCAAAGGTATTTTGGTGTTCTTCCAAGCGTATCGTCCATCAGTTCCAAGAGTTAGAAAAGAGCGTGAAAATGCCGAATTTTTGGGCCTACAAGACAAAAACATAAAATCATGTCATTAAATACATTGGGAGATAAGGGTATTATAGAAATGTATTAACAGCAAAGCATTAAAGAAGGATACATTGTGTACTTACTTTGACTTGGTGTTTACAAATGATGAATGTAGGCCTCAAATGTTCTTCACATAGCTTGCTTTTGAATTCTAGCTTGATAGAAGGTCCAAAATGTCTTCTAGTATCCAAAAGTTGAAAACGTTCCTTCGAAAGATACTGCAGAGCCATTCCATGGTTCCACAAAAGTGCATCAACCGTGTCATGGCTCATGCAATATGCAATAACAAAGGCGCATAGCTTTGTGCATGGACAACATTTCACAACATTGCAGTAAGAGCACTTCTTTGGCAAGTGCTTTTTACTGCATATAACATTGCAAAATGTGTGAACATTGCACAAGAAAACCCAGAAGTTACAAAAGTCCTTCTTACCTTAGTTTCAATGCAGACGTACAGGCCTGGAATGGACAATAGTTTCAGGCTGAAGGTAAAGAGATGCCCGGGTCATGCAAGTTTCAAGCAGAGAGTTCGACTTTATCCGCTGACCTTTTCTTTACACTAGCTAGAAAGCAACTTTGTATAAGTTAGTAGTATTAAATGCAATCTCAGTATCAAGCCTTTTAAGCATTCTGACACATGATGATTGCATATAGTCTATGTTTCAAGCATTTGAAATGTGACAGAATGTGGGACGTTGAAACATACTCACCATCCAAAGGTATTTTGGTCTTCTTCCAAGCGTATCGTCCATCAGTTCCAAGAGTCAGAAAAGAGCGTGAAAATGCTGACTTTTCGGGTCTACAAGACAAAAACATAAGATCATGTCATTGAATACATTGGGAGATAAGGGCATTATTGAAATGTATTAAAAGCAAAGCATTAAAGAAGGATACATTGTGTACTTACTTTGACTTGGTGTTCACAAATGATGAATGTAGGCCTCAAATGTTCTTCACATAGCTTGCTTTTGAATTCTAGCTTGATAGAAGGTCCAAAATGTCTTCTAGTATCCAAAAGTTGAAAACGTTCCTTCGAAAGATACTGCAGAGCCATTCCATGGTTCCACAAAAATGCATCAACCGTGTCATGGCTCATGCAATACGCAATAACAAAGGCGCATAGCTTTGTGCATGGACAACATTTCACAACATTGCAGTAAGAGCACTTCTTTGGCAAGTGCTTTTTACTGCATAAAACATTGCAAAATGTGTGAACATTGCACAAGAAAACAGAAGTTAAAAATGTCCTTCTTATCTTTGTCTCAATGCAGACGTACAGGCCTGGAATGGACAATAGTTTCAGGCTGCAGGTGAAGAGATGCCCGGGTCATGGAAGTTTCAAGCAGAGAGTTCGACTTTATCCGCTGACCTTTTCTTTACACTAGCTAGAAAGCAACTTTGTATAAGTTAGTAGTATTAAATGCAATCTCAGTATCAAGCCTTTTAAGCATTCTGACACATGATGATTGCATATAGTCTATGTTTCAAGCATTTGAAATGTGACAGAATGAGGGACGTTGAAACATACTTACCATCCAAAGGTATTTTGGTCTTCTTCCAAGCGTATCGTCCATCAATTCCAAGAGACAGAAAAGAGCGTGAAAATGCTGACTTTTCGGGCCTACAAGACAAAAACATAAAATCATATCATTAAATACATTGAGAGATAAGGGTATTATAGAAATTTATTAAAAGCAAAGCATTAAAGAAGGATACATTGTGTACTTACTTTGACTTGGTGTTCACAAATGATGAATGTAGGCCTCAAATGTTCTTCACATAGCTTGCTTTTGAATTCTAGCTTGATAGAAGGTCCAAAATGTCTTCTAGTATCCAAAAGTTGAAAACGTTCCTTCGAAAGATACTGCAGAGCCATTCCATGGTTCCACAAAAGTGCATCAACCGTGTCATGGCTCATGCAATACGCAATAACAAAGGCGCATAGCTTTGTGCATGGACAACATTTCACAACATTGCAGTAAGAGCACTTCTTTGGCAAGTGCTTTTTACTGCATATAACATTGCAAAATGTGTGAACATTGCACAAGAAAACCCAGGAGTTACAAAAGTCTTTCTTACCTTAGTCTCAATGCAGACGTACAGGCCTGGAATGGACAATAGTTTCAGGCTGCAGGTAAACAGATGCCCGGGTCATGCAAGTTTCAAGCAGAGAGTTCGACTTTATCCGCTGACCTTTTCTTTACACTAGCTAGAAAGCAACTTTGTATAAGTTAGTAGTATTAAATGCAATCTCAGTATCAAGCCTTTTAAGCATTCTGACACATGATGATTGCATATAGTCTATGTTTCAAGCATTTGAAATGTGACAGAATGTGGGATGTCTAAACATACTCACCATCCAAAGGTATTTTGGTCTTCTTCCAAGCGTATCGTCCATCAGTTCCAAGAGTCAGAAAAGAGCGTGAAAATGCTGACTTTTCGGGTCTACAAGACAAAAACATAAGATCATATCATTGAATACATTGGGAGATAAGGGCATTATTGAAATGTATTAAAAGCAAAGCATTAAAGAAGGATACATTGTGTACTTACTTTGACTTGGTGTTCACAAATGATGAATGTAGGCCTCAAATGTTCTTCACATAGCTTGCTTTTGAATTCTAGCTTGATAGAAGGTCCAAAATGTCTTCTAGTATCCAAAAGTTGAAAACGTTCCTTCGAAAGCTACTGCAGAGCCATTCCATAGTTCCACAAAAGTGCATCAACCGTGTCATGGCTCATGCAATATGCAATAACAAAGGCCCATAGCTTTGTGCATGGACAACATTTCACAACATTGCAGTAAGAGCACTTCTTTGGCAAGTGCTTTTTACTGCATATAACATTGCAAAATGTGTGAACATTGCACAAGAAAACCCAGAAGTTACAAAAGTCATTCTTACCTTAGTCTCAATGCAGACGTACGGGCCTGGAATCGACAATAGTTTCAGACTGCAGGTGAAAAGATGCCCGGGTCATGCAAGTTTCAAGCAGAGAGTTCGACTTTATCCGCTGACCTTTTCCTTACACTAGCTAGAAAGCAACTTTGTATAAGTTAGTAGTATTAAATGCAATCTCAGTATCAAGCCTTTTGAAACATTCTGACACATGATGATTGCATATAGTCTATGTTTCAAGCATTTGAAATGTGACAGAATGTGGGACGTTGAAACATACTCACCATCCAAAGGTATTTGGTCTTCTTCCAAGCGTATCGTCCATCAGTTCCAAGAGTTAGAAAAGAGCGTGAAAATGCCAAATTTCTGGGCCTACAAGACAAAAACATAAAATCATGTCATTGAATACATTGGAAGATAAGGGCATTATAGAAATGTATTAAAAGCAAAGCATTAAAGAAGGATACATTGTGTACTTACTTTGACTTGGTGTTCACAAATGATGAATGTAGGCCTCAAATGTTCTTCACATCGCTTGCTTTTTAATTCTAGCTTGATAGAAGGTCCAAAATGTCTTCTAGTATCCAAAAGTTGAAAACGTTCCTTCGAAAGATACTACAGAGCCATTCCATGGTTCCACAAAAGTGCATCAACCGTGTCATGGCTCATGCAATATGCAATAACAAAGGCGCATAGCTTTGTGCATGGACAACATTTCACAACATTGCAGTAAGAGCACTTCTTTGGCAAGTGCTTTTTACTGCATATAACATTGCAAAATGTGTGAACATTGCACAAGAAAACCCAGAAGTTACAAAAGTCCTTCTTACCTTAGTTTCAATGCAGACGTACAGGCCTGGAATGGACAATAGTTTCAGGCTGAAGGTAAAGAGATGCCCGGGTCATGCAAGTTTCAAGCAGAGAGTTCGACTTTATCCGCTGACCTTTTCTTTACACTAGCTAGAAAGCAACTTTGTATAAGTTAGTAGTATTAAATGCAATCTCAGTATCAAGCCTTTTAAGCATTCTGACACATGATGATTGCATATAGTCTATGTTTCAAGCATTTGAAATGTGACAGAATGTGGGACGTTGAAACATACTCACCATCCAAAGGTATTTGGTCTTCTTCCAAGCGTATCGTCCATCAGTTCCAAGAGTTAGAAAAGAGCGTGAAAATGCCAAATTTTTGGACCTACAAGACAAAAACATAAAATCATGTCATTGAATACATTGGAAGATAAGGGCATTATAGAAATGTATTAAAAGCAAAGCATTAAAGAAGGATACATTGTGTACTTACTTTGACTTGGTGTTCTCAAATGATGAATGTAGGCCTCAAATGTTCTTCACATCGCTTGCTTTTTAATTCTAGCTTGATAGAAGGTCCAAAATGTCTTCTAGTATCCAAAAGTTGAAAACGTTCCTTCGAAAGATACTGCAGAGCCATTCCATGGTTCCACAAAAGTGCATCAACCGTGTCATGGCTCATGCAATATGCAATAACAAAGGCCCATAGCTTTGTGCATGGACAACATTTCACAACATTGCAGTAAGAGCACTTCTTTGGCAAGTGGTTTTTACTGCATATAACATTGCAAAATGTGTGAACATTGCACAAGAAAACCCAGAAGTTACAAAAGTCCTTTTTACCTTAGTCTCAATGCAGACGTATAGGCCTGGAATGGACAATAGTTTCAGGCTGCAGGTGAAAAGATGCCCGGGTCATGCAAGTTTCAAGCAGAGAGTTCGACTTTATCCGCTGACCTTTTCTTTACACTACCTAGAAAGCAACTTTGTATAAGTTAGTAGTATTAAAAGCAATCTCAGTATCAAGCCTTTTAAGCATTCTGACACATGATGATTGCATATAGTCTATGTTTCAAGCATTTGAAATGTGACAGAATGTGGGACGTTGAAACATACTCACCATCCAAAGGTATTTGGTCTTCTTCCAAGCGTATCGTCCATCAATTCCAAGAGTCAGAAAACAGTGCGAAAATGCCGTATTTCGGGCCTACAAGACAAAAACATAAAATCATGTCATTGAATACATTGGGAGATACGGGCATTATGGAAATGTATTAAAAGCAAAGCATTAAAGAAGGATACATTGTGTACTTACTTTGACTTGGTGTTCACAAATGATGAATGTAGGCCTCAAATGTTCTTCACATAGCTTGCTTTTGAATTCTAGCTTGATAGAAGGTCCAAAATGTCTTTTAGTATCCAAAAGTTGAAAAAGTTCCTTCAAAAGATACTGCAGAGCCATTCCATGGTTCCACAAAAGTGCATCAACCATGTCATGGCTCATGCTATAAGCAATAACAAAGGCCCATAGCTTTGTGCATGGACAACATGTCACAACATTGCAGTAAGAGCACTTCTTTGGCAAGTGCTTTTTACTGCATATAACATTGCAAAATGTGTGAACATTGCACAAGAAAACCCAGAAGTTACAAAAGTCCTTCTTACCTTAGTCTCAATGCAGACATACAGGCCTGGAATGGACAATAGTTTCAGGCTGCAGGTAAAGAGATGCCCGGGTCATGCACGTTTCAAGCAGAGAGTTCGACTTTATCTGCTGACCTTTTCCTTACACTAGCTAGAAAGCAACTTTGTATAAGTTAGTAGTATTAAATGCAATTTCAGTATCAAGCCTTTTAAGCATTCTGACACATGATGATTGCATATAGTCTATGTTTCAAGCATTTGAAATGTGACAGAATGTGGGACGTTGAAACATACTCACCATCCAAAGGTATTTGGTCTTCTTCCAAGCGTATCGTCCATCAGTTCCAAGAGTCAGAAAAGAGCGTGAAAATGCCGACTTTTCGGCCCTACAAGACAAAAACATAAAATCATGTCATTGAATACATTGGGAGGTAAGGGCATTATAGAAATGTATTAAAAGCAAAGCATTAAAGAAGGATACATTGTGTACTTACTTTGACTTGGTGTTCACAAATGATGAATGTAGGCCTCAAATGTTCTTCACATAGCTTGCTTTTGAATTCTAGCTTGATAGAAGGTCCAAAATGTCTTCTAGTATCCAAAAGTTGAAAACGTTCCTTCGAAAGCTACTGCAGAGCCATTCCGTAGTTCCACAAAAGTGCATCAACCGTGTCATGGCTCATGCAATATGCAATAACAAAGGCCCATAGCTTTGTGCATGGACAACATTTCACAACATTGCAGTAAGAGCACTTCTTTGGCAAGTGCTTTTTACTGCATACAACATTGCAAAATGTGTGAACATTGCACAAGAAAACCCAGAAGTTAAAAATGTCCTTCTTACCTTAGTCTCAATGCAGACGTACAGGCCTGGAATGGACAATAGTTTCAGGCTGCAGGTAAAGAGATGCCCGGGTCATGCAAGTTTCAAGCAGAGAGTTCGACTTTATCCGCTGACCTTTTCCTTACACTAGCTAGAAAGCAACTTTGTATAAGATAGTAGTATTAAATGCAATCTCAGTATCAAGCCTTTTAAGCATTCTGACACATGATGATTGCATATAGTCTATGTTTCAAGCATTTGAAATGTGACAGAATGTGGTACGTTGAAACATACTCACCATCCAAAGGTATTTTGGTCTTCTTCCAAGCGTATCGTCCATCAGTTCCAAGAGTTAGAAAAGAGCGTGAAAATGCCAAATTTTTGGGCCTACAAGACAAAAACATAAAATCATGTCATTGAATACATTGGAAGATAAGGGCATTATAGAAATGTATTAAAAGCAAAGCATTAAAGAAGGATACATTGTGTACTTACTTTGACTTGGTGTTCACAAATGATGAATGTAGGCCTCAAATGTTCTTCACATAGCTTGCTTTTGAATTCTAGCTTGATAGAAGGTCCAAAATGTCTTCTAGTATCCAAAAGTTGAAAACGTTCCTTCGAAAGCTACTGCAGAGCCATTCCATAGTTCCACAAAAGTGCATCAACTGTGTCATGGCTCATGCAATATGCAATAACAAAGGCCCATAGCTTTGTGCATGGACAACATTTCACAACATTGCAGTAAGAGCACTTCTTTGGCAAGTGCTTTTTACTGCATATAACATTGCAAAATGTGTGAACATTGCACAAGAAAACCCAGAAGTTACAAAAGTCATTCTTACCTTAGTCTCAATGCAGACGTACGGGCCTGGAATCGACAATAGTTTCAGACTGCAGGTGAAAAGATGCCCGGGTCATGCAAGTTTCAAGCAGAGAGTTCGACTTTATCCGCTGACCTTTTCCTTACACTAGCTAGAAAGCAACTTTGTATAAGTTAGTAGTATTAAATGCAATCTCAGTATCAAGCCTTTTGAAACATTCTGACACATGATGATTGCATATAGTCTATGTTTCAAGCATTTGAAATGTGACAGAATGTGGGACGTTGAAACATACTCACCATCCAAAGGTATTTCGTCTTCTTCCAAGCGTATCGTCCATCAGTTCCAAGAGTTAGAAAAGAGCGTGAAAATGCCAAATTTCTGGGCCTACAAGACAAAAACATAAAATCATGTCATTGAATACATTGGAAGATAAGGGCATTATAGAAATGTATTAAAAGCAAAGCATTAAAGAAGGATACATTGTGTACTTACTTTGACTTGGTGTTCACAAATGATGAATGTAGGCCTCAAATGTTCTTCACATCGCTTGCTTTTTAATTCTAGCTTGATAGAAGGTCCAAAATGTCTTCTAGTATCCAAAAGTTGAAAACGTTCCTTCGAAAGATACTACAGAGCCATTCCATGGTTCCACAAAAGTGCATCAACCGTGTCATGGCTCATGCAATATGCAATAACAAAGGCGCATAGCTTTGTGCATGGACAACATTTCACAACATTGCAGTAAGAGCACTTCTTTGGCAAGTGCTTTTTACTGCATATAACATTGCAAAATGTGTGAACATTGCACAAGAAAACCCAGAAGTTACAAAAGTCCTTCTTACCTTAGTTTCAATGCAGACGTACAGGCCTGGAATGGACAATAGTTTCAGGCTGAAGGTAAAGAGATGCCCGGGTCATGCAAGTTTCAAGCAGAGAGTTCGACTTTATCCGCTGACCTTTTCTTTACACTAGCTAGAAAGCAACTTTGTATAAGTTAGTAGTATTAAATGCAATCTCAGTATCAAGCCTTTTAAGCATTCTGACACATGATGATTGCATATAGTCTATGTTTCAAGCATTTGAAATGTGACAGAATGTGGGACGTTGAAACATACTCACCATCCAAAGGTATTTGGTCTTCTTCCAAGCGTATCGTCCATCAGTTCCAAGAGTTAGAAAAGAGCGTGAAAATGCCAAATTTTTGGACCTACAAGACAAAAACATAAAATCATGTCATTGAATACATTGGAAGATAAGGGCATTATAGAAATGTATTAAAAGCAAAGCATTAAAGAAGGATACATTGTGTACTTACTTTGACTTGGTGTTCACAAATGATGAATGTAGGCCTCAAATGTTCTTCACATCGCTTGCTTTTTAATTCTAGCTTGATAGAAGGTCCAAAATGTCTTCTAGTATCCAAAAGTTGAAAACGTTCCTTCGAAAGATACTGCAGAGCCATTCCATGGTTCCACAAAAGTGCATCAACCGTGTCATGGCTCATGCAATATGCAATAACAAAGGCCCATAGCTTTGTGCATGGACAACATTTCACAACATTGCAGTAAGAGCACTTCTTTGGCAAGTGCTTTTTACTGCATATAACATTGCAAAATGTGTGAACATTGCACAAGAAAACCCAGAAGTTACAAAAGTCCTTTTTACCTTAGTCTCAATGCAGACGTATAGGCCTGGAATGGACAATAGTTTCAGGCTGCAGGTGAAAAGATGCCCGGGTCATGCAAGTTTCAAGCAGAGAGTTCGACTTTATCCGCTGACCTTTTCTTTACACTTCCTAGAAAGCAACTTTGTATAAGTTAGTAGTATTAAAAGCAATCTCAGTATCAAGCCTTTTAAGCATTCTGACACATGATGATTGCATATAGTCTATGTTTCAAGCATTTGAAATGTGACAGAATGTGGGACGTTGAAACATACTCACCATCCAAAGGTATTTGGTCTTCTTCCAAGCGTATCGTCCATCAATTCCAAGAGTCAGAAAACAGTGCGAAAATGCCGTATTTCGGGCCTACAAGACAAAAACATAAAATCATGTCATTGAATACATTGGGAGATACGGGCATTATGGAAATGTATTAAAAGCAAAGCATTAAAGAAGGATACATTGTGTACTTACTTTGACTTGGTGTTCACAAATGATGAATGTAGGCCTCAAATGTTCTTCACATAGCTTGCTTTTGAATTCTAGCTTGATAGAAGGTCCAAAATGTCTTTTAGTATCCAAAAGTTGAAAAAGTTCCTTCAAAAGATACTGCAGAGCCATTCCATGGTTCCACAAAAGTGCATCAACCGTGTCATGGCTCATGCAATATGCAATAACAAAGGCCCACAGCTTTGTGCATGCACAACATTTCACAACATTGCAGTAAGAGCCCTTCTCTGGCAAGTGCTTTTTACTGCATATAACATTCCAAAATGTGTGAACATTGCACAAGAAAACAGAAGTTAAAAATGTCCTTCTTATCTTTGTCTCAATGCAGAAGTACAGGCCTGGAATGGGAATAGTTTCAGGCTGCAGGTGAAAAGATGCCCGGGTCATGCAAGTTTCAAGCAGAGATTTCGACTTTATCCGCTGACCTTTTCTTTACAATAGCTAGTAAGCAACTTTGTATAAGTTAGTAGTATTAAATGCAATCTCAGTATCAAGCCTTTTAAGCATTCTGACACATGATGATTGCATATAGTCTATGTTTCAAGCATTTGAAATGTGACAGAATGTGGGACGTTGAAACATACTCACCATCCAAAGGTATTTTGGTCTTCTTCCAAGCGTATCGTCCATCAGTTCCAAGAGTCAGAAAAGAGCGTGAAAATGCTGACTTTTCGGGTCTACAAGACAAAAACATAAGATCATGTCATTGAATACATTGGGAGATAAGGGCATTATTGAAATGTATTAAAAGCAAAGCATTAAAGAAGGATACATTGTGTACTTACTTTGACTTGGTGTTCACAAATGATGAATGTAGGCCTCAAATGTTCTTCACATAGCTTGCTTTTGAATTCTAGCTTGATAGAAGGTCCAAAATGTCTTCTAGTATCCAAAAGTTGAAAACGTTCCTTCGAAAGATACTGCAGAGCCATTCCATGGTTCCACAAAAATGCATCAACCGTGTCATGGCTCATGCAATACGCAATAACAAAGGCGCATAGCTTTGTGCATGGACAACATTTCACAACATTGCAGTAAGAGCACTTCTTTGGCAAGTGCTTTTTACTGCATAAAACCTTGCAAAATGTGTGAACATTGCACAAGAAAACAGAAGTTAAAAATGTCCTTCTTATCTTTGTCTCAATGCAGACGTACAGGCCTGGAATGGACAATAGTTTCAGGCTGCAGGTGAAGAGATGCCCGGGTCATGCAAGTTTCAAGCAGGGAGTTCGACTTTATCCGCTGACCTTTTCTTTACACTAGCTAGAAAGCAACTTTGTATAAGTTAGTAGTATTAAATGCAATCTCAGTATCAAGCCTTTTAAGCATTCTGACACATGATGATTGCATATAGTCTATGTTTCAAGCATTTGAAATGTGACAGAATGTGGGACGTTGAAACATACTCACCATCCAAAGGTATTTTGGTCTTCTTCCAAGCGTATCGTCCATCAGTTCCAAGAGTCAGAAAAGAGCGTGAAAATGCTGACTTTTCGGGTCTACAAGACAAAAACATAAGATCATATCATTGAATACATTGGGAGATAAGGGCATTATTGAAATGTATTAAAAGCAAAGCATTAAAGAAGGATACATTGTGTACTTACTTTGACTTGGTGTTCACAAATGATGAATGTAGGCCTCAAATGTTCTTCACATAGCTTGCTTTTGAATTCTAGCTTGATAGAAGGTCCAAAATGTCTTCTAGTATCCAAAAGTTGAAAACGTTCCTTCGAAAGATACTACAGAGCCATTCCATGGTTCCACAAAAGTGCATCAACCGTGTCATGGCTCATGCAATATGCAATAACAAAGGCCCATAGCTTTGTGCATGGACAACATTTCACAACATTGCAGTAAGAGCACTTCTTTGGCAAGTGCTTTTTACTGCATACAACATTGCAAAATGTGTGAACATTGCACAAGAAAACCCAGAAGTTAAAAATGTCCTTCTTACCTTAGTCTCAATGCAGACGTACAGGCCTGGAATGGACAATAGTTTCAGGCTGCAGGTAAAGAGATGCCCGGGTCATGCAAGTTTCAAGCAGAGAGTTCGACTTTATCCGCTGACCTTTTCCTTACACTAGCTAGAAAGCAACTTTGTATAAGATAGTAGTATTAAATGCAATCTCAGTATCAAGCCTTTTAAGCATTCTGACACATGATGATTGCATATAGTCTATGTTTCAAGCATTTGAAATGTGACAGAATGTGGTACGTTGAAACATACTCACCATCCAAAGGTATTTTGGTCTTCTTCCAAGCGTATCGTCCATCAGTTCCAAGAGTTAGAAAAGAGCGTGAAAATGCCAAATTTTTGGGCCTACAAGACAAAAACATAAAATCATGTCATTGAATACATTGGAAGATAAGGGCATTATAGAAATGTATTAAAAGCAAAGCATTAAAGAAGGATACATTGTGTACTTACTTTGACTTGGTGTTCACAAATGATGAATGTAGGCCTCAAATGTTCTTCACATAGCTTGCTTTTGAATTCTAGCTTGATAGAAGGTCCAAAATGTCTTCTAGTATCCAAAAGTTTAAAACGTTCCTTCGAAAGATACTGCAGAGCCATTCCATGGTTCCACAAAAGTGCATCAACCGTGTCATGGCTCATGCAATATGCAATAACAAAGGCCCATAGCTTTGTGCATGGACAACATTTCACAACATTGCAGTAAGAGCACTTCTTTGGCAAGTGCTTTTTACTGCATATAACATTGCAAAATGTGTGAACATTGCACAAGAAAACCCAGAAGTTACAAAAGTCATTCTTACCTTACTCTCAATGCAGACGTACAGGCCTGGAATCGACAATAGTTTCAGGCTGCAGGTGAAAAAATGCCTGGGTCATGCAAGTTTCAAGCAGGGAGTTCGACTTTATCCGCTGACCTTTTCCTTACACTAGCTAGAAAGCAACTTTGTATAAGTTAGTAGTATTAAATGCAATCTCAGTATCAAGCCTTTTAAGCATTCTGACACATGATGATTGCATATAGTCTATGTTTCAAGCATTTGAAATGTGACAAAATGTGGGACGTTGAAACATACTCACCATCCAAAGATATTTGGTCTTCTTCGAAACGTATCGTCCATCAATTCCAAGAGTCAGAAAAGAGCGTGACAATGCCGACTTTTCGGGCCTACAAGACAAAAACATAAAATCATGTCGTTGAATACATTGGGAGATAAGGGCATTATAGAAATGTATTAAAAGCAAAGCATTAAAGAAGGATACATTGTGTACTTACTTTGACTTGGTGTTCACAAATGATGAATGTAGGCCTCAAATGTTCTTCACATAGCTTGCTTTTGAATTCTAGCTTGATAGAAGGTCCAAAATGTCTTCTAGTATCCAAAAGTTTAAAACGTTCCTTCGAAAGATACTGCAGAGCCATTCCATGGTTCCACAAAAGTGCATCAACCGTGTCATGGCTCATGCAATATGCAATAACAAAGGCGCATAGCTTTGTGCATGCACAACATTTCACAACATTGCAGTAAGAGCACTTCTTTGGCAAGTGCTTTTTACTGCATATAACATTGCAAAATGTGTGAACATTGCACAAGAAAGCCCAGAAGTTAAAAAAGTCCTTCTTACCTTAGTCTCATTGCAGACATACAGGCCTGGAATGGACAATATTTTTAGGCTGCAGGTGAAGAGATGCCCGGGTCATGCAAGTTTCAAGCAGGGAGTTCGACTTTATCCGCTGACCTTTTCTTTACACTAGCTAGAAAGCAACTTTGTATAAGTTAGTAGTATTAAATGCAATCTCAGTATCAAGCCTTTAAAGCATTCTGACACATGATGATTGCATATAGTCTATGTTTCAAGCATTTGAAATGTGACAGAATGTGGGACGTTAAAACATACTCACCATCCAAAGGTATTTTGGTCCTCTTCCAAGCGTATCGTCCATCAGTTCCAAGAGTTAGAAAAGAGCGTGAAAATGCCAAATCTTTGGGCCTACAAGACAAAAACATAAAATCATGTCATTGAATACATTGGGAGATAAGGGTATTATAGAAATGTATTAAAAGCAAAGCATTAAAGAAGGATACATTGTGTACTTACTTTGACTTGGTGTTCACAAATGATGAATGTAGGCCTCAAATGTTCTTCACATCGCTTGCTTTTGAATTCTAGCTTGATAGAAGGTCCAAAATGTCTTCTAGTATCCAAAAGTTGAAAACGTTCCTTCGAAAGATACTGCAGAGCCATTCCATGGTTCCACAAAAGTGCATCAACCGTGTCATGGCTCATGCAATATGCAATAACAAAGGCCCATAGCTTTGTGCATGGACAACATTTCACAACATTGCAGTAAGAGCACTTCTTTGGCAAGTGCCTTTTACTGCATATAACATTGCAAAATGTGTGAACATTGCACAAGAAAACCCAGAAGTTAAAAATGTCCTTCTTACCTTACTCTCAATGCAGACGTACAGGCCTGGAATCGACAATAGTTTCAGGCTGCAGGTGAAAAAATGCCTGGGTCATGCAAGTTTCAAGCAGGGAGTTCGACTTTATCCGCTGACCTTCTCCTTACACTAGCTAGAAAGCAACTTTGTATAAGTTAGTAGTATTAAATGCAATCTCAGTATCAAGCCTTTTAAGCATTCTGACACATGATGATTGCATATAGTCTATGTTTCAAGCATTTGAAATGTGACAAAATGTGGGACGTTGAAACATACTCACCATCCAAAGATATTTGGTCTTCTTCGAAACGTATCGTCCATCAATTCCAAGAGTCAGAAAAGAGCGTGACAATGCCGACTTTTCGGGCCTACAAGACAAAAACATAAAATCATGTCGTTGAATACATTGGGAGATAAGGGCATTATAGAAATGTATTAAAAGCAAAGCATTAAAGAAGGATACATTGTGTACTTACTTTGACTTGGTGTTCACAAATGATGAATGTAGGCCTCAAATGTTCTTCACATAGCTTGCTTTTGAATTCTAGCTTGATAGAAGGTCCAAAATGTCTTCTAGTATCCAAAAGTTGAAAACGTTCCTTCGAAAGATACTACAGAGCCATTCCATGGTTCCACAAAAGTGCATCAACCGTGTCATGGCTCATGCAATATGCAATAACAAAGGCCCATAGCTTTGTGCATGGATAACATTTCACAACATTGCAGTAAGAGCACTTCTTTGGCAAGTGCTTTTTACTGCATATAACATTGCAAAATGTGTGAACATTGGACAAGAAAACCCAGAAGTTACAAAAGTCCTTCTTACCTTAGTCTCAATGCAGACATACAGGCCTGGAATGGACAATAGTTTCAGGCTGCAGGTAAAGAGATGCCCGGGTCATGCAAGTTTCAAGCAGAGAGTTCGACTTTATCTGCTGACCTTTTCCTTACACTAGCTAGAAAGCAACTTTGTATAAGTTAGTAGTATTAAATGCAATTTCAGTATCAAGCCTTTTAAGCATTCTGACACATGATGATTGCATATAGTCTATGTTTCAAGCATTTGAAATGTGACAGAATGTGGGACGTTGAAACATACTCACCATCCAAAGGTATTTTGGTCCTCTTCAAAGCGTATCGTCCATCAATTCCAAGAGTCAGAAAAGAGCCTGAAAATGCAGAATTTTCGGGCCTACAATACAAAAACATAAAATCATGTCATTAAATACATTGGGAGGTAAGGGCATTATAGAAATGTATTAAAAGCAAAGCATTAAAGAAGGATACATTGTGTACTTACTTTGACTTGGTGTTCACAAATGATGAATGTAGGCCTCAAATGTTCTTCACATAGCTTGCTTTTGAATTCTAGCTTGATAGAAGGTCCAAAATGTCTTCTAGTATCCAAAAGTTGAAAACGTTCCTTCGAAAGATACTGCAGAGCCATTCCATGGTTCCACAAAAGTGCATCAACCGTGTCATGGCTCATGCAATATGCAATAACAAAGGCCCATAGCTTTGTGCATGGACAACATTTCACAACATTGCAGTAAGAGCACTTCTTTGGCAAGTGCTTTTTACTGCATACAACATTGCAAAATGTGTGAACATTGCACAAGAAAACCCAGAAGTTAAAAATGTCCTTCTTACCTTAGTCTCAATGCAGACGTACAGGCCTGGAATGGACAATAGTTTCAGGCTGCAGGTAAAGAGATGCCCGGGTCATGCAAGTTTCAAGCAGAGAGTTCGACTTTATCCGCTGACCTTTTCCTTACACTAGCTAGAAAGCAACTTTGTATAAGATAGTAGTATTAAATGCAATCTCAGTATCAAGCCTTTTAAGCATTCTGACACATGATGATTGCATATAGTCTATGTTTCAAGCATTTGAAATGTGACAGAATGTGGTACGTTGAAACATACTCACCATCCAAAGGTATTTTGGTCTTCTTCCAAGCGTATCGTCCATCAGTTCCAAGAGTTAGAAAAGAGCGTGAAAATGCCAAATTTTTGGGCCTACAAGACAAAAACATAAAATCATGTCATTGAATACATTGGAAGATAAGGGCATTATAGAAATGTATTAAAAGCAAAGCATTAAAGAAGGATACATTGTGTACTTACTTTGACTTGGTGTTCACAAATGATGAATGTAGGCCTCAAATGTTCTTCACATAGCTTGCTTTTGAATTCTAGCTTGATAGAAGGTCCAAAATGTCTTCTAGTATCCAAAAGTTTAAAACGTTCCTTCGAAAGATACTGCAGAGCCATTCCATGGTTCCACAAAAGTGCATCAACCGTGTCATGGCTCATGCAATATGCAATAACAAAGGCCCATAGCTTTGTGCATGGACAACATTTCACAACATTGCAGTAAGAGCACTTCTTTGGCAAGTGCTTTTTACTGCATATAACATTGCAAAATGTGTGAACATTGCACAAGAAAACCCAGAAGTTACAAAAGTCATTCTTACCTTAGTCTCAATGCAGACGTACGGGCCTGGAATCGACAATAGTTTCAGACTGCAGGTGAAAAGATGCCCGGGTCATGCAAGTTTCAAGCAGAGAGTTCGACTTTATCCGCTGACCTTTTCCTTACACTAGCTAGAAAGCAACTTTGTATAAGTTAGTAGTATTAAATGCAATCTCAGTATCAAGCCTTTTGAAACATTCTGACACATGATGATTGCATATAGTCTATGTTTCAAGCATTTGAAATGTGACAAAATGTGGGACGTTGAAACATACTCACCATCCAAAGATATTTGGTCTTCTTCGAAACGTATCGTCCATCAATTCCAAGAGTCAGAAAAGAGCGTGAAAATGCCGACTTTTCGGGCCTGCAAGACAAAAACATAAAATCATGTCGTTGAATACATTGGGAGATAAGGGCATTATAGAAATGTATTAAAAGCAAAGCATTAAAGAAGGATACATTGTGTACTTACTTTGACTTGGTGTTCACAAATGATGAATGTAGGCCTCAAATGTTCTTCACATAGCTTGCTTTTGAATTCTAGCTTGATAGAAGGTCCAAAATGTCTTCTAGTATCCAAAAGTTGAAAACGTTCCTTCGAAAGATACTGCAGAGCCATTCCATGGTTCCACAAAAGTGCATCAACCGTGTCATGGCTCATGCAATATGCAATAACAAAGGCGCATAGCTTTGTGCATGCACAACATTTCACAACATTGCAGTAAGAGCACTTCTTTGGCAAGTGCTTTTTACTGCATATAACATTGCAAAATGTGTGAACATTGCACAAGAAAGCCCAGAAGTTAAAAAAGTCCTTCTTACCTTAGTCTCATTGCAGACATACAGGCCTGGAATGGACAATATTTTTAGGCTGCAGGTGAAGACATGCCCGGGTCATGCAAGTTTCAAGCAGGGAGTTCGACTTTATCCGCTGACCTTTTCTTTACACTAGCTAGAAAGCAACTTTGTATAAGTTAGTAGTATTAAATGCAATCTCAGTATCAAGCCTTTAAAGCATTCTGACACATGATGATTGCATATAGTCTATGTTTCAAGCATTTGAAATGTGACAGAATGTGGGACGTTGAAACATACTCACCATCCAAAGGTATTTTGGTCCTCTTCCAAGCGTATCGTCCATCAGTTCCAAGAGTTAGAAAAGAGCGTGAAAATGCCAAATCTTTGGGCCTACAAGACAAAAACATAAAATCATGTCATTGAATACATTGGGAGATAAGGGTATTATAGAAATGTATTAAAAGCAAAGCATTAAAGAAGGATACATTGTGTACTTACTTTGACTTGGTGTTCACAAATGATGAATGTAGGCCTCAAATGTTCTTCACATCGCTTGCTTTTGAATTCTAGCTTGATAGAAGGTCCAAAATGTCTTCTAGTATCCAAAAGTTGAAAACGTTCCTTCGAAAGATACTACAGAGCCATTCCATGGTTCCACAAAAGTGCATCAACCGTGTCATGGCTCATGCAATATGCAATAACAAAGGCCCATAGCTTTGTGCATGGATAACATTTCACAACATTGCAGTAAGAGCACTTCTTTGGCAAGTGCTTTTTACTGCATATAACATTGCAAAATGTGTGAACATTGGACAAGAAAACCCAGAAGTTACAAAAGTCCTTCTTACCTTAGTCTCAATGCAGACATACAGGCCTGGAATGGACAATAGTTTCAGGCTGCAGGTAAAGAGATGCCCGGGTCATGCAAGTTTCAAGCAGAGAGTTCGACTTTATCTGCTGACCTTTTCCTTACACTAGCTAGAAAGCAACTTTGTATAAGTTAGTAGTATTAAATGCAATTTCAGTATCAAGCCTTTTAAGCATTCTGACACATGATGATTGCATATAGTCTATGTTTCAAGCATTTGAAATGTGACAGAATGTGGGACGTTGAAACATACTCACCATCCAAAGGTATTTTGGTCCTCTTCAAAGCGTATCGTCCATCAATTCCAAGAGTCAGAAAAGAGCCTGAAAATGCAGAATTTTCGGGCCTACAATACAAAAACATAAAATCATGTCATTAAATACATTGGGAGGTAAGGGCATTATAGAAATGTATTAAAAGCAAAGCATTAAAGAAGGATACATTGTGTACTTACTTTGACTTGGTGTTCACAAATGATGAATGTAGGCCTCAAATGTTCTTCACATAGCTTGCTTTTGAATTCTAGCTTGATAGAAGGTCCAAAATGTCTTCTAGTATCCAAAAGTTGAAAACGTTCCTTCGAAAGATACTGCAGAGCCATTCCATGGTTCCACAAAAGTGCATCAACCGTGTCATGGCTCATGCAATATGCAATAACAAAGGCCCATAGCTTTGTGCATGGACAACATTTCACAACATTGCAGTAAGAGCACTTCTTTGGCAAGTGCTTTTTACTGCATATAACATTGCAAAATGTGTGAACATTGCACAAGAAAACCCAGAAGTTACAAAAGTCATTCTTACCTTAGTCTCAATGCAGACGTACGGGCCTGGAATCGACAATAGTTTCAGACTGCAGGTGAAAAGATGCCCGGGTCATGCAAGTTTCAAGCAGAGAGTTCGACTTTATCCGCTGACCTTTTCCTTACACTAGCTAGAAAGCAACTTTGTATAAGTTAGTAGTATTAAATGCAATCTCAGTATCAAGCCTTTTGAAACATTCTGACACATGATGATTGCATATAGTCTATGTTTCAAGCATTTGAAATGTGACAAAATGTGGGACGTTGAAACATACTCACCATCCAAAGATATTTGGTCTTCTTCGAAACGTATCGTCCATCAATTCCAAGAGTCAGAAAAGAGCGTGACAATGCCGACTTTTCGGGCCTACAAGACAAAAACATAAAATCATGTCATTAAATACATTGGGAGATAAGGGTATTATAGAAATGTATTAAAAGCAAAGCATTAAAGAAGGATACATTGTGTACTTACTTTGACTTGGTGTTCACAAATGATGAATGTAGGCCTCAAATGTTCTTCACATCGCTTGCTTTTTAATTCTAGCTTGATAGAAGGTCCAAAATGTCTTCTAGTATCCAAAAGTTGAAAACGTTCCTTCGAAAGATACTGCAGAGCCATTCCATGGTTCCACAAAAGTGCATCAACCGTGTCATGGCTCATGCAATATGCAATAACAAAGGCGCATAGCTTTGTGCATGCACAACATTTCACAACATTGCAGTAAGAGCACTTCTTTGGCAAGTGCTTTTTACTGCATATAACATTGCAAAATGTGTGAACATTGCACAAGAAAGCCCAGAAGTTAAAAAAGTCCTTCTTACCTTAGTCTCATTGCAGACATACAGGCCTGGAATGGACAATATTTTTAGGCTGCAGGTGAAGACATGCCCGGGTCATGCAAGTTTCAAGCAGGGAGTTCGACTTTATCCGCTGACCTTTTCTTTACACTAGCTAGAAAGCAACTTTGTATAAGTTAGTAGTATTAAATGCAATCTCAGTATCAAGCCTTTAAAGCATTCTGACACATGATGATTGCATATAGTCTATGTTTCAAGCATTTGAAATGTGACAGAATGTGGGACGTTGAAACATACTCACCATCCAAAGGTATTTTGGTCCTCTTCCAAGCGTATCGTCCATCAGTTCCAAGAGTTAGAAAAGAGCGTGAAAATGCCAAATCTTTGGGCCTACAAGACAAAAACATAAAATCATGTCATTGAATACATTGGGAGATAAGGGTATTATAGAAATGTATTAAAAGCAAAGCATTAAAGAAGGATACATTGTGTACTTACTTTGACTTGGTGTTCACAAATGATGAATGTAGGCCTCAAATGTTCTTCACATCGCTTGCTTTTGAATTCTAGCTTGATAGAAGGTCCAAAATGTCTTCTAGTATCCAAAAGTTGAAAACGTTCCTTCGAAAGATACTACAGAGCCATTCCATGGTTCCACAAAAGTGCATCAACCGTGTCATGGCTCATGCAATATGCAATAACAAAGGCCCATAGCTTTGTGCATGGATAACATTTCACAACATTGCAGTAAGAGCACTTCTTTGGCAAGTGCTTTTTACTGCATATAACATTGCAAAATGTGTGAACATTGGACAAGAAAACCCAGAAGTTACAAAAGTCCTTCTTACCTTAGTCTCAATGCAGACATACAGGCCTGGAATGGACAATAGTTTCAGGCTGCAGGTAAAGAGATGCCCGGGTCATGCAAGTTTCAAGCAGAGAGTTCGACTTTATCTGCTGACCTTTTCCTTACACTAGCTAGAAAGCAACTTTGTATAAGTTAGTAGTATTAAATGCAATTTCAGTATCAAGCCTTTTAAGCATTCTGACACATGATGATTGCATATAGTCTATGTTTCAAGCATTTGAAATGTGACAGAATGTGGGACGTTGAAACATACTCACCATCCAAAGGTATTTTGGTCCTCTTCAAAGCGTATCGTCCATCAATTCCAAGAGTCAGAAAAGAGCCTGAAAATGCAGAATTTTCGGGCCTACAATACAAAAACATAAAATCATGTCATTAAATACATTGGGAGGTAAGGGCATTATAGAAATGTATTAAAAGCAAAGCATTAAAGAAGGATACATTGTGTACTTACTTTGACTTGGTGTTCACAAATGATGAATGTAGGCCTCAAATGTTCTTCACATAGCTTGCTTTTGAATTCTAGCTTGATAGAAGGTCCAAAATGTCTTCTAGTATCCAAAAGTTGAAAACGTTCCTTCGAAAGATACTGCAGAGCCATTCCATGGTTCCACAAAAGTGCATCAACCGTGTCATGGCTCATGCAATATGCAATAACAAAGGCCCATAGCTTTGTGCATGGACAACATTTCACAACATTGCAGTAAGAGCACTTCTTTGGCAAGTGCTTTTTACTGCATATAACATTGCAAAATGTGTGAACATTGCACAAGAAAACCCAGAAGTTACAAAAGTCCTTCTTACCTTAGTCTCAATGCAGACGTACAGGCCTGGAATGGACAATAGTTTCAGGCTGCAGGTAAAGAGATGCTCGGGTCATGCAAGTTTCAAGCAGAGAGTTCCACTTTATCCGCTGACCTTTTCTTTACACTAGCTAGAAAGCAACTTTGTATAAGTTAGTAGTATTAAATGCAATCTCAGTATCAAGCCTTTTAAGCATTCTGACACATGATGATTGCATATAGTCTATGTTTCAAGCATTTGAAATGTGACAGAATGTGGAACGTTGAAACATACTCACCATCCAAAGGTATTTGGTCTTCTTCCAAGCGTATCGTCCATCAATTCCAAGAGTCAGAAAAGAGCGTGAAAATGCTGAATTTTCGGGCTTACAAGACAGAAACATAAAATCATGTCATTGAATACATTGGGAGATAAGGGTATTATAGAAATGTATTAAAAGCAAAGCATTAAAGAAGGATACATTGTGTACTTACTTTGACTTGGTGTTCACAAATGATGAATGTAGGCCTCAAATGTTCTTCACATAGCTTGCTTTTGAATTCTAGCTTGATAGAAGGTCCAAAATGTCTTCTAGTATCCAAAAGTTGAAAACGTTCCTTCGAAAGATACTGCAGAGCCATTCCATGGTACCACAAAAGTGCATCAACCGTGTCATGGCTCATGCAATATGCAATAACAAAGGCCCATAGCTTTGTGCATGCACAACATTTCACAACATTGCAGTAAGAGCACTTCTTTGGCAAGTGCTTTTTACTGCATATAACATTGCAAAATGTGTGAACATTGCACAAGAAAACCCAGAAGTTACAAAAGTCATTCTTACCTTAGTCTCAATGCAGACGTACGGGCCTGGAATCGACAATAGTTTCAGACTGCAGGTGAAAAGATGCCCGGGTCATGCAAGTTTCAAGCAGAGAGTTCGACTTTATCCGCTGACCTTTTCCTTACACTAGCTAGAAAGCAACTTTGTATAAGTTAGTAGTATTAAATGCAATCTCAGTATCAAGCCTTTTGAAACATTCTGACACATGATGATTGCATATAGTCTATGTTTCAAGCATTTGAAATGTGACAAAATGTGGGACGTTGAAACATACTCACCATCCAAAGATATTTGGTCTTCTTCGAAACGTATCGTCCATCAATTCCAAGAGTCAGAAAAGAGCGTGACAATGCCGACTTTTCGGGCCTACAAGACAAAAACATAAAATCATGTCATTGAATACATTGGGAGATACGGGCATTATGGAAATGTATTAAAAGCAAAGCATTAAAGAAGGATACATTGTGTACTTACTTTGACTTGGTGTTCACAAATGATGAATGTAGGCCTCAAATGTTCTTCACATAGCTTGCTTTTGAATTCTAGCTTGATAGAAGGTCCAAAATGTCTTTTAGTATCCAAAAGTTGAAAACGTTCCTTCAAAAGATACTGCAGAGCCATTCCATGGTTCCACAAAAGTGCATCAACCATCTCATGGCTCATGCTATAAGCAATAACAAAGGCCCATAGCTTTGTGCATGCACAACATTTCACAACATTGCAGTAAGAGCCCTTCTTTGGCAAGTGCTTTTTACTGCATATAACATTGCAAAATGTGTGAACATTGCACAAGAAAACCCAGAAGTTAAAAATGATCTTCTTACCTTAGTCTCAATGCAGACGTACGGGACTGGAATGGGAATAGTTTCAGGCTGCAGGTGAAAAGATGCCCGGGTCATGCAAGTTTCAAGCAGAGATTTCGACTTTATCCGCTGACCTTTTCTTTACAATAGCTAGAAAGCAACTTTGTATAAGTTAGTAGTATTAAATGCAATCTCAGTATCAAGCCTTTTAAGCATTCTGACACATGATGATTGCATATAGTCTATGTTTCAAGCATTTGAAATGTGACAGAATGTGGGACGTTGAAACATACTCACCATCCAAAGGTATTTTGGTCTTCTTCCAAGCGTATCGTCCATCAGTTCCAAGAGTCAGAAAAGAGCGTGAAAATGCTGACTTTTCGGGTCTACAAGACAAAAACATAAGATCATGTCATTGAATACATTGGGAGATAAGGGCATTATTGAAATGTATTAAAAGCAAAGCATTAAAGAAGGATACATTGTGTACTTACTTTGACTTGGTGTTCACAAATGATGAATGTAGGCCTCAAATGTTCTTCACATAGCTTGCTTTTGAATTCTAGCTTGGTAGAAGGTCCAAAATGTCTTCTAGTATCCAAAAGTTGAACACGTTCCTTCGAAAGATACTGCAGAGCCATTCCATGGTTCCACAAAAGTGCATCAACCGTGTCATGGCTCATGCAATATGCAATAACAAAGGCCCATAGCTTTGTGCATGCACAACATTTCACAACATTGCAGTAAGAGCCCTTCTTTGGCAAGTGCTTTTTACTGCATATAACATTGCAAAATGTGTGAACATTGCACAAGAAAACCCAGAAGTTAAAAATGTCCTTCTTACCTTAGTCTCAATGCAGACGTACGGGCCTTGAATCGACAATAGTTTCAGGCTGCAGGTGAAAAGATGCCTGGGTCATGCAAGTTTCAAGCAGAGAGTTCGACTTTATCCGCTGACCTTTTCTTTACACTACCTAGAAAGCAACTTTGTATAAGTTAGTAGTATTAAAAGCAATCTCAGTATCAAGCCTTTTAAGCATTCTGACACATGATGATTGCATATAGTCTATGTTTCAAGCATTTGAAATGTGACAGAATGTGGGACGTTGAAACATACTCACCATCCAAAGGTATTTGGTCTTCTTCCAAGCGTATCGTCCATCAATTCCAAGAGTCAGAAAAGAGTGCGAAAATGCCGTATTTCGGGCCTACAAGACAAAAACATAAAATCATGTCATTGAATACATTGGGAGATACGGGCATTATAGAAATGTATTAAAAGCAAAGCATTAAAGAAGGATACATTGTGTACTTACTTTGACTTGGTGTTCACAAATGATGAATGTAGGCCTCAAATGTTCTTCACATAGCTTGCTTTTGAATTCTAGCTTGATAGAAGGTCCAAAATGTCTTTTAGTATCCAAAAGTTGAAAAAGTTCCTTCAAAAGATACTGCAGAGCCATTCCATGGTTCCACAAAAGTGCATCAACCATGTCATGGCTCATGCTATAAGCAATAACAAAGGCCCATAGCTTTGTGCATGCACAACATTTCACAACATTGCAGTAAGAGCCCTTCTTTGGCAAGTGCTTTTTACTGCATATAACATTGCAAAATGTGTGAACATTGCACAAGAAAACCCAGAAGTTAAAAATGATCTTCTTACCTTAGTCTCAATGCAGACGTACGGGACTGGAATGGGAATAGTTTCAGGCTGCAGGTGAAAAGATGCCCGGGTCATGCAAGTTTCAAGCAGAGATTTCGACTTTATCCGCTGACCTTTTCTTTACAATAGCTAGAAAGCAACTTTGTATAAGTTAGTAGTATTAAATGCAATCTCAGTATCAAGCCTTTTAAGCATTCTGACACATGATGATTGCATATAGTCTATGTTTCAAGCATTTGAAATGTGACAGAATGTGGGACGTTGAAACATACTCACCATCCAAAGGTATTTTGGTCTTCTTCCAAGCGTATCGTCCATCAGTTCCAAGAGTCAGAAAAGAGCGTGAAAATGCTGACTTTTCGGGTCTACAAGACAAAAACATAAGATCATGTCATTGAATACATTGGGAGATAAGGGCATTATTGAAATGTATTAAAAGCAAAGCATTAAAGAAGGATACATTGTGTACTTACTTTGACTTGGTGTTCACAAATGATGAATGTAGGCCTCAAATGTTCTTCACATCGCTTGCTTTTGAATTCTAGCTTGATAGAAGGTCCAAAATGTCTTCTAGTATCCAAAAGTTGAACACGTTCCTTCGAAAGATACTGCAGAGCCATTCCATGGTTCCACAAAAGTGCATCAACCGTGTCATGGCTCATGCAATATGCAATAACAAAGGCCCATAGCTTTGTGCATGCACAACATTTCACAACATTGCAGTAAGAGCCCTTCTTTGGCAAGTGCTTTTTACTGCATATAACATTGCAAAATGTGTGAACATTGCACAAGAAAACCCAGAAGTTAAAAATGTCCTTCTTACCTTAGTCTCAATGCAGACGTACGGGCCTTGAATCGACAATAGTTTCAGGCTGCAGGTGAAAAGATGCCTGGGTCATGCAAGTTTCAAGCAGAGAGTTCGACTTTATCCGCTGACCTTTTCTTTACACTACCTAGAAAGCAACTTTGTATAAGTTAGTAGTATTAAAAGCAATCTCAGTATCAAGCCTTTTAAGCATTCTGACACATGATGATTGCATATAGTCTATGTTTCAAGCATTTGAAATGTGACAGAATGTGGGACGTTGAAACATACTCACCATCCAAAGGTATTTGGTCTTCTTCCAAGCGTATCGTCCATCAATTCCAAGAGTCAGAAAAGAGTGCGAAAATGCCGTATTTCGGGCCTACAAGACAAAAACATAAAATCATGTCATTGAATACATTGGGAGATACGGGCATTATAGAAATGTATTAAAAGCAAAGCATTAAAGAAGGATACATTGTGTACTTACTTTGACTTGGTGTTCACAAATGATGAATGTAGGCCTCAAATGTTCTTCACATAGCTTGCTTTTGAATTCTAGCTTGATAGAAGGTCCAAAATGTCTTTTAGTATCCAAAAGTTGAAAAAGTTCCTTCAAAAGATACTGCAGAGCCATTCCATGGTTCCACAAAAATGCATCAACCATGTCATGGCTCATGCTCTAAGCAATAACAAAGGCCCACAGCTTTGTGCATGCACAACATTTCACAACATTGCAGTAAGAGCCCTTCTTTGGCAAGTGCTTTTTACTGCATATAACATTGCAAAATGTGTGAACATTGCACAAGAAAACCCAGAAGTTAAAAATGACCTACTTACCTTAGTCTCAATGCAGACGTACGGGCCTGGAATGGGAATAGTTTCAGGCTGCAGGTGAAAAGATGCCTGGGTCATGCAAGTTTCAAGCAGAGAGTTCGACTTTATCCGCTGACCTTTTCTTTACAATAGCTAGAAAGCAACTTTGTATAAGTTAGTAGTATTAAATGCAATCTCAGTATCAAGCCTTTTAAGCATTCTGACACATGATGATTGCATATAGTCTATGTTTCAAGCATTTGAAATGTGACAGAATGTGGGACGTTGAAACATACTCACCATCCAAAGGTATTTTGGTCTTCTTCCAAGCGTATCGTCCATCAGTTCCAAGAGTCAGAAAAGAGCGTGAAAATGCTGACTTTTCGGGTCTACAAGACAAAAACATAAAATCATGTCATTGAATACATTGGGAGATAAGGGCATTATTGAAATGTATTAAAAGCAAAGCATTAAAGAAGGATACATTGTGTACTTACTTTGACTTGGTGTTCACAAATGATGAATGTAGGCCTCAAATGTTCTTCACATAGCTTGCTTTTGAATTCTAGCTTGATAGAAGGTCCAAAATGTCTTCTAGTATCCAAAAGTTGAACACGTTCCTTCGAAAGATACTGCAGAGCCATTCCATGGTTCCACAAAAGTGCATCAACCGTGTCATGGCTCATGCAATATGCAATAACAAAGGCCCACAGCTTTGTGCATGCACAACATTTCACAACATTGCAGTAAGAGCACTTCTTTGGCAAGTGCTTTTTACTGCATATAACATTGCAAAATGTGTGAACATTGCACAAGAAAACCCAGAAGTTAAAAATGTCCTTCTTACCTTAGTCTCAATGCAGACGTATAGGCCTGGAATGGACAATAGTTTCAGGCTGCAGGTGAAAAGATGCCCGGGTCATGCAAGTTTCAAGCAGAGAGTTCGACTTTATCCGCTGACCTTTTCTTTACACTAGCTAGAAAGCAACTTTGTATAAGTTAGTAGTATTAAAAGCAATCTCAGTATCAAGCCTTTTAAGCATTCTGACACATGATGATTGCATATAGTCTATGTTTCAAGCATTTGAAATGTGACAGAATGTGGGACGTTGAAACATACTCACCATCCAAAGGTATTTGGTCTTCTTCCAAGCGTATCGTCCATCAATTCCAAGAGTCAGAAAAGAGTGCGAAAATGCCGTATTTCGGGCCTACAAGACAAAAACATAAAATCATGTCATTGAATACATTGGGAGATACGGGCATTATAGAAATGTATTAAAAGCAAAGCATTAAAGAAGGATACATTGTGTACTTACTTTGACTTGGTGTTCACAAATGATGAATGTAGGCCTCAAATGTTCTTCACATAGCTTGCTTTTGAATTCTAGCTTGATAGAAGGTCCAAAATGTCTTTTAGTATCCAAAAGTTGAAAAAGTTCCTTCAAAAGATACTGCAGAGCCATTCCATGGTTCCACAAAAATGCATCAACCATGTCATGGCTCATGCTCTAAGCAATAACAAAGGCCCACAGCTTTGTGCATGCACAACATTTCACAACATTGCAGTAAGAGCCCTTCTTTGGCAAGTGCTTTTTACTGCATATAACATTGCAAAATGTGTGAACATTGCACAAGAAAACCCAGAAGTTAAAAATGACCTACTTACCTTAGTCTCAATGCAGACGTACGGGCCTGGAATGGGAATAGTTTCAGGCTGCAGGTGAAAAGATGCCTGGGTCATGCAAGTTTCAAGCAGAGAGTTCGACTTTATCCGCTGACCTTTTCTTTACAATAGCTAGAAAGCAACTTTGTATAAGTTAGTAGTATTAAATGCAATCTCAGTATCAAGCCTTTTAAGCATTCTGACACATGATGATTGCATATAGTCTATGTTTCAAGCATTTGAAATGTGACAGAATGTGGGACGTTGAAACATACTCACCATCCAAAGGTATTTTGGTCTTCTTCCAAGCGTATCGTCCATCAGTTCCAAGAGTCAGAAAAGAGCGTGAAAATGCTGACTTTTCGGGTCTACAAGACAAAAACATAAAATCATGTCATTGAATACATTGGGAGATAAGGGCATTATTGAAATGTATTAAAAGCAAAGCATTAAAGAAGGATACATTGTGTACTTACTTTGACTTGGTGTTCACAAATGATGAATGTAGGCCTCAAATGTTCTTCACATAGCTTGCTTTTGAATTCTAGCTTGATAGAAGGTCCAAAATGTCTTCTAGTATCCAAAAGTTGAACACGTTCCTTCGAAAGATACTGCAGAGCCATTCCATGGTTCCACAAAAGTGCATCAACCGTGTCATGGCTCATGCAATATGCAATAACAAAGGCCCACAGCTTTGTGCATGCACAACATTTCACAACATTGCAGTAAGAGCACTTCTTTGGCAAGTGCTTTTTACTGCATATAACATTGCAAAATGTGTGAACATTGCACAAGAAAACCCAGAAGTTAAAAATGTCCTTCTTACCTTAGTCTCAATGCAGACGTATAGGCCTGGAATGGACAATAGTTTCAGGCTGCAGGTGAAAAGATGCCCGGGTCATGCAAGTTTCAAGCAGAGAGTTCGACTTTATCCGCTGACCTTTTCCTTACACTAGCTAGAAAGCAACTTTGTATAAGTTAGTAGTATTAAAAGCAATCTCAGTATCAAGCCTTTTAAGCATTCTGACACATGATGATTGCATATAGTCTATGTTTCAAGCATTTGAAATGTGACAGAATGTGGGACGTTGAAACATACTCACCATCCAAAGGTATTTTGGTCTTCTTCCAAGCGTATCGTCCATCAGTTCCAAGAGTCAGAAAAGAGTGCGAAAATGCCGAATTTCGGGCCTGCAAGACAAAAACATAAAATCATGTCATTGAATACATTGGGAGATGAGGGCATTATAGAAATGTATTAAAAGCAAAGCATTAAAGAAGGATACATTGTGTACTTACTTTGACTTGGTGTTCACAAATGATGAATGTAGGCCTCAAATGTTCTTCACATCGCTTGCTTTTTAATTCTAGCTTGATAGAAGGTCCAAAATGTCTTCTAGTATCCAAAAGTTGAAAACGTTCCTTCGAAAGATACTGCAGAGCCATTCCATGGTTCCACAAAAGTGCATCAACCGTGTCATGGCTCATGCAATATGCAATAACAAAGGCCCATAGCTTTGTGCATGCACAACATTTCACAACATTGCAGTAAGAGCACTTCTTTGGCAAGTGCTTTTTACTGCATATAACATTGCAAAATGTGTGAACATTGCTCAAGAAACCCCAGAAGTTACAAAATGTCCTTCTTACCTTAGTCTCAATGCAGACGTACAGGCCTGGAATGGACAATAGTTTCAGTCTGCAGGTGAAAAGATGCCCGGGTCATGCAAGTTTCAAGCAGAGTTTGACTTTTTTCGCTGACCTTTTTCTTACACTAGCTAGAAAGCAACTTTGTATAAGTTAGTAGTATTAAATGCAATCTCAGTATCAAGCCTTTTAAGCATTCTGACACATGATGATTGCATATAGTCTATGTTTCAAGCATTTGAAATGTGACAGAATGTGGGACATTGAAACATACTCACCATCCAAAGGTATTTTGGTCTTCTTTCAAGCGTATCGTCCATCAATTTAACAGATTAGGTAATTATCACTATATATATAAACTACCAATATAGTTTTATCTAAATAGTGTGTTTTCTTAAAAATAAGACCTTGTTTTATATTAATTTTTACCACAAAGGGTCACCAGGTCTCTTTTGGAGGGGATGTATTATTATAGCAGGCTTGGTCCAGATCCCTTCCACTGCTTTTTGATGCTCCAGCGCACTCTATCTGCAGTCATAGACCGCTCACCGAAGATCACTTCCTGGTTACGGCATTCATAAATTTTGCTTTCAGTAAGTGATGGCTCTGATTGGTTGCTGAGCGCTGCTCCACCAATCAATGCAGTGCTCGATGAAATAATGTGACTGCTGTGATTCATTTGTCTGCGCTGCTTTGATTGGTGGAGAAGCGTTCAAGAAACAATCACAGCCATTGTGTTGTGGAGGCGGGATTTATGAATTGGCTAACTAATGTAGAAACTTAGCCAATTCATAAATCCCTCCACAGCATGATGGCTGTTATTGATTATTTGATCGCTGCTTAGCCAATCAATGCAGCACTTAATGAGCCAATGCAAGGCCTGTGATTGGCTGAGCAACACTTGAGAACCAATCAGAGCCATGGCTTACTGGAGGCGGTATTTATGAATCCCATAACCAGGAAGTGATCTTCTGCGGGCAGCCAAGTTCTGCAGAAGCGTGCTGGAGCTCCGGAGAGCAGTGGGAAGGACCTGGAACAAGCTTGCTAGGTAATGTATTCTTTGTTTTTTTGTGAAATGCTGCTAGGGCTTATTTTCAGGGTAGGTCTTAGTTTTGGGGAAACGCGGTAGCATATTATCTATCTTTCAGTATATATATAGACCACCACTACAGAGCCAGAGCATTAATTTTATATTATTATTTTTCGGAGTGAGCTGCAATACTGAAAAGTATCCACAAGGTGGCACATTAGAGCATCTTCTTGGATCCTTTCTAAGGTTGCTTACAGGATTGTTTCTGATACATTAATACAACCTACAAATGTTCCTTCGTCACCTGCTGCACCTGCAATAAGCATCCAAAATCCAAAAGAAAGAGGAGGCAGCAAATATCTGTAACAATATCGTATGTCAATATTTATTAAACAAATAATGCAGAACAGTTTAATAAAGGACGGATTAATGATGGAGGAAGGGAATATTGGTCGGCCGTGAAAACGACGGCCAATATATGCTCGTGTAAATAAGCCCTAAAAAACATTAGAATTTTGTTCTTTCGGTCAATACGATTACAATAATAGCAAAATTCCAATTATTTTTTTTAGGTTTTTCCACTTTTGCACAATAAAAACCCTTTTTTGGAAATTAATCTTTTCTATCTACATTATTGCATTCAATGTCCAATAACGTTTTTATTTTTCCATTGATGAAGCTCTGTGAGGGTTTGTATTTCTGTGACAAGCAGTTTTTTTGTTTTTTATTGGTATCATTTTGAGGACCATACAGCTTTTTTTTCACTATTATTGCATTTTTCAGGCAGCAAAATGAACAAAATAAGCGTGTTCAATGAATTGCACAGGTCGTAACGGATACAATGATACCAAATATGTGGAATTTTTAAAATTTTTATATTTTTTATATTAACAAGGGAAAGCACCCAAAAAAAGTTTTTAGTTTTTTTTACATTTTTTAAAAACATTTTTCTAATGTCCATATAGGGGACTTGAAGCATAAGAGCTATGATCAATATGATAATGCATTGCTCACAATAGTGATCGCAGGCAATGGCAAGCAGGGACACCAGTATCAGGCATCCTGTTGCCATGGCAACCCATTGACCCTTCGCGAATACATCCAATGATGCTCACTCTGTGAGCCCTTTACATGCCGCGATCTACATAACTTATAGAATGTAGGGGGTTAAAAACAGAGAGCAATGTTCTGGGGGCCTCCATTTCTCTTGATCATCTTTCAGATGTTTCTACATCTTGATTGGAGTTAAATTCAGTTAATTTAACATAATTTATAAGACTCTTCCCTGTTTGTATAAGGTCTCACAGCTCATAATGCATATCAGAGCCAGAACCAAGCCATGAGCAGGAAAGAACTACCTAAAGAGCTCAGAGACAGGATTGTGTGGAGGCACAGATCTGGAGAAGGCTACAAATTGTTTCTGCTGCGCTGAAAGTTCCCAAAAGCACAACAGACTCCATAATTCTTAAATGGAAGAAGGTTGGAACAACCAGGACTCTTTCTAGAGTTGTCCAACACACCTAACTAGGTAATTGAAGGATAAGAGGCTTGGTAATAGAGGTGACCAAGAACCCAATGGCAACTCCGGCTGAGCTCCAAAGTTCCTCTGTGCAGATGGCAAAAACTTCTAAAAGGTTAACCATCACTGCAACATGTTGCCAATCTGGGCATTATGGTAGAGCAGCCAGAAAGAAGCCTCTCCTCAGTACAAGACACATGAAATTCCTCCTGGAATTTGCCAAAAATCACCTAAAGATCTCAGATTGTGAGAAACAAGATTCTCTGGTCTGATCAAACCGAGACTGAACTTTTTGGTCTCAGTTCTAAGACTTATGTCTGGAGTAAACCAAGCGCAGCTCGTCACTTCCCAATACCATCCCTACAGTAAAGCTTGGTGGTGGCAGCATCATGCTGGGGTTTTTTAGTGGCTGGGACAGGGAGGCCGGTCAGGGTTTATGGAAAGCTGAATGGAGCAAAGAACAAAGATATTCTTAATGAAAACCTGAACCAGAGCACAAGGGACCTCACACTGGGCAGAAGGTTCACCTTCCAACAAGACAATGACCCTAAGAACACAATGAAGATAACACAGGAGGGGCTTAGGGACAGCGCTGTGAATGTCCTCAAGTGGCCCAGCCAGAGCCCTGACTTGAAGACAATTGAACATCCCTGGAGAGACCTGAAAATAGCTGTCCGCAGACGGCCCCCGTCGAACCTGATTGAGCACTAGAGGATCTGCAGAGAAGAATGGCAGAAAATCCAAGTGCAAACTTGTGGCTTCATACCCAAGAAGGCTGGAGGCAGTAGTCACTGCCAAAGATACTTCAACTAATTACTGAGTACAGGGTATAAAAACTTATGTCAATGCAAATTATTAGTTTTTTATTTTTAAAAATGTACAAATATTTCTAGCATTCTGTTATCATGTCGTCATTATGGGGTACTGAGTGCAAAATGATGGGGGGAAACTTGATTTTTTTCTTTAATTCGCACAATGTGAAAGGGTCTAAAGACTTTCCAAGTGCAGTGTATTACAGATTATTTTCCCCTATTATTTGCAGATTGAACTTCTTTTCTAAAGTTCTGAAAAATCTTTAAATTAAATCTGATTATGGATCAGATTATTGGCAAACAGACCTGTATCCTGGATGATGAGGTACTGAAGACCAATATTACCCAGGAACTGAACAGATTTCTAGTCTCTCCATAGTATATAGAAGTAAAATAAACTTGGAACACCATAAGCTTTGTTGGCCCCCAAAAGGGTGGTTTCAGAATGCACCCCACCACGCTCGGTCCACGACATTCTGCAGAATATTTGTCACACGGTCCATCATTCATTTACTTGTCCCTTGTTGCATCCCTCCCAACCAATCCCTAATGCTCTAGGTTATAAAGGAAAACGCTAATTGGTAAGAAAAGCCAGAACATTGCTGTTTTTGTGTGGCATTATTTTAAACCTCAGACCCAAAGACCCCTCTGTCACATAATAAGACACTGTTAGTAAAAATGGCACATGATAAGTAGGGGTCCCTGCTAGATTTTGCACAAGGGCTCAGGAGCTGTAGGCTACACCTTGGACTCAGCTACATAAAAGACACTACAATTAGTGCTGCCCATTTAACCCCTATTAGTCAAATAGTACTTTATCTCTAGTAATTGTTTTTTGTTCCTAAAAGGGGTATTCCACTTAGTTGAGGAAATTAGAAGCTATCGCTTATCCAATAGATGGATGAAAACCAATGGATTGACCCCTGGGACCACCAACAATCCTAAAAATGGGGGACCTGAGTTCCCCACATTTCTCAAATCAGGGTCCCTTTTACACATTTCCATATGTAGCTCCATGCATCCCAATGAGGCAGACAGACAGCAGAGCACTTTGTTCGGTACGGGTGTCTAAAGTAAAAATCCACAAAGCTTCTGGATTAAGAATCTTATGCCTATAGCTTCCTCCTCTAGGAGGTCTTGTAACTGTCTCAATACAACGCAATGAATACGCACTAAAAACATCAGCATGGCACTGGAAAATATGGTGTGAGGCCATAAAGACATTAAGCGCATGTTGAATACCCGCATCCGAAAGATGTCGTCTGATTCTAGCTTTGAGAGATCATAGTACAGCCCACACATTGTTCGTTAAACAGCATGCATGTAATTAAGTATATTACATATGTACTATTGCAATTAATAAAATAATTCATATTATATGCTTAATAACACCGGAAGTAAACGTTGTGGAATTGTCAGCATATCTACAGGCTGTACATATATTATGTCCTCATTTACAGAAACCCATAGTAGTAACCAGGTTCTGCTGTCCCTTCGAGTACAGAGGCTAGTTTCACACAGACGAGGGCGATATCGGGCGGTGAATCACAGCCAATATCAGCTCGTTATACATGTGACAGCCCCGTGATGATATGCAGGAGAAAGATCGTTCAGGATCAACAAGAGGGGGAGAGGGGGTGGAAACAGGCTGAACTAGATGGACATTGTCTTCCTTCAGCCTAACATACTATATATATTATTATGTTATGTGTATGAACCCATTGCAAAGAATGGGCTCCATATTTATGCCAAAGAAACATACTGAGTGAAAGAGGATTTACTAAAGTCGGAGGACATTTAGAAACGTAATTAATGTCATTTTTTAAAATTGTATGTCACCAACCGATGCAGTAAGAGAAAGACAGTGCATTGAGTCTGTCGGGGAGCCGGCGCTGTGTATGAAGAAGCCATCTGCTGCATAGAACGGCTTCTCCATACACAGCGCTCGCTCAGCGCCAGGCTCAATGCATTTTCTAGGTCTCAGTGCACCAGGTGGTGACATACAGTACTGTACACCTGATGCACTGAGAGCCCCCACTGCGTAATGAGTCCGAGAGGAAGTGAGCGCTGTGAATAGGAGACAATAGAGGCTTTTACAATCACTTTTATTTCATTTTTTGGAAGGCAAAATAAGCATTTTGTCTCTGTTTTCAAAGGTTTTTTTTTTTACAGTTTTTGCCGTGCATGATAAATAGCGTGTTCAATTTATTGTATAGTTCATTGTTATTTTACACAATTTTTATATACATTTTTTATGTCGCTGTAGGTGACTTGAACCATAACAGCTGTGATCGCTATGAGTATGCCAGTACTACAATGCCTTATCGCTTACAAAAGCGATTAAACGCCATAGCAGACCAGGACACCAGTGTCTGGCATCCAGTTGCCATGGCAACCTATTGGCCCTCCATGATTACATCATGGAGTACCAATGATGTTACACAGGGATTGCGGCATTTAGGGGGCTAACAGCGGAGATCGCTGTTCTTATTAATCCCCGCAATCACTGCTGGGTCCCGCTGTAGGATGGCGCGGGCTCACCTTCTGAGCCTGCACATTCCACAGGATGTAAGTTTACATCATGTTCCATTAAGCACCCTGTAGCCAGGATGTAAACTTATGTCCTGTGGCGTTAAGGAGTTAAATGTATTGTATGAATGTTTCCTGGTAGTTGAGGGGGATTTTTTAATCCATTTTTTAATTCTTGACACAATATCTTTTCTTCTATTCAATGTCTAATTATGATAATGTCGCCTAATAAGATTATGACATATTACCGTACATACTCGAGTATAAGCCGAGACAATAAATTGCACCACAAAAAAATGGGAAAACTTATTGACTCGAGTATATACTAGGTAAAAAAACCTCCATACTCACCTCCTAGCTGGCGTCTGTGTCTGTGCGACAAGCTGCTTGAATTCTCTCTGCTGTCATCCCCCGCTGTCCTCTCTGCTTGGCTCTGTCAGTGCTGTGTAAGTATGCACTGTGATTGGATTTAGCGCCAGCCAATCACAGCTGGCGCTCAATCCAATCACAGCGCTTACTTACACAGCACTGACAGCAGAGGATTTGAAAGCCGAGCAGGAAGAATTCTGAAGCAGCTTGATTGGCTGTGAATGATCGAGCATCGGCTGTGAATAGCTGACACTCGATTTAATCACAGCTCTAACTTACACAGCGCTGATGGCTGGGGATGACAGAGCCGAGCAAAAAGGACGGCGGGGGATGACAGCGGAGAGAATTCAAGCAGCCTGCCGCACCACTGCCGGAGACACAGATGCCGGCTGGGAGGTGAGCATGGAGGTTTTTTTTTAAGCCTTTCCTGACTCGAGTATAAGCCGAGGGGGGCTTTTTCAGCACAAACAAAATGTGCTGAAAAACTAGGCTTATACTCGAGTATATACAGTACCTTATATTCTCAGGCATAAGTCTCCTCTTATGTACTATTTTTTTTGTATGAATAACCTCCCCTATAGGAATATTTATTATTACATGCATAAGGTGACAAGAAGTGGCTGACAAGGTTTAATATACGGGGACACCAGAATTCTGCGCTCTTCAGCCCTCAATGCCGCATCCAAAAGATTAATTTCAGAAACTCATAACTTACTTAAAATGTTACATTGGTGTAAATGATAAACAATTGTATGGTCTCTACAGAACCTCCTAGACCAGGAGGAGGGATGACCATGTCCGTCCTCAGTTGTCTGCCTGTTGTTCTGCCCTGACATGACTCATCTACATACGCCTCTCCTTGGCCTTGATAGTTAACCCAGGACACCCCCCATCCTGGGCTAATTGCTTATATAAACCTTGTTTTGTCAAAATGATTCCTGCTCTTTTATTACTGTGGAGATCATCCAGTTGAGCTGCTGCTAAACCCAACCTATTCTGTACAATAATGGCGATCTACAATTTCAGGGTCCATATTATTAGATCCAGTTATTGTATAGATAACACAAGGCTATATTTATTACTTTAAGGCCTCATGCCCACGGCCGTAGCGGACTCAGCCAGCGGAATATCGCAGCGGAGTTTGACACGGCACCCCCCAAAGACCCCATACTCACCTCTCCGGATCCGACGCTCGAGTCCCATCTTGGAATCCAGTGCACATGCACAGTACAGTGCATGGCGTGCCAGCAGTGGGGGATGATGCGGCCACTGGTGGGCGGTAACGTGTAATCATGCGCTACTTTCGCTGTGCACACAGCTGAAGTATTGCGTGATGGACGGCTTCCATTGACTACAATGGAAGCCAGCCGCGCATTTTTCCGCGGCAATTAGAGCATGCCGAGATTTCTTTCACGCTGTGGAATTCTGCAGTGAAATTCAATAGAACCTAATAGCTGTGGGATAACGCTGCGGACTTCTACTGCGTGAAACGTGGCATAAATCCGACCGTGGGGATTAGCCCTAACTTTCTTTAATTCTGTGTTCACATATGCACCCAGCTCCATTTTGGGCCCTCCTGCGCAGATCTTTCACAAATTTCTTGATAAAATACCGCAGCATGCAGCAGTATTTTCTGCATGAAAGTTTTGAACTTTGCTGCAGGAATTCTTCTGTTAAACCACCAGCAATGTGTCAACCAACAGGGGGCAGCACGTACCAGTAGCCCTGAGATACACAACTAATGACACCGCCACCCTATACTGTACACAGAAATAGCAGCGCAATAAGCGCATATACAGATAATGCCACCAGATACTGTCTGAGCAGAAAGTGCTAAATGCTTACCACAGTATACTATATGTATAACACCGCCATATACTGTATATATTACCGTACACTGTAAATATAAAGATCACTATATATTGTATAAAGAGATTACATACATAATACCACTAGGTACTACATACAGATAATGCTGCCATTTATTGTATGCATTAATAATATCACCATATAGAATTATACCACCACATAATATATACCACCGTGTTATGTAGATAAATACATAATGTAGCTGTATACTGTATATAAAGTTCCATTATATATATATATATATATATATATTTTCTAGGAAGAAAAACAAGAAAACCATGCTGTTCATATTAAACATTAAATAAAGGCTAAAAGGACAATTCCCTAAAATGTAACCCCACTCTAATAGCAGTATCACGGCACTGAACATACTGATATTGACACCAGTGGTAATAAATATGTATTGATATACTGATGTAATCAGGGAAAACAGGAGAGCAGATATCATTATACTGCAGTGTACAACATAAAGCAAACGCTAATGAAGCAATGCCCAAAATTGGACTATTAGGGCTTGTTGATAAGAACAGATTTGGGTAGTGTATTACATGTGCAAGTCTTCCACTTATAACACGCAGCGAATTGCTCCCGTTGACTTCAATCACATGAGCCTGTTTTTACACACAATGTTGAATCGCGTGAAAAAATACAGTTCACAAATTTCTGGAACCCCTGGTTTATCTACCTACCCGGAGCGCCTGGCCCACCACCATAAACCATTGATACCCCTTAACCAGTGGATTGTTTCTGTATAATATTATGCATCGTATCTTTTTTCTTTTCTAATATTCACAGTATATTTTCAACAGAGCTGTCACTGCTCTTTGTTTCCTACAAGACCGATTGATTTGTAATGCGGTTTATCACTGATTTACCTCCACCTTTGTTGTAACCCCTTCCTCCACCCTATTAAAATTGAAAAAATAAAGAATATATATAATGGGAATATATATAATCTGGACCCAACGCAATGACCACAGCCCAACAATTATATCACTCATCACCTTATATAACACACCAGGTTACATTGTATCTTACTGACGGTTATACCGCACTCGTCTCATACTGTCCATACTGGTGCCTATTACTACATAATGATCTCCAGTTACTATACAACACATCATGGCTCCTCCTACCTGAGAGGTGGCAGTACTGGACGTCACCTGGAGGGGGCGCTGAGTCTGCAGGCTGAGACCGCTGCTGGACGCCATCTCCTTAGACTTAATGCAAACTGTCACCATAAAGAGAAAAGACAAGATGTGACTTCCATCCCAGAAGAGAAGCCCCGGTGATGTCTCCTATCTGCCTTGTACTGCTGTAGGGGCCTTTACATCCCCCAGGATTCTGGCCTGCACTTACATCACATTCCAACTGTCGTCACTAGGCAACAAGCTAAGAGCAAGCGTCTGATTGGTTGCTTCCCACTGCCAAGTAAGCAAGCACCTGATTGGTTCATTCTGCCACTATGTAATAACCAGAGACAAGGAATGTGCGTCTGATCGCTGAGGGGTTCAGATGAGAAGCCGCAGGCGGAAAATGGGACGATACGTCACATGATATGATGTTAGCCAAACTTTGTATTTATGAGCCCTTTTCTACAAAACACAGAGAGTTTTCATAGCTTACTGTTATGTTTAGGGCAAAACAGGAGCGTCAGTTGTATCAGCTCATTATTACTCAGCTTATCTCCCCAAACATGGCTCTAAGGCCTCTTTCACACGGAGAGCTAGGCGCACAAACATCGCACGGGTAAAAAACTTGTGGCTATTATAGCCAATGGTTTCCTATTGGAACATTTAGATGCTTTTTGCGTGTCTGAAATTCCTTCATCTGAACGTTCCCATAGGAAACCATTGGCTCTAATAGCCGCACGATTTATTGCACGTGGGATTTTTGCGTGCGCAGGTCCCCATGTGAATGAGCCCCAATACAGATCGCACCTTCAGAAATATGTTCAATAAAGTGCAGCGTTTTATACATTTCCCAAAAGAAACGGCTTCCATGAGCGGACGGCTGCAGAGTTTTGCCTTAGTCTTCTCATTCCCTCTTTTCAATAGTCAGATCTGTTATTTTATTAGTTGACTTGACTCGTTGCGAGACACGAATATGAGCCCCATTAATATGGGAATATACACATGTGCGATTGTTTCCTGCATCGCATCACACCATACCACAATGCGTGAATAAACACTGTATGACCTATTTTTGGGTGTGCCCTCGCATCACGTATTGTTTTTAATGGGTCTGGTGAGAGCTGGGTGCACGCGAATGCGATGTGAGATTTCCCACTGAAAACAATGGGAAACACTCCGCGATCGTCCGCCGCAGCTCTCAGGATCGTTACTTTCCTGAAGTCATGCGAGGCAGTTTTGAAACAAAAACACCTCGCATCGGCAGCGAAATCACATTGCGGGCGAACACGATATCGGGCTGAGTTTCACGGCCTGATATCATACTGACCCATGTGAAATTAGCTTTAGGGCTTCTTCCCACTAGCGTTCTTTTTACGCTGCGATATCGCCGCATTTTTTTCAATGGGACTTTCTAATGTTAAAATCGTATCGCACAAAATCGCAAGTTTGTGCTTTTGGGATTTTAACATTAGAAAGTCCCATCGAAAAAAATGCGGCGATATCGCAGCATTAAAAAAAATGCTAGGGGGTAGAAGTCCTTAGGCCTGTTTTAGCAAGACGATTCATATTGTTTAATGTTACCATATAATACATCATATAATATTGAAAACTTCGGAAATGTTTAAGTGGGTGAAATGTAGAAAAAGCAAATGCTCCGTTGTTTGTGTTTTGTTGCACAGTGATTATGGTGCAGTGGAAATGACATAATATTAGGTTGGAGGGTTCTGGCTGCGGAAGAAGGGAGGTAATGTTTTTGGTTCACATTCATTCTAGGGTGTTTTTTAATAGTTTTGAACAATTTAAGGAGCTTTATGATGTTCCCCATAGTTACTTCTTCCAGCCCCCTCAGTTACGACATGCTGCTCAGACCTATCAGTATCTGTGCTTACAGTTTAACACCCGTTGGTGAGTTTTCTAAGGTGTTTTGGAGCTACGAAGGGTGTAATATCTTATTTAGGGTGCCTACTCACTAGCGATATTTTTTCCTGCGATGCGAGAGCGATGCTTATGAAACCAATGATTTTCAATGGTTTCATTTGCAACTTTTCACTCCAGCCTCAGAGCGCAGAGAAAAAACTCTGCAATATCGCTCAGTGTATCTCAATGGGGCAAGCGGTAGCAGCATCGGCCCCAATGAAAACATAGGGAGTGCATCACGGACTTCTGCCACAGCTGTGACAGCTATGGCAGAGGATTCCTTTATCTCCAGCTAGGGAGGATTTTCCGGGAAAGGCTTCTTTTTCAAGCTTTTCACCGAAAATTATTGCTGCGAGAGTTGCATGCAACCCCTGCTTTCAATAGGGCCACTGCAGTGCCGACCCAATTGAAAGCAATGGGATAGCATCCTGGACTTCTGCTACAGCTTTTACAGCTATGGCAAGGGTTTCCTTCATCACCGCACTCCCCGCGGTAATGAAGGAAACCCCTGCCACAGCTGTCACAGCTGTGACAGAAGTCCGCGATGTACTCTTTTCAATGGGGATGGCCCTTATTGAAAGCAATTACCGATATCCCAGAGTTTTCTTAGCGCTGCGAGGCATGTGTTTTTTTTTTAGTCACTCTGGCAGCGCAAGAAAAAATATCGCTAGTGGATAGGCACTCTTATATAGACAGATGCTTTCTTACTATATACAGCAATTCCCAAGAAAGGGAAAAGATAAATGGGAGAAAGATTTATGTCAAATCACTGAAGATAAATAGGCCGAAGGTCAAGGGTGTCGCAATTATATCTACCCTGTTTCCACGAAAATAAAACAGGGTCTTACATTAATTTAGGTAGTATATAGAGTTTGCGCACACTATTAAAGTTGTTTAGGTTAAATTCAAGCTGTCCAGAATGTAATACAGAAGGTGCAGATTTAATACATGTGGTCTGGAATTGTGTAACATTGTGTGAATTTTAGAATTGAATACTAGAGATAATTAAAAAAATATATGTTGTTGACATTGGTTTTGGTCCCAGAATTTGTGTATTGAGTGTTGCTGACGGGCTTGATTGGTATTCTTTTTTGGGAATTCAGAGAACTCAATTTCCAGACACAGAAATTAATTACTGCCCATTGGATGCAGCCTGCCCCGCCAGCACTGGGAGATTCCAGGATAAGGATATAGGAAGTTATTTCTTTCTAGAAGGTTATATATCAAAAAAAGGAATTATTTGACTAAGGGCTTATTCAGATGGGCATATATCGGTCGGGTTTTCATGCCTCTCTCTGCAAGAAGAGGAGGCGGGACAGGACAGGAGCTGGTGCGCTGAGCTCCCGCCCCCTCTCTGCCCTCTCTCCACCCCTCACCACTGTTTGCAATGGGACAGGGGCGGAACTTAGCTCCGCCCCATGCAGCTACTTCCATTGCAAAGAGTGGTCAGGGGCGGAGAGGGGGCAGGAGCTCAGTGCACTAGCTCCCGCGCCATCCCGCCTTCTCCCCTTGCAGAGAGGGACAGCGTATATCATCCGGGTGTGAATTCCGGCCAATATACGCCCATCTGAATAAGTCCTCAGTTGGAGAAAATTTGGGGGTGATGATCTGGTATATGTAATGAATAGCCAATATTGTTAGTAGCATTGAGTTAGTGAAGAAATGTTGGTAAGATGAAGAAAAGGTGAGGGGAGAGGTGAGAAGGTGAGGAAGAGTTAGGCGAATGTACACGGCCGGGCCAGATTCCGCATGCAGGATCCTGCAGTGGAATCCGACCGGGTGCCCGACTAGTGACCCCTGCGTCCCTGGCTGGATTTCTTCTCCTCTGTTCTGCAGATGTGCTGGCCCTCATGCCGGCGCACATGCGCAGTACAGATGATGCTGCGCCATCGCTAGGTGATGACGCGGATCCCGAGACCTTTCTACACTGATGATTGCGGAAGGGGTATGGGTCAGACGGTTTCTATTGACTTCAATGTAATCTATCCGCAGGTTCAAGGTGTTGAGTTCACCTCCAAATTCACCATTTCTCAATCTGATCAAGCATCTGTGAGATGGACTGGAACAGCTGCTAACGTCTTGATACCAGATACCAGCTGCAGATGCTGTGTGAAGACCATGCCTCGATGCATCAGAGTTGTGGTGTCATGAGAGAGACCTACACAATGTTAGGCAGGTGCGTGCGGTTTTGTTTGAGTAGATGTATATACATACACAGATTAGCCATAGGATTATAATCAACCATGGCACCTGTAAGACTATGGTACTTTGATTTGGGACCTATATGTGGCCAAAACCCTATCCCCCCATGGCAGTCAATGCTTGCACAATCTTTTCAATAGTGCTGGCATCTTGCAACCAAAACAGCGTCTCCACAATATACTAAGTCTAAAGGTAGACTAATTTTTCTTGCTAAGCTGCGCATTTTTCTAAAACAGATTTCCCATGGTAATCTGACCAGAGCAAAGTGTCTTAAATTAGTCAATCAATCTTTTGAGCTTGAGTCCAAGATTATTCCCTAAGGCCTCCCTCACACAGGGCGTTTGCAGAAACGCAGCGTTTTTCAGATTTTACAAATTTAACATTACTTTTCAGCATTTTGAACACTTTGTTTTCCTACACCAGATACCCCCACAATTTTAAAAACTACACCCCTTAGCGTATTCAATGAGGGGTGTCATGAGTGTTTTAACCCCACAGTTTTTTTTAGGAGTCAATGCAATTTAGAAGAGAAAAACTAAAATTTCATATTTTTGCAAATATGTCATTTTAAAGACAGAAATTTTTTCTATAGTACGCATGAAAATTAGGATTTGCACCCCAGAATGGATAAGCCTGTTTGTCCCGTGCTCAGAAACATACCCATTGTGGCCCTAGTATTACGTCTGTATGCACAATGGGGCCCAAAATGAAAGGAGCAACCGGTGGCTTTTGGAACAGAAATTTTGCTTGAAGGAGATTTAGGCCCTATTGCACACTTGTAGAGCTATTGAGTGACCAAAATGATGGAGAACGCCCACAAGTGACTGCATTTTGAAAAGTAGACCCCTTAACGAATTTATCTAGGGGTACGATGACTTTTTTGACTTTACAGTTTTTAAATGAATCTAAGCCAAGCCGAAGGAAAAAAATTACGATTTTCATTTTTTTGGTAATTCTGTCATTTTAAAAGCAGTTTTTTTTGTACAGCACATATATGAATGAAGACTTGCACCCCAAAATGGATACCCCTGTTTGTCCTGTACTCAGAAACATACCCATTGTGGCCCTAATCGTATGTCTGGATGCACAATGGGGCCCAAAATGAAAGGAGCAACCGGTGGCTTTGGGAACAGAAATTTTGCTAGAAGGAGATTTAGGCCCTATTGCACACTTGTAGAGCCATTGAGTGACCAAAACGAAGGAGAACCCCAACAAGTGACCCCATTATGAAAAGTAGACCCCTTAACGAATTTTGGCAATTCTGCCTTTTTAAAAGCAGTTTTTTGTAAAAGCCCATATATGAATGAAGACTTGCACCCCAAAATGGGTACCCCTGTTTTTCCTGTGCTCAGAAACATACCCATTGTGGCCCTAATCTTATGTCTGGATGCACAATGGGGCCCAAAATGAAAGGAGCAACCGGTGGCTTTCGGAACAGACATTTTGCTTGAAGGAGATTTAGGCCCTATTGCACACTTGCAGAGCCATTGAGTGACCAAAACGATGGAGAACCCCCACAAGTGACCCCATTTTAAAACGTAGACCCCTTAACGAATTTATCTAGGGGTACGATGACTTTTTTGACTTCACAGTTTTTGAATGAATCTAAGCCAAGCCGAAGGAAAAAAATAACAGTTTTCATTTTTTTGGTAATTCTGTCATTTCAAAAGCAGTTTTTTTTGTACAACACATATAAATGAAGACTTGCACCCCAAAATGGGTACCCCTGCTTGTCCTGTGCTCAGAAACATACCCATTGTGGTCCTAGTATTATGTCTGTATGCACAATGTGGCCCAAAATGAAAGGAGCAACCGGTGGCTTTCGGAACAGAAATTTTGCTTGAAGGAGATTTAGTCCCCATTGCCCACTTGTAGAGCCATTGAGTGACCAAAACGATAGAGAACCCCCACAAGTGACCCCATTTTGAAAAGTAGACCCCTTAACGAATTTATCGAGGGGTACGATGACGTTTTTGACTTCACAGTTTTTGAATGAATCTAAGCCAAGCAGAAGGAACAAATTATGATTTTCATTTTTTTGGCAATGGTGTCAATTTTAAAACAGTTTTTTTTGTCCAGTGTACATAGGAATGAAGACGTTCACCCTAAAATGGATACCCCCGTTTGTCCTGTGTTCAGAAACATACCCACTGTGGCCCTAATCTACTTAACGAAAACATGGCTAGGCCTATAATGGAAGGAGCACCCGTTGGATTTCAGGGTACAACGGAATAAATTCCAGGCCCCATTGCCCACTTGTAGAGCCATTGAGCGGCCAAAACGATAGAGAACCCCCCACAAATGACCCCATTTTGAGAACTAGACCCCTTAACAAATTCATCTAGGGGTGTACTGCGTATTTTGACCCCACAGTATTTGAATGAATCTAAGCAAAGCAGAAGAAAAAAATTAAGATTTTCATTTTTTTGGCAATTTTGTCAATTTAAAAACTTTTTTTTTGTACAGTGTACATAGGAATGAAGACTTTCACCCCAAAATGGATACCCCCGTTTGTCCCGTGTTCAGAAACATACCCATTGTGGCCCTAATCTACTTAAAGGAAACATGGCTAGGCCTATAATGGAAGGAGCACCTGTTGGATTTCAGGGTACAACGGAATAAATTCCAGGCCCCATTGCCCACTTGTAGAGCCATTGAGCAGCCAAAACGATAGAGAACCCCCACAAATGACCCTATTTTGAAAACTAGACCCCTTATCTAATTCATCTAGGGGTGTACTGCGTATTTTGACCCCACAGTATTTGAATGAATCTAAGCAAGGCAGAAGGAAAAAATAACGATTTTCATTTTTTGGCAATTTTGTCAATTTAAAAACAGTTTTTTTTGTACAGTGTACATAGGAATGAAGACTTTCACCCCAAAATGGATACCCCCGTTTGTCCCGTGTTCAGAAACATATCCATTGTGGCCCTAATCTACTTACAGGACACATGGCTAGGCCCATAATGGAGGGAATGCCCGCTGGATTTCAGGGCAGAACTGAATAAATTCCAGGCCCCATTGCCCACTTATACGGAAAAAAAATTGACTTCCTAAAAATAATCCCCCCCCCCCCCCCCGCCATCCCCATTTTTTGGCATTCCCTAAATATTAGATAAAGGTAATAATATAAACTGCGTTTTATGTCCGAAGACAGGGGTAATAACGCAGGCTGGTTGGGTTGGGCACATGGGGCAAGAAAACCATGTATCCCCCCCCCTCTCATGCTTTTTGGGGGGTATTTCGTAACCTCAGCGGCAGGTATGGGGTGTAAAAAGTGGTGCTTTGTGAGGCTTTGTAATCTTGCTGCGGTGCAGCGGTCTCACACAGAAGGCGCTCAACAAGGTGCTCCTGGAACTGCATGAAGGCAAGCGTTCCAGGGGCTTCTTGTAAATTACGGATTACAGGTAGCGGTCTGAATAACGCCGGGCTCACACGGCCGTAGGTGGAATACGCTTGTGGAGGTCCACAGCGGATTCCAGCTGTGAGCCCGGCTGTGACCCTGCGTACGGCCGTGTAATGTACTGCGCATAACTATCTACTCACACAGGCGGTCATGCGCAGTACACCGTTGTTTGTTTTTATTTCCCGCGCCGTCGCTTAGAGATGACCCGGGTACCCGCAGCCCGTACACAATGTGTTTGCATATGGGCTGCGAGTATACCCGCGGTCATAGAGCACAATGGGCTCTAGGTCGCGGATATCCGCGGTAAAATATAGCATGCCGTGTTCTGTTTCTGCGAGTGGATTACGTAATTCCGACCCACTAATTGGGGGGAATTCTGTAATCCAATGCATGCGATTGATCCGTGGATTACCGCTGATCAAGCACATGCAGAACCCGTAATTCCTCTCCGGTCATGTGTGACCGACCTAATGTTAGATCGCTACTTTATCACGTGACCGGGGACCGCTCAACGAGGCCGCCAGTCACTGCTCCAAGCACTCCGCGACTGTTGGTCGCTGGGAGCAAGGAGATTTAAAATTTCCTGGGCTCCCCGGCTCCTGCGAATGTCTCTGGCATTTTGCCGGCGGGCGCAGGCGCAGCAGCCGGAGGGGTCCATGCAGGATAATCGCATCTGGATTCAAATGCGGAAGCCTCCGAGAAGATGTTTCATCTCCCCCCCCACCGATCGCATCGGTGAGGGGAGATGAAACTTCCACTTTTTTAAGAACTTTTATGTGATCGCCATTATGCATTGTATAACGGCGCTCACGTGACCAGTAACCGCATACCGCGGCTCCCCGTGACATCTCCAGGCTCTTGGCTAGCCAGCAGCAGGGAGATTTTAAATTTCTTGGGCAATATTTCACTTTTGCGCATGCGTCCGCCATCATGCTGACGGGCGCATGCGCAGAAGCTGGGGTAAGGTCCGCGGATGAACATACCATCAGGGAACAAATCCGGGACCTTGGGTACGTAATTTCATCCCCCCTTACGGATATCATCCGTAAGGGGAGATGAAACTTTAACTTTATAAACTTTTAACTTTTTTTTTTTTTTTACTTTTTAACTTTATATGATCACCGTTATCCGATGGATAACGGTGATCATATGACTGGAAACTGCATACAGCGGTCCCCAGTCATATCTCCCTGCACTCGGCTATCTGTGACAGCCGGGTGCAGGGAGATTTTGAATTTGCCAGGCTCGCCGGCCTTCTGCGCATGCACGCCACATCAGCACATCGCAGAAGCCAGCGGGGGGTCCAGAGACCGGCCGGAGGACATGGAGGAAGCGGGGTGAGTATTTTCATCTCCCCTCATGGATCGGATCCATGAGGGGAGGTGAAACTTTTCTTTTTTTAACATCTTTGTTTACTTTTCCGCGATCGCCGTTATCCATTGTATAACGTCGATTGCGGTACCGGGGACCGCTCACCGCGGTCCCCGCTGACATCTCCTGCCTCCCAGCTACCTACAGGAGCCGGGAGCTAGGAGATTTTAAATTTCCTGCGCCGCCGGGCCTTCTGCGCATGCGGCTGACGTAATGCCGCCTGGCGCGCATGCGCAGAAGGACGGCTATGGGGCACGGAGCATCAGGAGAGCGGGAAGCAGTGCGGCGGACCTCGGTGAGTAATTTCAGCTGCCCTGATGGATCCGATCCATCAGGGCAGCTGAATATGTAACTTTTTTTCATCTTTTATTTACTTTTTTGCGATCGGCGCTATCCATTGGATAGCGCCAATCGCAATGCCGGGAGGGAGGATCCGTACAGCGCGGGATGACAGCTCCATGCTGTTGGCTAACTGCGGACACCGACAGCATGGAGCTGTCACGTCCAGAGCCCGAGGGGCTTTATTCTCTGCAGGACACATGTTTTTACGTCCTCAGAGAATAAAGCCCACTTCAGGAGGACGTAAAAACACTTTGGGCTGGTCGTTAAGGGGTTAAGGTTTGGTTTGGCCATGGGTCGTTTTTAGAGATGAGCGAGCGTACTCGGATAAGCACTACTCGCTCGAGTAATTGGCTTTATCCGAGTATCGCTGTGCTCGGGGCTAAAGATTCGGGTGCCGGCACGGAGCGGGGAGCTGCAGGGGAGAGCGGGGAGGAACGGAGGTAAGATCTTTCTCTCCTTCTCTCCCGCCCGCTCTCCCCTGCTCCCCACTGCGACTCACCTGTCAGCCGCAGCGGCACCCGAATCTTTAGACCCGAGCACAGCGATACTCGGATAAAGCCAATTACTCGAGCGAGTAGTGCTTATCCGAGTACGCTCGCTCATCTCTAGTCGTTTTCCTTTTTTACATATATTTTTACTTTATCCTGTAATTTCGCTTGTACTTATTTTTGTACCAGTTTTTTAAACATATATATCCCCCATGACATCATCTAACACCTCTGGGGGCCATTCACATTGTCTTTTTTTCTTTTTTTTTGTAATTCACACTTCTCGGGCTTATTCAGACGTCTGTAAATTGGCCAGGTTTTCAAGCCCGGCCGATATACGCTGTCCCTATCTGCAGGGGAAGGAGCCGGGCCGGAAGCAGTACAATGAGCAACCACCCCCTCTTCGCCTCCTCTCCGGGCCTTCTCCACTGTTTGCTATGGGAGGGGTGGGATTGGGGTGGGAGCTCAGTGCACTGCTTCTGTCCCCTCCCGCCTCCTCCCCCTGCAGAGAGGGACATCGTATATCAGACGGGTGTGAAAATCTGGCCGGTATACGGACGTCTAAATAAGCACTTCCACTGTAACTAGGGCATCAATAGGAATGGTTAAAATCTGCTTCTGCATTCTCCTCCGAGTCCTGGGCTGTGACTAACAGCAGAAGACTCAACCTTGTCCAGCTACATTGCAGAAGCTTTCATTTTGTGCAATATTTTTACTATCAGTTGGGGTTAAAGCCCAGGATTAAGCACCATAAGGGTGACTACCCACTAGCGCTTGCGAGTTTGTTGCGTTTTTTTTCCCCAGGTGTCTATGTGGCTTTTTAATGTTAAAAACGCATTGCGGCACAATCACAATTTACCATGAAATAGCGATTTTGCGCGATGCGATTTTAACATTACCAAGTCCCATAGACCCCAAGAGAAAAAAAAACGCTGCGAATTTCACAGTGAAAAAGAACTGTAGTGGGTAATAACCCTAAGTTTACAGCACTTGGTCCTTATCGGGTCAATGGCTATTCTCATTTTACAGCTGATCAGTTGTGAATAAGACCGGGTCATTTTGATGCGTAAGCCAAGTGGTAGTAGTGACACTTCTCTCCTCTATATTGTAGCAGTAGCACTCAGATACACAACTAATGATACCGCCACCCTATACTGTACACATAAATAGCACCGCAATACACCGCATATACAGATAATGCCACAAGATACTGTCTAAGCACAAAGTGCAAAATGCATACCACAGTATACTGTATGTATAGCACCGCCATATACTGTATGTACTACCATGCACTGTAAATATAAATATCACTATATACTGTATAAACGGATTATACTCCATTTACAGTATTAGGGCTTATTTACACGAGCGTATTTCAGCTGGCGTTTTTACGCCTGGCCGACTAACGCTTCCATCTAAGCAGTTCCCCCCTTCCCTCCCCCTCACCGGCTCTCTGTCTCTCTTCTCCCCTCTGAGCAGTTTGCAATGAGAGTGGACGGGACAGGGACGGAGCTAAGCTTTTGCTCCCACGCACCACCCTCATTGAAAAATGCCGGACTGGAGGAGAGAGGCAGAGAGGCAGTGAAAGGGAGGGACGGGGGGAACTGCTTGGATGGAAGCGTATATCGGTCGACCGTGAAAACCCGACCCATATACGCTCGTGTAAATAAGCCCTTACATACATAATACCACTAGGTACTACATACAGATAATGCTGCCATTTATTGAATAATATCACCATATACAATTATACCACCACATAATATATACCGCCGTGTTATGTAGATAAATACACCATGTAGCGATATATTGTATATATAGTTCCATTATATATATAGAACTCTGAGATATTTTGTACAAAAGCACTTCAAGGAATATAAAACCATGAAAATAGATCGAAAAACAATGCTGTTAATATTAATTAAATATTAAATAAAGGCTAAAAAGACAATTCCCTAAAATGTAACCCCACTCTAATAGCAGCATCACGGCACTGAACATACTGATATTGACACTGGTGGTAATAAACATGTATTGATATACTGATATAATCAGGGAAAATAGGGGAGCAGATATCATTATACTGCAGTGTACAACATAAAGCAAACGCTAATGAAGCAATGCCCCAAAATTGCAGTATAAGGCCGTTCTCTTACATGGCATTGGCAAAATGCAGCGGATTTAATTTTGCCACGATTTTTATCAGCGTTTGCGAACGCATTCGACAGTGTTTTATAACGCACCCCATCATTGTGATGGGTGATGAGGTCCGTTAAAAAGCGAAAAAAGGAACCGCAACCATTAATACTCATAGGTTTCAATCAGTTTAATCACAGTGGTAGATTTTCAGCACATGTTTTTGCCGCCATAAAATAAACACGACATACTCTATTTATGTGTGAATTTGCACCCCCGAGGCTAAATAGGAGACAATAGGGGTGTGCAAATATGTGCCCTTGTGCACGAAATCGGTCAAACATGGAGCGAATGTGTCCCACGCCAATCTGAACAGCCGGGCTGAACTCTGTAGCCCGGCTATCACTCATCTGAATCAACCGCCACACTACATCCCTGGAATCTGCTCACAGCTCCCCCTACCTGAGAGGTGGTAGTACTGGACGTCACCTGGAGGGGGCGCTGAGCCTGCGGGCTGAGACAGTTGCTGGCCGCTGTCTCCTTAGACTTTCATGCATCAGCTTCTTCAGGAAACTGTCACCATAAAGAGAGAAGACAAGATGTCCTTCCATCCCAGAAGAGAAGCCCCGGTGACGCCTCCTATCTGCCTTGTACCGCTGCTGGAGCCTTTACATCCCCCAGGATTCTAGCCTGCACTTACATCACATTCCAACTGTCATCGCCAGGCAACAAGCTAAGAGCAAGCGTCTGATTGGTTGCTTCCAACTGCCAAGTAAGCAAGCACCTGATTGGTTCATTCTGCCACTATGTAATAACCAGATACAAGGAACGTGCATCGGATCGCTGAGGGGTTCAGATGAGAAGCCGCAGGCGGAAAATGGGAAGATCCGTCACATGATATGATGTTACCAAACTTTGTATTTATGAGCCCTTTTCTACAAAACACAGAGAGTTCTCATAGTTTACTGTTATGTTTAGGGCAAAACAGGAGCGTCAGTTGTATCAGCTCATTATTACTCAGCTTATCTCCCCAAACATGGCTCTACTACAGATCGCACCCTCAGAAATGTGTTCAATAAAGTGCAGCGTTTTATACATTTCCCCAAAGAAACGGCCCAATGGCTTCCATGACCGGATGGCTGCAGAGTTTTGCTTTAGTCTTTTCATTCCCTCTTTTCAGGAGCCGCATTTCTTATTCTATTTGTTGGCATAGGCCGGTTCCACGCGGCCGAGATTTATGCGTTGTGAGATGTACAAATTTTGCACAAATATGAAACCCATTCTTTTGAACAGGCTTAGACACATGAGCGATGGTTTTTACAGCATCGCTACATTTCAGGAGCGGGAGCTTTAATCCCACGCTATAATTTTACTATCATCTGCTTTTTTTTAAATTATGGAGCCTGGTGCTTATTGGGTTAATAGCAATTCTCATTTTAAGGTCTTTTTTACACAGGTGTAGGTGTTTTTACGTTTGCCTGCCGGCGACGTAAACACGCGTAAACAGACGCACAAATCTTACATTTGTGCGCCCGCTCAGATGGCCCTACCCCGGAATATATACGCCAAGCCTGCAATGCTGTTAGATGGGGGGAGACAGTATAGCTCTGCTAAACTGTCTTCCCCTTCCCTCCCCGACTCTGGGCAAAGAAAGGAGGCAAGACGGGGCGGGAGCTAGTGTGCTAAGCTTAGCAACCAGCTCCACCCTCCATACCACTCCTATCAATGCAAACAGCCAACAAGGGGCGGAGAGAAGGAGGAGGAAGTTTAGCAGTTACGCTCCTTAACTCCCTCCCACCTCCCTTCACGGGCTGCTGTCATTGGCTCCCATAGAAGTCTATGCAGCGGCCGACGTATTCCAGACAGAAAGATAGTTCCAGGACTATCTTTCCTGCCCAGCGTAAAAGTGCCTGGCGCTATATTGGCCAGCCGGGCGCTTTTACGCAGCTGGAATATGCCTCTCTCATCTGATGAATTGGAATCCAATGCATCAGATGGTAGTGTATATCGTCCGGCCGTGAAAACGTCCGCCGATATACGCTCATGTGAATAAAGCCTAAAGCTGATCAGCTGTGAACAAGGCTGTTTGTATAAATGGCACATTTTGTACAGCCGTGGAAATAATAATACTAACATAAAACAAATAGAAAAAAAAAGTACATATTTTGGGGCTTTCTCAGTTTGTCATATAATAAAAGTGGTCCAAGGAGGGACAACCAGCAGTGGGCCCATTAATGCATGTGGGGATGGAAGGCTAGCCCATCTGGTCTGACCCCACTTCCATACTCTCATACTGTATCATCAGTAATTTCCATCACAGGTTCTTCTACCGGAAAGGTACTTGGAGTTATTGGACAGTAACCTGGGAGAAAGGTGCGCAGTCTTTAGGTGGAGAATCTGAGAGTCTTGACATGATTCAAATACAATAGGTTAAGGCAGTGTTTACCAACATTTTTAGCCTTTGGGCACCCTTGGGAAAACATTTTTACGACGCCTACAAAAAGGGGATGTGGTTTGGAGCGTGGTTAGGGACGTGGCTTATTACAACATATGATTTTTACCTCCATCGGTATAAAAGGCCAGGGCTGTTTAAAAAAAAAAACACAGAAAAGGAAGAGCTCTGGCTGGGCTATTCATATACATTATATTTAAAATTACCATGCTGCGGAATTAAATCCCGCACCTCATGTCAGCGTCCACGCAGGTTTTGTGAAGATTGTTTCCACACTATGTGGATGATTTTCACAATCTGATCCACTTTGCTGCTACAGCTACTATTGATTCCATAACTAATCCGCCCCGTGTAGTAATAGTGTTTCCACTCCCCCCCATGTTGGTGGCCCCGGTAGTAATAGCAACCCCCTATATTGGAGGCCCCGATAGTAATAGCGACCCCCTATATTGGTAGGCCCCGGAGTAATAGCGACTCCCTATATTGGTGGCCCCAGGAGTAATAGCGAGCCACACAGTGGCCTCGGTAGTAATTATTGCGGCCCCGGCAGTAATAGGTGACCCCTATTGCGGCCCCGGCAGTAATAGATGACCCCAATTGCGGCCCCAGCAGTAATAGGTGACCCCAGTAGTAATAGCGACCCCCTATTGCGGCTCCGGTAGCAATAAGTGACCCCAGTAGTGACAGCGGTCCCCTGTTGCAGCCCAAATAGTTACAGCGGCCCCCTGCTTTGGGCCCCAAAAGTGACAGTGGCAGCCTGCTGGGGCCCCAATAGTGACAGCGGCCCCCTGCTGGGGCCCCAATAGTGACAGCGGCCGCTTGCTGAGGCCCCAATAGTGACAGAGGCCCCCTACTGAGGCCCAATAGTGACAGCGGCCCCCTATTGTGGCCCCAATAGTAACAGCGGCCCCAATAGTTATAGCGGCCCTACAGTAGCCCCGGCAAAAATATTACCCACCCACCCCCCCCCTCTCCCCAGTAATAACAGGTACTGGTGTATCTTGACGCTTTTTGCCTGGGCTGTAGGTTTACCTCCAGGGCAGGCAAAAAGCCGTACAGTGTGAATCCCTTGGCTAGCTGAGACACCGAGGTCTGCAGTGAGCTACGCGTGGTAAGTGTAGCTGCCACTCACCCCCGGGGCTCTGCGTGCTGCTGTTGCTGCTCTATCGCTGACCCCGGCCCTCTGCCTGCTCCCCTTATTCTGACTCACCCCCAGAGCTCAGCCTGCTGCCCTCGGTGCTCCACCGCTGCTAGTGTTGCCGACGCCGTGCACTTGATCCTCCTGCTGCCCACCCGGTATCGACCGCTCCCACTGTCGATGCCTCTCTTGTGCTCCGGCTGTGTCAGGCGCCCCAGAAATAGTAATGACTATCACAGTATTCCCAGCAATAATATTAACCCCCACAGAAGCCCCAGCAATAATAGTGATCCCCACAGTATCCCAGCAATAGTAGAGACCCCTGCAGTAGTCCCAGCAATAGAAGTGACCCTCACGGAAGCCCCAGCACTAATAGTAACCCCTCACAGAAGCCCCAGCAATAATAGTGATCCCCACAGTATCCCAAAGAATAATAGTAACCCTTACAGACATCCCAGCAATAATATTAGCCCCCGCAGTATCCCCAGCAATAGTAGAGACCCCCATAGAAGCCCCAGCAACAGTACAGACCCTCACAGAAGGCCCAGCAAATAATAGTGACACCCTCAAAAGCCCTATCAGTAAAAGTGGCCCCACAGAATCCTCAGCAATAGTACTGACCCCCACAGAAGCCCAATAATATTAGTGCTCCCCTATACTCGCCCTAACAATAATAGTGACCCCCACAGTGACCCATAGTATTAGTGCTCCCCTGTACCAGCTCAGTGCCCCCACAGTGATCCAAATACTTACCCTCCTCATAGCCTTCACAGCGCCGACGATCATCTCAGCGCTGCTGCTGGTGGGTGGAAGTGTGTGTGCACCGGCAGCAGCGCCTCCTCCTCTTTGCTCTCGGGACCAAAGAAGAGAGCTGAGGGGATGAGGTAAGGAGGATCCCGGATGCACACACTGCCATCAGTGTATGCATCCGGTCTGCGGCGCTGCACAGTGATTACTGGGCAGCGAGCTGCGGACCCTCGCCTAGTAATCACTTTATTGGTGACCAGACGTCAGCCAAAAGCAGGACAAAAGCGGGAGAAATGCCTGTCCCACTGGGATTCAAGCAGAAGGCAGATAAAAGGGTCCCAAAGCAGGACTGTCCCACCTAAATCGGGATGTCTGGTCACCTTACATAGGTGCAAGGTGCACCATCTATATGAACAAGTACACACCTCTTCATACATTACCCATTAAGGACCAAGCGCAGTAAATATACGGCGCTTAGTCCTAAGATTTAATCCCGCCTGATAGCAGAAATACGACACGGGATTAAAGCCTCTGCTCCTGCAATCAAGCAGGAGCAGGTCGGGTTGTCAGCTGAGGATCCAGAGGAGAAAGGAGAAGCATTTTTTAATTGCTTATGCCTTCTCCTTTCCCGGGTACATAGTGCTCAATCACGAAGGCACATTATGCAGGGGTGCCAATATTTTTGCACTTAGCATTGAACAATTGACTTGTGACCTCTGTACATTTTCTATTTAGGACCTAAAGAGTGGTCATGCCAAATTTCATGTTTGTATGACACAGGGAAGTTAGAGAATTAGAGTTGGTACATTACACAAGGGTGCCAATACTTTTGCACCTAGCAATGAATAATCAAGGTGTGACACTTTTACTTTTCCTATTTAGGACCTAAAGAATGCTTCTGCCAAATTTCATGTTTGTGTGACACTGAGAAGTTAGAGAATTAGTAGTGGCGAATCAGTCAGTCAGTCAGTGAGGGCTTTCACCTTTATATATATAGAGAGACACAGATTAGGTGTCATGAGAGAGACCTACACAGTGTTAGGCAGGTGCGTGCAGTTTTGTTTGTGTATGTATATGTATATATATACATACACAGATTAGCCATAGGATTATAATCAACGATGGCACCTGTTAGACTATTGTACCTTGATTTGGGACCTATATGTGGCCAAAACCCTATCCCCCCATGGCAGCCACTGCTTGCACAATCTTTTCAATAGTGCTGGCATCTTGCAACCAAAACAGCGTCTCCCCAATATACTTAATCTAAAGGTAGACTAATTTTTCTTGCTAAACTGCGTATTTTTCAAAAACAGATTTCCCACGGTAATCTGACCAGAGCAGAATGTCTTAAATTAGTCAAACAATCTTTTGAGTTTGAGACCAAAATGAACCCCTAAAGGACCGGACACTTTTAAGTAATTTTACCCATGTAGTGGTTCTACATTTTTGTGACGTATAGGGGTATTTTTAGTATCTTTTTTTCCACTGAATTTTTCCCCTATGTATTTTTTTCATCTGTAGTTTTTTATATATATTTCTGCTAAAATAAAGTACAGGAATAGGTTCCTTATTTTGTTTTGGAAGTTTTGATATATAATTTGTGTAGTTTCTGATTACAGGGCACACATGGAGATGGTTAAGGTATTTTTATTTTATTCTGTGATTTTGTTTTTACTTATTTTTGTAACAATTTTTTTAAACATCTATATCCCCCATGACATCATATAACACATTGTCTTTTTTTTTGTAATTTCACACTTTTCCACTGTAACTGGGGCATCAATATGAATGGTTAAAATCTTCTTCTGCATTCTCCTCCGCGTCCTCGGCTGTGACTAACAGCAGAGGTCTCAACCTTCTCCTGCTACATTGCAGAAGCTTTAATTTTGTGCAATATTTTTACTATCAGTCGGGGTTAAAGCCCAGGACTACGCTCCGTAAGTTTACGGTCAATGGATATTCTCATTTTACAGCTGATCAGTTGTGAATAAGACTGTTTGTAGGATTAGTTTAATTAATACCCCCCTCCCCTTTGGGGTGTGTGGATTGGGCTTTTGTTTTTGTTTACTGCATATACTGGGCACATTTTGTATAACCGTGGAAATAATAATATATAAGATAAAACAAAAAGAAGTCCGTCCTGTGGGGTGTTCTCAGTTTGTGGTATAGCAAGAGTGGTCTAAAGAGGGACAACCAGGACAACCAGCTCTGGGCTCATTGATGCAGGTGGGGATGGAAGGCTAGCCCATCTGGTCTGACCCCACTTCCATTCTCTCATACTGTATCATCAGTAATTTCTATCACAGGTTCTACTACCGGAAAGGTACTTGCAGTTATTGGACAGTAACCTGGGAGAAAGGTGCTGAGGTACTTCAGGTGGGAAATCTGAGAGTCTTGACATGATTCAAGCAGGTGTGAGGTGCACCAACTATATTAGGAGGCACACGCCTCTTTATACATTAATCATATCTATGTGACTAAAAAAAAGAAACTAACAATGAACCAATTAAAAATCTTGGAAAAAGGCTTAAGCTTTGCTCCGGCTGACGATTTTGATTGGTTTAGCACATTGATGGATTTAAATAAGTTTATCAGGACATTGAATGTTGAATGGCTGTGATTGGCTGACGCCGCGTGAGTTAGCCAATCACAGCATTAGCTTTCTGGAGGCGGGGATTTCAAGCCCCGCATCCAGAAAATAATGCTCTGTCGGGAACGAGGAGGGAGCGACAGCCTGCAGCAACGCCGCAGAACGCTGGGCGAGGTGAGTACTGCTTTTTTTTTTGACACTTTTTTTTTGTATACCCAGCGTATAAGACGACTCCCGACTGCAGAGCAGATTTTTCAGGGTTAAAAGGTCGTCCTATATGACGGAATATACGGTATATATAAAGATTAAAAAATCAGATAAGGGGGGGAATATTGTAGTGATGGGCTCAAACAATATGTCGTTATTCAGACGCCTCTGCATTATGCCAGTCGCTGCATTGGCTGCCCATCCACTGCAGAACTAAATTTAAACTCCTCTACCTCACTCACAAAGCTCTGCATGGCGCTGCGCCACCATACATCGCCTCCCTACTGTCAGTACACCACCCAGCCCGCTCACTCCGATCGGCTAACACACTCAGACTAAACACCACTGTAATACGAACCTCACATGCTCGCCTACAGGACTTCACCAGAGCAGCACCCATCCACTGGAATGCTCTACCCCAAGGCATCCGGACAATTCCCAATGCACGAAATTTCAGACGTGCCTTAAAAACGCACCTCTTCAGGGAAGCATACCAAATCTCCTGACCTAGTCCCTCGCCCCTCCCTATGGTGCCCCACCCTGTTTGCCTTCTGATAAATGATTTGTACATAAAACTTCCTATTGCCTGTGTACCCCAACCCCTGCACCTCCTGTTTGCACCTCACATTGTGTTTGTTGCAATTGTTGTATTGTTTTGCATTTATCCATGCCTGAAAGCGCTGCGGAATAAGTTGGCGCTATACAAATAAAGATTATTATTATATTATTATTAATATGCCATACAGGTGGAGAAGATGTTGTCAAATGAAAAAGTTTATAGAAGAATTGATTCTAATCCAACTAATAATTGTCTAGAGAATTGAAGAAAACTACTAGCTATCGGTGTGAAAATAAATGTATTAAATGAAAAAGAAGCTCAGTTTCTGTGTCCGACGAATCCGGCATTGCCAGTATTCTATGGGATACCCAAACTCCATAAGGAGGAATTTCCACCACCACTATGCCCTATAGTTGCAGGGATCGATTCACCCCGTTAACTACTTAGTTTATGGTTGGATTGATCCCTGCAACCATTAGTTAAAAGGGTACCAGGTTTTCTTTTGGATAGCCAGTCTGTTATAGAGCAATATTAAATGGCCTGAGGGTTGCTTTGGATAACTTGTGACGTCAAGGATCTCTGTTCTAGTATACCACACTGTGTGGCCATACAAGCAGTGGGATTTCATTTGAACCAGCACAGTAATTATTCTAGGGAATTAAAAGAATTCATTATTCTATCGGGAGAGTTTTTGTTAGGTCAAAAAATGTTTTCATTTGACAATAGGCATTTTTACAGGTATCGGGAGCCCCGAAGGGCTCCTGATTTTCACCCACGATAGGAAACCTGACCATGAGCTGGTGGGAATCTAAATACATGTTTAATGACAATAATCCCATGTATGGCCACATGGTGTGGTACGGACGTTTCATAGCCAATATGATCATCATATGTGAAAATAGTGAGATGGTAGATGCAATAACAATGTGAGAATGATTCTTGGAATATATCAATAAGAATATACTGTGCACATAAATAGCACCGCAAAACACTGCATATACAGATAATGTCACCAGATACTGTCTGAGTAGAAAATGCTTAATGCTTACCACAGTATACTGTATGAATAACACCTCCATATACTGTACATATTACCGTACACTGTAAATATAAATATCACTATATAATGTATAAACGGCTTATGCTCCATCTACAGTATTACATACATAATACCACTAGGTACTACATACAGATAACGCTGCTACTTATTATATGCACGACTAATACCACCATATATAATTATACCACCACATAGTATATACCGCCATGTTTATGTAGATAAATACATGATGTAGCTATATATTGTATATATAGTTCAGTTGTGGCGAACCTGTGGCATGTGTGCCAAAGGCCGCACGCACAGCCCTCCCTACTGGCACGCGCCACCATCAGCCGCTCACCACTTCTGAATACCAGAAGGGGCTGTGACTCCCTGCCGGCATTCACACAGCTGGGTACTGGTGTATTATGTCGCCACCGGAAGTTAGGGGTGGCGACATAATGTACCAGCATTGCCACTTGTTAATGCCCCCAGCTTCTGATTAGCTGGGGGCGTGTATGTTCCCAAGGCATCCCCCTTCCATGTGGGGTGTCACTGTTACACTAGGGAGCCGCAGTGTGTGTGTGTGTGTGGGGGGGGGGTCGCTGTTACACTGGTGGGCCGCTGTGAGGGGTCGCTGTTACACTGGTGGGCCGCTGTGTAGGGGTTGCTGTTACACCAGGGGGTCACTGTGAGGGAGGTCACTGTTACACAGGGGGCCGCTGTGGGGTAGGTCGCTGTTACACTGGGGGGCCACTGTGGGGAGGTCGCTGTTACACTGGGGGACGACCGCTGTGAGGGGTCGCTCTTATACTGGGTGTCACTGTGGAGGGGAGGGGTCACTATTACCGCTGGGGTATGTTTACATGTGGCGGAAATGGACAGGGCTGTTTCAAAATAGGCAGCGTGCAAATTTTGACTGTTGGATGCAGAAATGCTGCAGAATTTTCCACAGAAACTTCCGCTGAGAACATTCTGCAGTATTTCCACATCCAAAAAGCAGCAAAGTTTGCACCCTGTCTATTTTGAAGCGGCCCTGTTCTTTTTAGAATGACGGGGGTAAAAATCATACGTCGTGATAAGCCCCGCCCCCTGATATGTTGGCACTTTGCGGTAAATAAGTGGGTTTTGGGTTGCAGTTTGGGCACTCGGTCTCTAAAAGGTTCGCCATCACTGGTATAGTTCCATCATATATATATATAATTCTGAGATATTTTGTACAAAAGCACTTCTAGGAATATAAAACCATGAAAATAGAAAAACAATGCTGTTAATATTAATTAAATATTAAATAAAGGCTAAAAAGACAATTCCCTAAAATGTAACCCCACTCTAATAGCAGCATCACGGCACTGAACATACTGATATTGACACCGGTGGTAATAAACATGTATTGATATACTGATATAATCAGGGAAAACAGGAGAGCAGATATCATTATACTGCAGTGTACAACATAAAGGCAAACGCTAATAAAGCAATGCCCCAAAATTGCACTATTAGGGTTTGTTGATAAGAACAGATTTGCACAGCATATTACATATGCAAGTCTTCCACTTAAAATACACAGCGAATTGCGCCCGTTGACTTCAATCACATGAGCCTGTTTTTACACACAATGTTGAATCGCGTGAAAAAATGCACAGCGTGCCCCAGAATTGCAGTATAAGGCCGTTCTCGCACACGGCATCGGCAAAATGCAGCAAATTTAATTGCAGGGTTTTGCCACGATTTTTATCAGCGTTTTTGAACTCATTTGACAGCGCTTTATAATGCACCCCATCATTGTGATGGGTGATGAGGTGCGTTAAAAAGCGCAAAAATGGAGCAGGTGGCACTCGAAAATTGTGGCATTAGAAAATGCCACGCTCAAGCACATGTCTGTGAAGGCCCATTGGAATCTATGAAAACGTTGTACCGCGATTAGCATGGTGACCAAAACGCCGTGGTAATCGCGGTACAAAGCACACGAGTGAGAGTGGCCGAGGGGCTCGTTCACATGAATGGATTTGCACTGCGTTTTAGGCGCGCAACTTTTCAACTTCTAATACATAATGAATTGAACCCTCCCATTAAATGTGTTCGTTCACGTGAGCGTGCTAAGTTCGCCATTGAAGAGAAGGGGCCTGCGCAAATATGCAGTGATGGCTCCTTCACACCAGCGATTTAATGCACAGAAATTCGACCACAGGAAATGCGGCCATTAATCCCCGTAGGTCTCAATGGGTTCAATCACATTGGTAAATTTTCAGCTCATATTTTGCTGCCAGAGTAAATACGCGACATGCTCCATTTATGTGTGCATTTGCACCCCCGAGGCTAAAAAGGAGACAAAAGGGGTGCGCAAATATGTGCCTTCTGCATGAAATCCGTCTAACATGGAGCGGACTGTCCCGCGCCAATATGAACAGGAGCGGCAGTGAGGTGAAGTTCAGTAAGGAGCGTGGATCCGCTCGCCAGAGGACATCCTCCTCTTGTGAGCATGAATACACTTACGCCCGAGTGAAGGCGCCCTGCATATACAGGAAACCTGCGCATTCACTACGTATTCGCACACCCAGTACACTGGCCTTCTGCATAGGTTGTTGGATGCACAAATATGCGGTATATTTGCGCACACAAAACCCCACAGGAACGGGTATAATAAGCGAATGTCAGGTGGCTGAGATGGGCTTCTGCCGTGTGAATGAGCCCCTAGTGTAATGTCAGTGCTGATGCGTATACAGTCGCCATCACTCCGCAGCCCGACTATCACTCATCTGCACCAGCCACCACACTACATCCCTGGAATCTGCTCCTAGCTTCTACCTGAGAGGTGGTAGACAACAGACGTCACCTGGAGGGGGCGCTGAGCCTGCGGGCTGAAACCGTTGCTGGACGCCATCTCCTTACACTTAATGCATCAGCTTCTTCAGGAAACTGTCACCATAAAGAGAGAAGACAAGATGTGACTTCCATCCCAGAAGAGAAGCCCCGGTGACGTCTCCTATCTGCCTTGTACCGCTGCTGGAGCCTTTACATCCCCCAGGATTCTGGCCTGCACTTACATCACATTCCAACTGTTGTCGCCAGGCAACAAGCTAAGAGCAAGCGTCTGATTGGTTGCTTCCAACTGCCAAGTAAGCAAGCACCTGATTGGTTCATTCTGCCACTATGTAATAACCAGAGACAAGGAACGTGCGTCTGATCGCTGAGGGGTTCAGATGAGAAGCCACAGGCGGAAAATGGGACGATACGTCACATGATATGATGTTACCAAACTTTGTATTTATGAGCCCTTTTCTACAAAACACAGAGAGTTCTCATAGTTTACTGTTATGTTTAGGGCAAAACAGGAGCGTCAGTTGTATCAGCTCATTATTACTCAGCTTATCTCCCCAAACATGGCTCTAAGGCCTCTTTCACACGTAGAGCTAGGCGCACAAACATCGCACGGGTAAAAAACTTGCGGCTTTTATAGCCAATGGTTTCCTTACGGAACATTTAGATGCTTTTTGCACGTCTAAATTTCCTTCATCTGAACGCTCCCATAGGAAACCATTGGCTCTAATAGCCGCAAGTTTTTTTACGCACATGATTTTTGCGTGCGCAGGTCCTCGTGTGAATGAGCCCCAATACAGATCGCATCTCAGAAATGTGTTCAATAAAGTGCAGCGTTTCATACATTTCCCAAAGGAAATGCCCCAATGGCTTCCATGACCGGACGGCTGCAGAGTTTTGCTTTAGTCTTCTCATTCCCTCTTTTCAGGAGCCGCATCCACACGGCCAAAATTTATGCGTTGCGACATGTACAAATTTCACACAAATATGAAACCCATTCTTTTGAACAGACTTACACACATGAGCGATGGTTTTTACAGCATCGCTACATTTCAGGAGCGGGAGCTTTAGGGCTCATGTCCACGGGCAAAAGAAGAATTAAAATCCGCAGCAGATTTTAACTCTTCTCCTGCCCGCGGATCCGCATCCCATAGGGATGCATTGACCACCTGCGGGGTAGATAAATACCCGCGGATGGTCAATAAAAGGGATTTTTTTTAAAATGGAGCATGAAAAAATCTGGACCATGCTCCATTTTCATGCGGGTCTCCCGCGGGGACGGCTCCCGCGGGCTTCTATTGAAGCCTATGGAAGCCGTCCGGATCCGCGGGAGACAAAAATCAGATTTTACTCACCCGCTCCGTTTCTTCTCTTCGCCGCCGCGTCATCTTCTCTCAGTCGCGGCCGGATCATTTTGCTTCGGGACGGCACATGCGCGGGACACGTCACGGACATCATCCTGCGCATCCACCGGGCCGAAGAAAGAAGATCCGGCCGCGACGCTGAGAAGATGACGCGGCAGCGAAGGAAGTATCCGGAGCGTGTGAGAGGTAAGTTTATTCTGATTTATTCTTATTTTCAGCGCTCATGTCCGCGGGGCAGGAGGGACCCGCTGCAGATTCTCCATGGAGAATCCGTAGCGGGCCTGATTTTCCCCGTGGACATGAGGCCTTAATCCCATGCTATAATTTTACTATCATCTGCTTTTTTTTAATTATGCAGCCTGGGGCTTATTGGGTTAATAGCAATTCTCATTTTAAGGTCTTTTCTACACAGGTGTAGGTGTTTTTACGTTCGCCTGTCGGAGACGTAAAAATGCGTGAACAGACGCGCAAATCTAACGCTCATGTGAATAAAGCCTAAAGCTGATCAGCTGTGAACAAGGCTGTTTGTATAAATGGCACATTTTGTACAGCCGTGGAAATAATAATACTAACATAAAACAAAAAGAAGTACATCTTTTGGGGTGTTCTCAGTTTGCAGTAGAATAAAAGTGGTCCAAGGAAGGACAACCAGCCCCGGGCTCATTGATGCATGTGGGAATGAAAGCCTATCTAGTCTGACCCCACCTCCATACTCTCATTCTGTAATTTTCATCACTGGTTCTTCTACCGGAAAGGAACTTGCAGTTATTGGACAGTAACTGGGGAGAAAGGTGCTGAGTCTTCAGGTGGAGAATCTGAGTCTTGACATGATTCAAATTCGTCAGGTTAAGCTGACAACATTTTCTCAGGGTCAAAGCTGGAAAGAGGGGTGGGTTCAGGGGCGGGGCTTATCATGACGTATGATTTTACCTTTGTCGTTATAAAAAATACAGGGCCAGTTCAAAAAAAAAGGTAGAGAGCAAATTCTGCAATCAAAAAACAGTCAAAATCTGTTCCATTTGTATGCACTTTAACTAGAAGGTATATACAGGGTGCCCGGGCACATAGTACTTGTAGTTTATTATACAGGTTTTAAACCTATTAATAACACTATATTTTAATCCAGCAGGCTGCCCTGCAGTCCCAAAGATGAACCACACTCTCACTGGGACCCTGGGCTTCCCCAGCATTCAAAGCCTTCTTGTTACGTGTGCTGCTGAGACATGTTGTACTATTGTGTTTCCAGCAGCACAGCACTCTCAGGGTTAATGATTGAGCTGGCTGGATGTGGTACTTTCTGCTAGCCAATCCCCTGGATCTGTGCTCACATATAAACCCAGCTCCTGGTCAGTCTGTATGGCCCCTCAGGTGAGTAGTCATGAATGCTTGTCTGGTGAGGTTTGCAGTGTGACTTGGTTCATGTCCGTTTGTACGTTTAAATTCTGTCAGTTTTGTGTTAGTTCGCTGTGTGTCCTGCAATCTGTGTCCTGTCCTGTTGCAGCGTGTGGTGAACTGTGTCTGGTTCTGCTGGACTCCTGGTTAGTGTAGGGACTAGCAGTATAACCAGGAGCCGTGACGTGGCCTGCTAGCTTACAACATCTTGTACAACATGTCAACTAATACCTGGTATTTATATTCAGCTTCCAATCTGTTACTAGTGGTTGCATGTTGTATGCAGTGTATTCTGGGTCTGTCATGTAGCATGTGAATGCATCCTGTTCTGGTGCGTGGCTCCTAGGAACAGCTAGGGCCCAGATCCGAAGACCGCTGGGCTGCCCTTATTGGGGCAATGTCCCCGCTTAGGTAGGGCCATTTCTACCTCCCGTTAGCACAGGGCCAGTTGCTTGAATCCCGTGTGTGTCCCCTTTGGTCACGATCGTCTGGGCCTCCGTGCTTTGCCTGCCCACACGATTGTAACACTTCTAAAGTATATCAGTAAGTATATGGCCGCTTTCAGTGATTTTCCGTGTCTCTTTATATTTCCCATTTCTGTGATTTTGATTGATGTTCGTGTAAGGACTAACAAGAAAACGAGGACCCTTGACGTTGGTTGTGAGCTTGTATATTTTGGACTAAATATGAATTTATTGGTATTTATCAGTAGCATGCAGTGCGGTTTTGAACGCCGGGGAGCCCAGTGTGTCAGTGTTATTCACTTATCATGTGCAGAGTGGCCCGCTAGATTCAAATATAGCATCATTAATAAGCTGTAAGCCTGCAAGATGCACTACAAGTACTAAGTGGCCAGACACCCTGTATATACTGTCACATTGTGCTTCTGGAACCTGTAGTTCTGTGGGTTTCCAAGAGTACACTACTGCAGGTGTTGTTGATTTGACTGGATGAGGATGTGGAGTTCTCCAGCCAGCCAATCACTACCTGTGTGTGCCTCTTCCTAAAGGATGCTTATACCTTTACATCTCCTAATGTACCTGTGTGTTAGGATGCATGCTGTGCAGATCTTTGTTCTGTGTGTCTTGCTCTGTCAGTCTCCTTTGTGATCTGCATGCATGCATTTCAGTTTGTTTTTTGTCCTGTCCTCTTCATGCGTTGGCAGGGCCTTGTATTGTCTGTCTGTCTGACCATTCATAGGTGTGCAGATGCCTTGTGTGAACTAGGTCCTGCTTGTTAGTTTGCTGTTTTGCTTGTATTTGCTCTGTTCCTGCCAGTTACCATCTATGGTGAGCCAGGGCCCTGGATTCCAGTGTGGGACCGTCCTTATTGGGATGATTGCCCTGCTTGTATACAGGATGTCCTGTGGTTAGGTTGTGCAATGAGCCGGACCAGATCTAGTATGAGGAGCAGTGGAAAAGCAGTTGATTGTCACAGCGGCTCCGCTGCTTACCCCTCAAGAAAATATGCAATTCTGGTGCAGTTCTTAACAGGGAAAAAAGGCAGTTGTCAAGTTCATGACGCCAGTCTGTATACAGGTCAAGGCCTGTGTGGGACAAAATGATAATATAAAAATGAAAAAGTAAAATAAAACATTTCATGAAGTGCAGTACCACAGTGCAGATGGTAAATGGTGGGAAGCGACTCCAGGAGGCAGAATTAACGGTCAAAACATTGAACAGTTTATTACTTTAGAATAACAAGATCTTCGGTTTTCTTTAGTGAATCTCTTGGAAAAATGATCGGGTGCTCGCAGGGTAAAGTGCAGACAGGTGTTGAATAAGAATCACTTACTCACGTGAGAAGTCTCACTCCTGGAGACCTCCCAAAGAAACAATTTTCAAGGAGAGTACTTGTCTTGGAGTTTCAACCTATAAAGATTTTTAGTATTCCAAAAAAACATGGTACAAGAGAGGATTGGATCCTGAAGGATAATGTTTGCGACGCGTTTCAGAGCTCCTACAGCTCCTTTATCAAGCAAATCTATTAACATTCAAACAGAGATAGACAGTGACAGATGTCAAATACGGAGGAGAGGGGGAAAAGACATACAAATAAGATATCAGTGCTTTGATAATATAAAATTACTTTTGTGATAAGAATTAATACAGGCATATATATTGATTAGTCCGCAAAAAATAACGATAACATTAACATGATGTACTTATAGTATAGATAATAGATAGATAATATAGGTACAATGAGGTATTAAAAGTGTATCATGGATAGATCAAAAATATTAGTATAGTATTAAAATATGATGTTGTTAGCGCAATTTTTGCTATTATAGATATACCGTGTGTTCCAAATTATATAATATGTACAGGCCTGGAGAGCCTTTCAAAGACCACACGTATGACCATCATGTGTCCCCAAAAGAATCTGACTCTTTATTCGCGCGCATAAAGTTTAAATAAAATCTCAACACAGGAAGTGAAGTAATTTAGGATACAGTTACATTATTTTGTGAGCTGATAGGTCATTCTCAGAGGAAGGTATTTGTGAGGTAGCGTGTGATGTCATCCATCTGGCAGGAACTTCAGTGAGCACGCTCAGTTCATTCTTGAATTTGGTCTCATGAGTTGAACATCCTGTTTCTCCTCTCTGCTTGTCCAAGAGATATTCCTAGATAGGTTTTTGCCAGTTAGAACCGGTTTTACCAGTTTATGGACACAAAGCACTGCTCCTTAAATTCTTGTGGAGGTGGGGGGGGGGGGGCGATGTTCCCTTCCCCCAGAGGATTAGACCATAGACAAAATACAGTATATTCACAGCTGACAACAGAAAATACATACAAAATGGTGAACCTATTGGAAATCTCCCACAATTCCCTCCTTTGTTGTGCGTATTTTCATTCTCCTGGATAGTTTTTCCTTCCTATTTGTGTTCTCGGGCCTTTCCCTACCGCCTACAGGGGACCCTAGCTGTCACCTCCGCCATGGGAAATGCCTCCCGCAAGGGTGACAACCCCCCTTTCCCTGTCTCCTACCTTATCCCTTCCTACTGCTGGGTGATATCCAGGATAAGGAAAATACCCCACAATACATTACAGTTTCCCAACGGTATTCTAGGTAGATGGCTCCTAAAAGATTGATTTTTTTCACGTTTTCTGCATAAGCCACCTTATTCATAGTTTAGATGCCATAACATGTCTATTGTGATCGGATTACCAAGGTGTGATTTTCAGGTTATATTGTTTGTTACAGGTTAACATTTGTCTGATTACACAATATGGCTGAATCCTTGGTAGTCTTACTGCTACCTTATTGTATCTGTTAACATTTTCTCCGATCTCTGACACATTACCAGGGGCGTAACTATAGAGGATACAGGGGATGCGGTTGCACCCGAGCCCAGGAGCCTTTAGGGGGCCCATAAGGCCTCTCTTCTCCATATAGGGAACCCAGTACTATAAGTAAAGCATTATAGTTCAGGGCCCTGTTCCAAGTTTTGCATTGGGGCCCGGGAGCTTCAAGTTACGCCTCTGCACCTTACATATGAAACAGTATAACCCTCTTCACAGGATGTATGTCTCCTATTACCTTTATGAGGAAGAAGAGGAATGACAGCCCAATGACCGCAAGGGTCCTACATATAACAAAGGATTATGGGCCACATTTGTCTCCTCCCTTGGTTGTCTTTATTAAATATCTGACATGAACCCAAATTAGCTTTCTTCAAGTTTCACTGAGGTTGTATTGTGGTTAACAGCACTTGAAAGGGTTCTTTGTATCTCGATTCCAAGCTCTTCCTTGCGTCTTTTTAGGACAACCCAACCACCTAAAGCAAACTATGCGACTCTTGATCTGGAAACAAGGAGAATACACATTTATGGGTGACAGATGATATAACTCCTGATATAAGGCACTCACATGGGAGGTGAGGCCCTCCTTTTTGGCCTAGAATAAGCATAGTTCTATTATGGCCGTCCTCTGAAACAAAACCTTCATAAGGACTTAACTTAGTCTTACAATTAGGCGTGGTTCTAATCGAGTAGATGACTAATAAAATGTTTACTTCTATTATTTACTATGACTTCTGGTGTATCAAAATATTCAAAATTACTTTCATAAAACATTTTTTTTCATATTCTTGGCATTTTTTATTTTATTTAACTTCTCAAGCCACACCAAAAAATCTAACTCTTTATTTGTGTACCTCAAAAAAGTAATGATATTTAAAAGGTATTATGTTTAAACAGGCAAACAATAATAAGATGCAGGAGGAATATATCACTAGATCTTTGAGTCTGTCAGTAGTGCAATTTTCAGTATCACTTTAGATTTCGCAGTTCATTTAAAATTACCTTTCTTTTAAGATGCCGTTCATATTTTACTTTGCTTGTAGATTATTACTTGAACCTTTAGTTGCAGCATTAGAACATTGGCAGGAATGAAGCACAGACTTACTATTTGGACAGTAAATGGGCTCTCTGACAGTAACTAAGCATCGTTTTTCTTTTTATCCTCTATGCTTTGCCGCTACTGTTCTACCTTGTCACCACTGGAAGCTAGGGATTTGACAAGGCTTGCATGGAGCAATGCCCCTGTCATCCCCCTAGCTCCCAATTGGCTGTCAAGGTCCTAGCAGCGTGTCTATGGATTTTTGCCTGGGCTGGAGGGTTAGTTTTCCTGTTGCTTCCTGTTAGTTTTCTAGTTTGGCGTACATTATTAGCTGTTAGAAGTTATAATGTAAGCCAAACTAGAAAACTCACCCTAGCCCTCCAGGCCAACCACAATTCACCCCCAGAGCAGGCATCCCCTACTATCTTCCCTGGCGAACTGCTCCCTCCCAGCTCCACTGAAACTGTGCTACTGGCGCGGCACCACCAATCCCCTGCTAGGTCCCATGTCAAAGACGACCTGCTGCTGTCACTTACAAAGCCCACGAGCATCTCTGCTGGCCATCTGCTCCTTTACAGCTCATGACACTGTGCTACTGCCGCCTCACAGCTCTGTCTCCTGCCTCACCACCTGCAGTGGAGATTGCAGGGCTCCTGGGGCACTGTGGCCGCTGACAGCTATGTCTCCCACCGTGTCTCTGCCGGTGTGCCGTGCATGCTCAGTGCTCTGTGCAGCTCCGTTCCCTACTGTGCCACTGCTCACTGCTGTGTCCCGGCTGCCGCCTTTCAGGTCTCCTGGTTGAGTGACAGCTGGACCATGATCCAGGAAGCCGTTGCACTGTGGCCGCTGACAGCTCCATCCCCCACCGTGTCTCTGCCGCGGTGCCGGCTCACTTCTGTGTCCTGGGCTCTGGCTATCAGGGCTCCTGCTTGAGTGACAGCCGGCCCATCATGCAGGCGGGGACACTGAGGAAATACATCACCCAATCAGCTTCTGTCAAGCTGCCTGTATCTTATCTCTACCCATACTTCCGGTGGTGACAAGATACAATAGTACCTGCTTTGCCCTCCTGTTTCTTTCTTTCTCTTGTTTCTTCTGTTTTCCTGAGCATTTAGCTTTTTTTCCTTGGAAAACATTACAGTTACTTTAGTCTTTGGCTGATTCCTTTCTATTCCCTCCATGATCAATGTTTCCTTAGTGCTTTAGGGTTTAGTTAGATTCTAGCGGAAGTTTATCTATTGCTTTTCTTTTCCTCTTCTCAGTATGACTATAGAACTTTTGGGTACTCACAGTTTCTGTCCTTCCCGCCACACTGGTTAGTAGCTTTACTTCTTTACTGGAGCTCTGTCTAGCAACTTCCTTCTTCCTTGCTCCCCAGTATTATTTTCTGCACTCTCTCTCCTACGCAGACTCCTCCTATTCTCTTACTCTAACCCCTACCTACCAACCTGCGTGAAGAACCCTTCTACCTATCCTAGGTTGTCTGACTAAAGTCTTCTAGACTATGCTGCATCAGTCTAGGCATAGTGTGGCTGACCAACAGTAAATTAACATATTAAAGTGACATATGCATATATTGCATCACCTTAGAGTCCACAGCCTTTTTATGAAGTGTACAACTTCTGTACACCACAGTTGTCTTGTTAGAGTAGAGACGCATGAGACAATGAGAGCCCTTGATGCGGACTTATGAGATTTTGGCCAAACACTACCTAATGCCTCATATCTATTACCTGTGCCATCTGCTTATACATGCAGGAATTAGGGATAAGTATTTTGGCCTTTGCCGGTCGTTGTTGGATGTCTGCTTGTAAATTCTATTTACTGTTTAGTTTGTCATGGTGTTCAGAATATATGCCCATTTTGCTTGTATGTTTTGGTGTCTGTTCGCATGTATACCCCTTGCAGTATCCGTTTCCTTTCCAACCCATATTTGGGTTGCGTCCATGTAGGTTTTTTCCCCATGGCCTGCATGGACGTGCCATATGTCCTCCTTTTGTACAACAATAAGTACTAAGCAGCCGCCCCCTTACTAAAGTGTCAAACAATCTCCTGACAGCTAAATGAAGTGGCAACCACTTCCTACTGACCCATGATCTCTCTGTGGCATTTGACGCTGTAGATCACCAATTCCATTTTAATATGTTCCAGATACTGCACCCTCCTGGTTTTCCTCCTACCTCTCTGACCACTCGCTACTTCTTCTCCTCTACCTCTTGCTGTTGCGTTTCCTCAAGGTTCAATCCCTTGCCCTCTCCTCTTTTCCATCTACATGGCCCCCAGTAAAGAAACTGTTCCTAACACGGTCACCTCTCTATCTAAAATTTTACCTCTCAGAAACGGAACTTCTTGTATTTCCACAATTAACTGACTGACCTAAACCTGTTATCTCAGTCTGTGGAACCGCTATAACTCTTTAGCAGCATGCACGCTGTCTTGGGGTCAATTTTGATTCTGACGTTTCCTTCACTCCCCATATTCAGTTGCTTGTGTCACCTGCACCTCAAAAACATCTCCCTAATCCGTTCTTTCCTGACTATGAAGATATCAAAAACTCTTAGTATTGCCCTTATCCACTCCACTTCACCACGCTACTGATCGTTCTTTCTCTCACTAAACTCTCATCTTTCTAATCCATCCTGAATGCAGCAGCCAGGTTTATTTTCCTGTCAAGCTTCTACACTGACACCTTCACGCTGTGCCAGTCACTGCATTAGTAGTCTAATATAGAATACAATTTAAACTGATCACTCTCATCCATAAGGCTCTCCACAGTGCTGCACCACCCTATATCTCCTCCTCAACTCTGTCTACCACCCTACCCATGCTCTTCATTGTGCTAATCACCTCAAACTAAATTCCTCTCTAATCTGGAGCTCCCACTCTTGCCTCCAAGATTTTTCCATAGCCGCACCAGTTCTCTGGAATGCGCTACTATGGACAATAAGGTTAATTCTGAACACCCATGGCTTTAAGTGAGCCCTAAAAAACACATCTTTTTAGGGAAGCCTACCATATTCTGTAAACTAAACCCTTCTTCATCCTGCCTGCTTCTACACTCTCCCTTGGAAACCTGAGCCGTTTCTTCCCACTGCATCACCCACATAGCCCACTGCACCTCTTATCTTCTTTCTCACAAACACGGCTGGTGATCCACTCACATAGCTTTATGTATGTACGTATATATGTATGTCACCTTATGTGTATACATAGTCCGTGAACTGTGGCGAGCAGTTGATCGCCTTGATCATTCCCTTGCCTACCATCAAGGCGATGGGACCTCTGTTTGTTATTTTGACATACTAAAGCCTGCTATTATGCTTAGGGAAATGATCTATGCTGTATACCTCGCTATTCTAGACCTTTTGACTGGGGTGATTGGGCCTTTAAAGAGACCAGCTTTTACCTACAGATTCTAACTGGGCAGTTTGGCACTTTAGGAGGATTGACTCTAGGCGTATATCGCCTTCGGTGCTAGCCAACGAGTGTTAGGATTGACTCCCAGACTTCCAAGCTATTTTTTGACAATTGCATAAATGGAATGCTTAAGTCTGTGAGAGTGAGATAATCAGATTGGTCTCAGCTTATATACTGGATCGGTTTCCCCCAAAAGGAGACTTTGGCTTGTTGCATCTTTTTCTAGAGGTCGTCTTACCTTTTGTTCATAGGCACTAGCATGAGCATATCTTGCATCTAGGACTCACAACTTTGATATACATCACTTGGCTCTTCACCTTGAGCACAGTGATTTATCTTTGCAACTTTTGTTCATAGGCATTAGCATGAGCATATATTGCATCTAGGACTCACAACTTTGATATACATCACTTGGCTCTTCACCTTGAGCACAGTGATTCACCTTTGCAAATTATACGACTTATTTAGTACTATCACTCCTGATGATCCACATTTACTAAGTGGTGAAACGCGTCGAGATTATAGTACGATGCAATAACCCGAGACCAAAAGTGTGATGCAATAAACCTAAGAATAGTGTACCTAGTGAGAAAATTCTGTAGTTCTTGCACTAAGACACGCAAGTCCTTACTAAGTATTTGTTGCGTTAGCTACATATGGAGACGTGACCGTGACACTATCATCAGTTTCGGTCTGACTGAAATATCTGAACAAAGTGTATGATCATCTTATCCTCTGGTTGAGGATTTATCATTCGCATACAGTGACACGATCCATAGTTCTAGTTCCAATAAGTATATCTCTCTAACAAGAGTATTTTTGTAGCTAACGACGTCTTGTCCTAGGTTGGTCGGAGGCGCTGCCACCTGGTGGCTTGACCACCCTTGAGTGGCTGCAACATCCTTTCCAACTCTTTGTTTTGTGTTGTGCCCTGAGTCTACTGTCTCTTTTTTATTCTAATAAAGATTATTATTTTAGCATAAGTCTTTCCTGTGAATAGGGCTGAATTTTCTAGTTAGACTTTTACTGCCCCCCCCTGTGAAAAATTGGTTTGTAGACACAATCTTTAACCGTCTCAGACACAATATTCACAGCATACAGAATACCCCTAGATAGGTTATACGGTGATAATCGGGTAGACAGAACTATATTACCTGCCTTTCAGTGATTTATTACTCTGGCTGTAGAGGCAGACAGATAAACCGACAGAAGTCATCACACAGGTAGATTAACATAAATCAATCTTACCGTGTTCTGTAGATTTTCGGGCCCATGAGTTCTGCGTGTTATCTGCCAGTCTCTCTATCTTTCCAGAATAAAAAAATCACACATCTACCCACCCACCCAGGGACGCCAATTAATCTGGATAATATTTTCCTCCAGCAGGTTTCAGGGTATTCTGTAGCTTCCTAATTGTATAGTGTGCACACATAATGAAAGAAAGCAATCGGACACAAGTCATCAGCCTTGAATCTCAACCAGCTGTCTCTGAGTTATGATCCCCAGAGCCCTGATTTATTGAAACACATGATACCTGCCCTTTATGGGCGTGCAACAGATTACATCAGTAACATATACATTTTCTTATTCGCTAGGTCATATAGAATCCCAAGGCTCCTTCTCCTGCTCTCAAGTCCTGTGTAGTGTGGACTTTGTCCTCTTAGCATGCAGTCAAGCTTAAGGAATTTCTGTGTACGTGACAAGTCGTTGTTTAAGTCGTTTCTGTGTTATTTAAGAAGTTTCTGTGTGGGGGCAGGGTTGGGGAAACATCCAAGATGTACACAAGCAATACATATAGCACTGTGATTTAACTCTTTCCTTATGCAGTAGAGCTTTATATTAGGCTGAAGTTATAAAACACACATCTTTCACCATGCCATTGTCCAGCAACTACCATAATGAAATGATGCAGTCATTAGCCTCTATAGAGTCAAATCACTACAGCTGCGTAATACTTCCAGTTCATTACAAATCAATCGACATTTTACGCTGACTAATCATCATGTCTACAACACTTTCAGCTTCAACAGCGTCTGATGTCTAAAAAATTACATAATGTCACCTGTTGATTCTGCTTTACTTATAATGACCATGTACGATTCTGCATAAAGATTAAGCTCCAGGATAAACAACTTAATCCTAATAGTGCTGTACCAGTTCTGTTGGCTAGTAGGGTGGTAAGGTTATATGAGATTAATGCCCAGCAATCACAGTTCTACAGATTTGGTAACCGGATATGTCTTTAAGGCTTCTTTCACATGGGCATTTTCACTGCTGGCCAATATATACTTCCATCTGGGGCATAGAAGCTGGTGAACAGGCGCACAAATCTAATGTTTGTGCACCCTTTCACCCGGCATGGGGTCCGGTGCATATCCACTGAGCTCACCATGCTGTCGCCCATTTCCCCTCCATCCCCATCGCAGGCTCATTTCTCGTCTCCTCCCCACTCGTTCTTTGAAATGGGAGAGGGTGGGGGCTGAGCTAAGCGGCAGCTTGCCCCGCCTCCTCCCATTGATGGCTATGGACAAGGGGCGGGGAGAGGGCTGGAGTTTAGCTCCACCCACATCCCACCCCTTGTCCATAGCCATCAATGGAGGGAGGCGGGATGGCCAGCACTTAGGTCTGCCCCCGTCTCGCACCCTTCCATTGTACAGAATGAGCGGGGAGGAGACGAGAGGTTAGCCTGCACGGAGGGTGCGAGGAGAACAGAGGGAGGAAGTTTAGCAGCCATGCTGCTATACTCCCTTCCACCTACGGCCGCTGCTATGGGCTCCCATAGGAGCCCATGCAGTGGCAGATGTATTCCTGCCCAAAAGATAGTTCCAGGACTATCTTTTGGGCCTGACGTAAAAACACCCAGTTCTATATCGGCATTGCCGGGCACTTTTACATCTCAGGAATATGCTCATGTGATCTGATGCATTGGAATCCAGTGCATCAGATCACAGCGCATATTGGCCGGCCGTGAAAAAGGACGGCCGATATGCGCTCATGTGAAAGAAGTCTAAGTCACAGTAATAGACAAATACAATTAGACCATTTTTAAATATGTAAAGAATGCGAAAATCTAGGTAATTCCAAAGGCTTCACTTTTATTGCAGTTTTAGAATGCTTCATAGGGGGCACAGTTCATTTTACTTAGAGGTGTACTTTATAGTCGCATAATACATTTACTACATATCTTGAAATTCAATTATAGAAATTGGAGTTTAACCACCATCTAACAAATATGGTGCTTTCAACAACAGATATAATAAAACAAAAGACATTGCTGAGACTAAGCCCCATTTACACACACAGATGATCACTCAAAATTCATCAGAAACTGACACTTTGATCTTTTTGCATTAGCTACTAATGGGCTAATCAGCCCATTAGTAGCTAACTAGCTTCATTTGCATGTATTTAGAGAACAGTGGGTGGTGTGTTCTCTAAATACATAGCTGTTGTTCTGCAGAATGACAGCAGCTCAAAGAATGTTATCAGCGCTGCCCATGGAGAACTCAGCATTTGGTCTCTCTTTATCAGGGACAACAGATTTTAAACTGAGCTGAACTCAGCAATGGACGAAAAGTGCATGGTAAGTGCGTGATGGGCACACATTAACAAGCAATAATTATCGCTCAAAAGATAACTTTTGAGCAAATTTTGAGCGATAATCGTTGTGTGTAAAAGGCCCTTTATTAGAGAAGAATCTAAATAAGCTAATAACACACAAACATTTGTTCGTTCATATATTTTATTGAGCACAATGAGTAAATATCCACAGCGTAGGAAGAAAAGTAAGTGATCATAATTTGTAGATCCCTATTTATAATCAATCGTTTCCAAATAATGCAAATAATATTTATACAATCTCAAGATATTTGGGACTATTCCTCCTGTAAATAAATGTGTTTCAGCTCATCAATATTTCTGGGATGCTTTACATGCACAGCCCTCTTCATGGCGCAACATCTAAGTAGTGTTAAGGTGAGGACTCTGATATCCTACGCAACCCTGTTTATTTTTCTATCCACTTTTCAAAAGTGGCCAGAGAAGTAAAAACTTACAAATTTCTGTGAAAAAACGGTGTCGGCTGAGATTTGTGACTTTATACTATTATACTGGCACAAAACTCTTGAGAAATTCCACATTATGTACTCTTAGCAACTGGTGGCCTGATAACAGTATACAAGACATCATGAAGCTGTATGATATAAAACAGCTAAATATACAGACAATTATGTTTGGTCAACAGTTACCTGATATGTATGGACAGTCAGGATTACTTAGAATGAAAGGGGTTGAACCCCAATTGGTCATTGCTCAGATCCACACTGATCCTGAGAATGGGAGTCCCATGTCCTCCACTTATCATTACTGTGGATTCACTGCTCCCACCCACAGTAATGTGGATAGTGGATGGAGTGATGGTTGTGCACAGGCAGCACCGCTCCATTCATTTAAATGGGACTAATGGAAATAGTTAAGTAAAAGCACTCTGCTTTCTCAACTGTCTCATTGCATAGAATGTCACCGCTTATGCACGACTGACATTTCAATCAAACTCCTCACTATGGGGGTATAGTGAGCCTGCAATAGGAAGGAGATGCGGATGTGGGATTGAGAAAAAATGAAGTTGTAGGGACATAGACTCAATAGACACAAATGTTTGTCTAATATGAAGTCTGAGGCTTTTATTAGACTGTTTCTTTGTCTTCATTCACTAAGTAGCTATCCCCCTATTATATAAGTCAGCTAACGATACTTTGGTTACATCTGTAAACATCTGTAAACCAAATACTTTGGTGATCCCCACATAGTGCCAGCATTAGTAATAATGACACCACATGATGCCTTCAGTAGTAAAAGTAATCCCACATGGTGCCTTCAGTAGTAAAAGTGATTCTACATGGTGACTCAGTAGTAAAAGTGACCCCGCCATGGTGCCTTCAGTAGTAACAGTAATCCCACATGGTTCCTTCGGATCGGAGCGGCACGGCAACAGGCCAGACAGTGCAGCCGCCAAGAGAGAGGTCCTGCAGGTGACGTCATCGGAGCTGCAAAGGAGCTGCTGACAGGAGCTGCTAAGAATATTCTGTGTGTGTGTGTCTAAGTGTGTGTCTATGTCAAAGTGTGTGTCTGTGTCAAAGTGTGTGTGTCTGTGGGTCTAAGTGTGGGTCTTAGTGTGTGTGTCTGTGGGTCTAAGTGTGTGATTGTGACTAAGTGAAGGGGTGTAAGAGTGTAAGAGTATGAGTGTGTAAGTGTAGAAAAACGGTGTAAGTGAAGCATAATTGGGTGATTGAGTGAGAGCCAGTAGTAAGTGTGTGAGAGTATAAAAAAAAAGTAAGTATGAGAGGTCGCGCACAAGCGTAGGTGTGTAAGTGGTTGCGCACGAGCGTAGGTATGTAAGCGGTGGCACACGAGCGTAGGTGTGTGAGCGGCTGCGCACGGGCAGAGGAGTGTGAGCGGCTGCGCATGGAGGGAAGTGTGTGAGCGGTTGCACACGACCGTAGGTGTGTGAGCGGTTGCGCACGAGTGGAAGTGTGTGAGCAGTGCGTACCATCCCCACATGGTGTCTTCAGCAATAAAAGTCATCCCCACATGGTGCCAGCATTAGTAAAAGTCATCCCCACATGGTGCTTTTAATAGTAAAAGTGACTCCACATGGTGCCAGCATTAGTAATAATGACCCCACACAGTGCTTTCAGTAGTAAAAGTGACAACACATGGTGTCAGCATTAGTAAAAGTGACCACATAAGGTGCCTTCAGTAGTAATAATGACTCCACATGGTGTCAGCATTACTGATAATGACCCCAATGGTTCCATCAGTAGAAAAGTGATACCCCCATGGTGCCAGCATAAGTAATAATGACCCCACATGGTGCTTTCAGTAGTAAAAGTGTTCCCACATGGTGCCTTCAGCTGTAAAAGTGACCCCACATGGTGGCTTCAATAAAAAAAAGTGATCCCCACATGGTGTCAGCATTAGTAAAAATGATCCCCACATGGTGCATTCAGTAGTAAAAGTGACCCCACATGGTGACAGTATTAGTAATAATGACCCCACAAGGTGCCTTTAGTAGTAAAAGTGACCCCGCATGTTGCCTTCATTAGTAAAAGTGACCCCACATGGTGCCTTCGGTAGTAAATGTGACCCCAAATTGTGCCTTCAGTAGGAAAGGTCATCCCCACAGGGTGCCTTCAGTAGTAAAAGTGACCCCGCATGGTGCCTTCAGTAGTAAAAGTGATCCCCACATGGTGCCAGCAATAGTAAAAGTAATCCCACAAGCTGCCTCCAGTAATTAAAGTGACCCCCCATAGTGCCTACAGTTGTGAAAGTGACCCCACATGGTGATTCAGTAGTAAAAGTGATCCCCACATGGTGCCTTCAGTAGTAAAAGTGATCCCACATGGTGTCTTCAGTAGCAGAAGTGATCCCAAAATGGTACCTTCAGTAGTAACAGTAATATCACATGGTGTCTTCAGTTGTAAAAGTTATCCCTACATGGTGCCAGCATTATTAATGGTGACCCCCCCCTCCATGTTGCCTTCAGTAGTAAAAGTAAACCCCCCATGGTGCCTTCAGTAGTGAAAGTGACCCCACATGGTGCCAGCATTAGCAAAAGTGACCCCACAAGGTGCCTTCAGTAGTTAAAGTGATCCTACATTGTGCCTTCAGCAATAAAAGTGATCCCCACATGGTGCCAGCATTAGTAAAAGTGATCCCCACATGGTGACTTTAGTAGTAAAAGTGACCCCACATGGTGCCATCATTAGTAATAATGACCCCACACGAGGCCTTCAGTAGCAAAATTGACTACACATGGTGCCAGCATTAGTAAAAGTGACCCCACATGGTGCCTTCAGTAGTAATACTGACCCTACATGATGTCAGCATTAGTAATAATGACCCAAATGGTGCCTTCAGTAGTGAAAGTGTTCTCCACATTGTGCAAGCATTAGTAATAATGACCCCATATGGTGCCTTCAGTAGTAAAAGTGACCCCGCATGTTGCCTTCAGTAGTAAAAGAGACCCCCCCATGGTGTCTTCAGTGGTAAAAGTGATCCCCACATGGTGCCAGCATTAGTAAAAATTACTCCACAAGTTGCCTCCAGTAATTAAAGTGACCCCCCATGGTGCCTTCAGTTGTAAAAGTGACCCCACACGGTGCCTTCAGTAGTAAAAGTGACCCCACATGGTGCCTTCAGTAATAACAGTAATTCAACATGGTGCCTTCAGTAGTAAATCAAAAAGAATGTGGAAAAATACTAGTGTGAAGGCACAACACTATAAGCTACTAGAAGACTAAGGTCCAGTATGTGATAGTGAAAGCACTTCTTTTTTATTAATTCACAAAATAAAAACCAGCAATTGAAAATGCATTTCGGGGATGAGCCCCTTGGTCAGTTCGGCTGGATTGAACACTGAGTGATATGTACCAATAAATAGTGGACTGGAGGATTGATTAACAAAGAAAAGAAAGGGGGGGGGAAGGAACGAAGAGGGGAGGGGAAAAATAAACTTTGTATAAATTTTACGTCATTTTACATGTACCGGATGTATACATTCTCTTTTAGATTTACATTTTTTGTCATATATTTTATCACTATTCATACCTATATTCTTATTATATATTTATTGTATTCATTAGTACATTTGTAAGATTTCATTATGCATATGAATTTTGTTTATTTTTCCCCTCCCCTCTTCGTTCCTTTTTTTCCCCCTTTCCTTTCTTTGTTAATCACTTCTCCACTATTTATTTGTACATATCACTCAGTGTTCAATCCAGCCGAACTGACAAAGGGGCTCGTCCCCAAAATGCGTTTTCAATTGCTGGTTTGTATTATGTGAAATAATAAGAAAAGAGGTGCTTTCAATATCACATACTGGACCTTAATCTTCTAGAAGCTTAGAGTGTTGCGCCTTCACACCAGTATTTTTCCACATTCTTTTGCTATACTCACGCCCACCTTGGTGGAGCGTCAACTGGTTGGCAGCACGCACCTTCATCATTTGAAACACTTTGTACTCCAGAACTATTTCCCCACTTTCACTGGGTCTTGCTCCACCCTCCTTTTTCATCTCTTTTACTCACTTCAGTAGTAAATGTTATCCCACAAGCTGCCTTCAGTAGTAAAAGTGATCCTCACATGGTGCCTTCAGTGATAACAGTAATCCCACATGGTGCCAGCATTAGTAAAAGTGACCCAACATGGTGCCTTCAATAGTAAAAGTGACCCCGCATGTGGCCAGCATTAGTAAAAGTGATCCCACAAGGTGCCTTCAGTAGTAAACGTGACCCAACATGGTGCCAGCATTAGTTAAAGTCACTCCACATGGTGCCAGCATTAGCAATAACCCCACATGGTGCCTTCAGTAGTAAAAGTGATCCCCACATGGTGCCAGCATTAGTAAAAGTGACGCCCCCCCCATGTTGCCTTCAGTAGTAAAAGTGATCCCCCATGATGCCTTCAGTAGTAAAAGTGACCCCACATGGTGCCAGCATTAGCAAAGGTGATCCCACAAGGTGCCTTCAGTAGTAAAATGCCTTCAGCAGTAAAAGTGATCCCCACATGGTGCCATCATTAGTAAAAGTGATCCCCACATGGTAACCTTAGTAGTAAAAGTGATCCTCACATGGTGTCAGCATTAGTAAAAGTGATCCCCACATGGTAACCTTAGTAGTAAAAGGGATCCCACATGGTGCCAGCATTCGTAATAATGACCCCACATGGTGCCTTCAGTAGCAAAAGCGACCACACATGGTGCCAGCATTAGTAAAAGTGACGCCACATGGTGTCTTCAGTAGTAATAATGACCCCACATGGTGTCAGCATTAGTAATAATGACCACAATGGTGCCTTCAGCAGTAAAAGTGACCACACATGTTGCCTTCAGTAGTAAAAGTGACCCAATATGTTGCCTTCAGTAGTAAAAGTGAACCCACAAGGTGCGTCCAGTAATTAAAGTGACCCCCATGGAGCCTTCAGTAGTAAAAGTGACACCACACAGTGCCTTCAGTAGTAAAAGTGACCCCACATGGTGCCTTCAGTAGTAACAGTGATCCCACAAGGTGCCTTCAGTAGTAAAAGTGACCCCTTCCCCCGGCGCGTTGAGTACTAAAAGTGATCTCCACATGGTGCCTTCAGTAATAACAGTAATCCCACATGTTGCATTCAGTAGTATGAGTGATCCCTACATAGTGCGAGCATTAGTAAACGTGACCCCACATGGTGCCTTCAGTAGCAAAAGTGACCCCTCATGTTGCCAGCATTAGTAAAAGTGATCCCAAAAGGTGCCTTAAGTAGTAAAAGTGATCCCACATGGTGCCTTCAGTAGTAAAGTGATCCCCATGGTGCCTTCAATAGTAAAAGTGACCACACATGGTGCCTTCAGCAGTAAAGGTGATCCCTACATGGTGTCAGCATTAGTAAATGTGATCCCCACATGGTGCCTTCAGTAGTAAAAGTGGCCATACATGGTGCCAGCATTAGTAAAAGTGACCCCACACGAGACCTTCAGTAGTAATAATGATCCCACATGGTGTCAGCATTAGTAATAATGACCACAATGGTGCCTTCAGTAGTAAAAGTGACCCCACATGTTGCCTTCAGTAGTAAAAGTGATCCAATATGGTGCCTTCAGTAGTAAAAGTGAATCCACAAGGTGCGTCCAGTAATTAAAGTGATCCCCCCCATGGTGCCTTCAGTAGTAAAAGTGACCCCACACAGTGCCTTCAGTAGTAAAAGTGACCCCACATGGTGCCTTCAGTAGTAACAGTGATCCCACATGGTGCCTTCAGTAGTTAATGTGATCCCACATGGTGCCTTCAGTAGTAAAAGTGACCCCTTCCCCCGGCGCGGTGAGTACTAAAAGTGATCTCCACATGGTACCTTCAGTAATAACAGTTATCCTACATAGTGCATTCAGTAGTATGAGTGATCCCTACATAGTGCGAGCATTAGTAAAAGTGACCCCACATGGTGCCTTCAGTAGCAAAAGTGACCCCTCATGTTGCCAGCATTAGTAAAAGTGATCCCACAAGGTGCCTTAAGTAGTAAAAGTGATCCCACATGGTGCCTTCAGTAGTAAAGTGATCCCCATGGTGCCTTCAATAGTAAAAGTGACCACACATGGTGCCTTCAGCAGTAAAGGTGATCCCTACATGGTGTCAGCATTAGTAAATGTGATCCCCACATGGTGCCTTCAGTAGTAAAAGTGGCCATACATGGTGCCAGCATTAGTAAAAGTGACCCCACACGAGGCCTTCAGTAGTAATAATGACCCCACATGGTGTCAGCATTAGTAATAATGACCACAATGGTGCCTTCAGTAGTAAAAGTGACCCCACATGTTGCCTTCAGTAGTAAAAGTGACCCAATATGGTGCCTTCAGTAGTAAAAGTGAATCCACAAGGTGCATCCAGTAATTAAAGTGACCCCCCATGGTGCCTTCAGTAGTAAAAGTGACCCCACACAGTGCCTTCAGTAGTAAAAGTGACCCACATGGTGCCTTCAGTAGTAACAGTGATCCCACATGGTGCCTTCAGTAGTAAAAGTGACCCCTTCCCCCGGCGCGGTGAGTACTAAAAGTGATCTTCACATGGTGCCTTCAGTAATAACAGTAATCCCACATAGTGCATTCAGTAGTATGAGTGATCCCTACATGGTGCGAGCATTAGTAAAAGTGACCCCACATGGTGCCTTCAGTAGCAAAAGTGACCCCTCATGTTGCCAGCATTAGTAAAAGTGATCCCACAAGGTGCCTTAAGTAGTAAAAGTGATCCCGCATGGTGCCTTCAGTAGTAAAGTGATCCCCATGGTGCCTTCAATAGTAAAAGTGACCACACATGGTACCTTCAGCAGTAAAGGTGATCCCCACATGGTGCCAGCATTAGTTATATGACCCCACATGGTGCCTTCAGTAGTATAAGAGACCCCCTATGGTGCCTTCAGTAACAAAAGTGATCCCTACATGGTGCCAGCATTAGTAAAAGTGACCCCCCATGTTGCCTTCAGTAGTAAAAGTGACCCCACAAAAAGAGCCCTTACTTTTGCGCCCTTCTGTTTCAGTCACCATGTAGTTTCAACATACAATGCTTATATAATATATACTGTGACAACTTGGGGTTACTAAGCTTCAGGAACGCCATCCGTCCTCCACCTAGATGGGTGGTCACACCTTAATAACCTACGTCCAGGCTTGAATTTGTGGGTGTTAGTGCAATGCCTATGCTCAAGGTATATATTTTCAAGTGGTGAAATTCAAAGAGTTAATGTTCGAGGTTGAGGAAGCTTACAAATCACACACCGCATTGAATGTGATTAGAAGTTGTCTCCCTTTATTAGTGCTTTGTCTCAATTTATAGTGTTAACTAAAACCACATTTTCTTGGGTTACCTGTGCTGATAACGTCAAGGTCACCAGTCTGGATTTCTTGTCTCTAGTTGCTTAATAATCAAGGTTGTTTAGCACGTCTGCAAAGTTCTAGTTATGGAAAATTACAAAAATATGATATAACAGACTGAAGCATAGAAGATGGATACAAGATACAAAATGGATACATATTTACTGCACTCACATGGCAAAACTCAGGAAACCCATTTATTTCGGTAACATCACAGACAGAATAACAGAAACTTTGTATTGTAAATAATCACAGTACACACATTTATGCCATTCCCTGGCCATCTGGCTGCTAAATAACACTGATGCACTAGCTAACCTTGGCCGCGGCCCCGGTGCTGTGGAGACTTCTGCTCTCTCCCCTTGGCTCCTGCTGTCTCTCCTTACGGCCGCGGCTCCGGCACTGTGGAATTGGCTCCTGTTCTCTCACCCCTGGGCTCCTGACGTCTCCCCTTACGGCCGTGGCTGTTTGCATCAGCAGCGGGGGGGCTTAGAGTGCTGGGGACATTCGGCAAGCCGTCAGGCAAGGTCCTGGCGGCATCGGCAGGGTACTGGAGTTATGACAGCAGAGGACACAGCCAGCAAGGTCCTGACGGGGGCAGGGGACGGGGGGCTGGGTTTTTTACTGCAGGGGACACAGGCGCCAAGGTCCTAGCAGCATCCAATGACTTTTGGCTGGGATGGAGGGTTAGTTTAACTGTTAGGCTTAAATTATTAGGTGTAAACGTTCCATGTTAATGCCGGCAGGCTCTCACATGGAAGAATTTACAGCTACTAATGTAAACCTAACTGTTAAACTACCCCTACCCCTAACCCTCCATCCCAGCAGAAACTCCTTGCACGCTACTCTCGGCCTCTAAGCTGTACTGGGTCGCCAGCCAATCGGGAGCTAGGGGCCGGACAGGACCGTTCCTCCATCTAAGCCCTGTCAAACCCCTAGCTTACAGTGGCGCCAAGGTACAACAGTACCCCCACACTCTCCTGAACATGCTGAAAGTTGTACTTCTTTTCACCTATACAGGGCATAATAGATATGTGCCCCTTTAACCCTGACTGTTCTAAATCATATCATGGGTGTGTCTCCATTAAAAAAAATTTGAAAATATCCTAAAATAAAAAAAGGAAATAAAACAGCACTCACCTCCTCAGTCTTCCTCCATACCAGCGCAAACGCTCTGGTGGCTGCCTGAATACTCTTGCAATACGCTGTATTTATGTAGTTCCTAATAACTATGTAGATGCTATATTTATTTCTTATTGGCAAGAAACAACTGTGCAATATGCTGAATCAGGAGAAAAATGTTAAAAGTTTCATCAAATGTAATAAACACAGACACATCAATTTAACACGGCACTTATGTAGTGATTTCTGCTCTAATTTGTTCCCTAGCTATCCAAAATCATTGATTTCCTAATCAAGTATATCCAAATCTTACTTTTTCGAACAATGTTCTGAATTACCAGGAACAAAGAGCTCAAAACAATAAATACTGGCTACATCCCAAATGTAGCTTTTGCTAAGACCTTAAGAATTAAATGGAAGACAGAGTGTTTGGAAAATGTCCAAGATGCTTGAAAATATATTGTTTACTCAGCATGCCCAAGTGTTATAATATGGTGAAAATTGTAATTCATTTTGATTTGTTCAATATTGAGAAAAAGTGAATAAGCAGACCGTGGAGACTGCAAATATGAACAACTTTTCAAAATATTTCCAATCTGTAGGAAAATAATGACAGCACTTTATGTAAAACTAAACCAATCTGGTTATTCACTTTTGCAACATTTCGGCCCCTAGAGTGGAGCCTTTCTCAAAAGCTGCATAGGTGAATAAAGTCACAATTTAATCTCACACTGAGTATTTTTATACTATTCTCCACATATTAGAAGAACAATAATCAGGCTTCTATAAGCAGGGTTGCCCTGTCTTTTTTTTTTTTTAGTTCAAATAAATTTTTATTCAATATAAATCTGACATGTACCGTATATACCGGCGTATAAGACGACTTTTGAACCCCGAAAAATCGGGTCTGAAGTTGGGGGTCGTCTTATGCGCCGGTAATACAAAAAAAAAAAAGTGTAAAAAAAAAAAATTCATTACTCACCTCCCCCGGCGTTCTGTCGCGCTCCGGCAGGATGTCGCTCGCTCCTCGTCCCCGGCGCAGCATTGCTTTCTGAATGCGGGGCTTGAAATCCCCGCTTCCAGAAAGCTAGTACACACGCCGGCAGCCATGACAGCATTGAATGGCTGTGATTGGCTGAAGGCGCACGTGTTAGCAATCACACCCATTCAATGATGTCATTGAATAGTGTGATTGGCTGAAGCCACGTGTGTTTTAGCCAATCACAGCCATTCAATGATGTCATTGAATAGTGTGATTGGCTGAAGCCACGTGTGTTTTAGCCAATCACAGCCATTCAATGATGTCATGGCTGCCGGCTTGTGTATTAGCTTTCTGGAAGCGGGGATTTCAAGCCCCGCATTCAGAAAGCAATGCTGCGCCGGGGACAAGGAGCGAGCGACATCCTGCCGGAGCGCGACAGGACGCCGGGGGAGGTGAGTAATGATTTTTTTTTTTTTCTCCACTGTATACCGGCGTATAAGGTGAAAGTTGGGGGGTCGTCTTATACGCCCCGTCGCCTTATACGCCGGTATATACGGTAGTTGTATTACTTCAATCATTGCACAAAATGAAAATAAACTTAAGGGGAATCTGTGAGAACGAGAGGAGGGAAAGAGGGGGGGGGGGGAGTGGAGGGTTCTGGGAGTCGAACAAGTCTACCCTGAGAAGTTCAGTCAACTGACGGGTGTAAAACGGTAATTACTTCAACAAACGTCATCCTCTCCTCTCCTCTAACTTTATGTTGAGTTCAGGTCTGGGTATTGGTCTCGAACTCATTTAGGATTGTAGAGGAGGGTCCTCCTTTACAATCAGATATACTTAACTCAACTAATCAAAGACACTCACGTAGACATTCTGTGAAGAGGAAAGACACTATACATTGGGGGAAAGAAGATGAGGGTGTAGGGGGAGGATGGAGGGGGTGGGACCAGGGTCAGGAGACATTCCCGGGCGGAGTTACCTCTAGTCGCTAGCCCGAATGGAGGTTTGATCGACTGATCTGTGGTCTATCCAGCGTTTGAGGTCGTCTGAGTCTCTAAACGCGACCCATGGTTGCCACGTCCTGTAGTATGCTTCCCAAGATTTCGGGTCGTCAGCACCCAGCTCGTCAAATCTCATGAGGGTATGGAGTTCCTCGACCCACATGCCCCTGGTTGGGGTGGTTGAGGATCGCCAGAACCTTGGAATAAGTCTTCTCACTGCTAATATGAAGTGTTTTAAGATGCTTGACTTAGCAGCTCTTATGTTGCCTGGGAACAGTGAGAGCAGGGCCATTTTTGGTGACATGATTACCTCTGAAGGGTTGCCCTGTCTTTGAGATGAGTTGAGTATTTCCCAAATGCAGGGAACAGCAATTCGGCCACTTGCATTCAAGCCCCGTGGGTCGTGCTGCTGCCTTGGATCAGTGGGCTGGGATTTACTGCACAATCCTTCTACAAGGGCATTAATAATGATATTAAATAGAATAGGGCCCAAAATCAACCCCTATGGCACCTCACTTGTAACGGTGACACAATCAGAGTATGTACCATTTATAACCACCCTCTGCTTTCTTTCACAGAGCCAGTTACTTACCCACTTACACACATTCTCCTCCAGACCAAGCGTTCTCATTGTATATACCAACCTTTTATGTGGCACAGAATCAAACACTTTGATATTTCAAAATATGATCTTGAGTATATCATGGCCTCCAGGGCCTTTTGTTTAGCCATGCCCATGTAACAAAGTAAATTCAGTGTAATCTTTACTAGGTATTAGAGATGAGCGAGCACACTCGGATAAGTCAGTTACTCGAGCGAGCCTCGCTCTTCTTGAGTAACTGCATTCTTGTCCGAGCGTGCTCGGGGGGTCGGCGGGGGATAGCGGGGAGAGAGAGTGAGAGTTGGTTTGAGTTGGTGAGAAATGCCGTGGATTATCCGCATGGGAGATGATCGCGGATTCCCCAATTCAAATTTATGCAATTTTCCGGGAATGCTATGGCACTACAAAGTGCATGTTTGTGAGGCCATGCTTTTCAATGGGTTCCTTCACACTAGTGATGTTTTCACTGATGCTATGTTGTGAGAGAAAAAATCGCGGCATGTTCTATATTTCTGCAATGTGCTATTTTTTGATCTCCCATGTTTTCCTATGGAGCCTCTGTGTTTATCGCATCGCACGAACTTGCGATTTTCGTGTGATGTGATCTTAACATTAGAAACTCCCATTGACTTTCTCCATAAAAAAAACGCACGATTTTACCTTGGGCGGCAGTGATGCGATGTGAGATTATTGTCAACAAAAAGCATCACTGACAATACAAAATCGCGGGAACAAAGCTGTGATATCGCCGCGATTTAGTAGCAGCGGTGTCACTGTCACCGCTGTGAGAAAGGCTTAAAGGGGTTGTCTCGCGAAAGCAAGTGGGGTTAAGTACTTCTGTATGGCCATATTAATGCACTTTGTAATATACATCGTGCATTAAATATGAGCCATACAGAAGTTATTCACTTACCTGCTCCGTTGCTGGCGTCCCCGTCGCCATGGTGCCGTCTAATTTCGGTGTCTTCTTGCTTTTTTAGACGCGCTTGCGCAGATGGTTCTTCTCCCTTCGGCTCAGCTCGGCAGTAGCTGCGTTTTGGCTCCGCCCCTTGTACGCGTCATCGCGTAGCTCCGCCCCCGTCACATGTGCCGATTCCAGCCTCCTGATTGGCTGGAATCGGCACATGTGACAGGGGCGGAGCTCCGCGATGACGCGTACAAGGGTCGGAGCCAAAACGCCGATGCTACCGAGCTGAGCCGAGGGGAGAAGAACCATCTGCGCAAGCGCGTCTAAAAAAGCAAGAAGACACCGAAATTAGACGGAGCCATGGAGACGGGGACGCCAGCAACGGAGCAGGTAAGTGAATAACTTCTGTATGGCTCATATTTAATGCACAATGTATATTACAAAGTGCATTAATATGGCCATACAGAAGTACTTAACCCCACTTGCTTTCGCGAGACAACCCATTTAAGGCCAAAGGGTTCCTTCACACTAGCATTATTTTCTAGGCTGCTACATTGTGAAAGAAAAAAATCATGGGTTGCTGAACATTTCTGCGATTTGCTATATTTTGTAGCCTGCTTCCCTATGGAGCCTTCCTTTCTGTTGCATCGCATCGCACAAAAACATTGTTTTCGTGCGGTGTGATGCAACTTTTTCAGTAGAAAATTTTACAGTAAAAGCCCAAGAATAATCCCTAGCTGCATAAAAAAACAAAATACATCATCTAAGAGCAGCATGTCTTCTCTGCAGGTCTCCAATACATACTTACTTCCCTCAGAGCTTCCTGGTCAGGGGTTCAAAATCCCCGTCTCCCGGAAGTAATGGCTTTGATTTCAGTGGGATACCAGCTGAACAAAGCAGCTGTTTGCATATACAAAGTAGCTGCTGTTCTCTGAGCTATCAGCAGTGTCCCACTCCGCCTTCATTTAACTCTTGAGTAGCTAATTAGCTACTTAAGAGTTTATGCAAAGATGATCGCTCAAAACTGTCACTCAAACTGTCGTTTTAGCGATCATATTTCAGTGTAAATGGGGTTATACTCACCTGCAGTCAGATTACATACTTCTCTACCATTACTCACTATATTAAACTCATCTATATAGACTTGTAAGTGCATGTTTTTCATTATAGACAGTATAGTTCATTGGAATGTGCACTGAGTTTATGCTGAGGGTATGCTACATCATTAAAAATCAGTTCATCCAGCATGCTGAAAATAATACCAATAATCCAGATGAATAACCATGTGCTCCCCAAGGACGATGATACAGAGAAACAGTATCAGCAGATAGCCATTTAATTGATACTACTTTTATCGGAAAAGTCCAAAGCACACATTTCTGGGAATAATCCCCTGTCTCAATCCACAGACATTACAAGTGTATACACAATAATGACTTATTTATAGAAATCCAAATGCATCTTTACCTGTACAATGCAACATGTCCTTCATGTTCTGTGAATCAACACCATCTTGCAGGCATCAGTGCCTGTACAAAGATTCATGCATGTCAGAACACTGGCACCATTTTGGTAGAGGCGATGCATGTGCACAGAGACATAGTATCATAGTAATATAGTATTGTGATAGAAACCATAGTGTCTTGTGAACACCATCATGCACCCCACTTCATTTTCTAACTTACTTGACACATATTCATATGAACAGGACAATCAGAAGATTACAAAGCCTAAAGAAGAAAGATGTATTTGACCTTCACCCACACAAATGTGTGGCCAGACAGCTGACTAAATATGCACTTTGTTTTGAAACGTGTATTCTGCTTAGCAAATAGAACTTTTTATCATCTGTTTTATTTTAGTTTCTATTCGTATAATTAACTATGAAAATCTTAACTAAGCTCAAGAATGCTTATAGATTACACTGGGGAACACAATTTTCATTGACTTATATCTTACACTTGCTTTTTACTAACTTTTGCCTTCTGAATCCAAAAATTACCCCAGTTTTCTCTATCACACTGCTATAGTAATAATATATATCTTTCTTACATAAGCCTAGGCAAACATGTCAAACAGATATGTTTCTCATGAGAAGGACCTGGGATGCTCACTTTCATGGGGGGAGCTGCTTCTTTTCTCCTCTCTTGCATTCCTTGGTACAGGCAGGGGTATTGATAAAGTCTATGCTAGTTGAGTTTTAGGAATGTTTCGTAGTGGCATATAACTTGGGATGTTAAGATATGTTAATCATTAGAGTCATTAAATACTAAGCCAATCATGAGTTATTATGATGTTGGGGGCGTACATGTGTATTGATGCGTCATATTTAACTATATTTGTACCGCTATGATGTGAATAAAGCAGAAGTGCACTAGAGAATGACCAACATGGAGTCAGACTCCAATACATTGCATGCATGCAACTTCTCATTATATATTAAAAAAAAAAAACAATCATAGGTGGAATCACAATAATCATATAGAATGTAAAGAACAAACTAGAAAATGTACAGTAGATCATTCCTGTAGTTCAGACATTGTGGGTATCGTAAACCAAGACGAAGAGTCCAAGCAGCTTCTTTATTTAGAAGTAGTTACTTCCAATTGTCACTCCTTGTTGGTTTGTTAATCCTGTAAATACAAAAATATACCACATTAGACACATTTCTGCTATGGATTTCCATAAAGTGCAGAGTGTTTGTGCACAGCTGGTATCTAGACACTGTATGGGTATAGTGGTATTATTGTTATAAAGATTTTTTTTGCTATTATTTTCCTTTGCACAATGGTGCTCCAGGTCAGCTGGCTGTACAGGGAACTGCAGAAAGCCTTCAATCCTCTACTGTTTAAAGACAACTTTCACACTTACCTTTTTCATCCATTCTTGCAGCCTGACAAAATGTTACACACTTAGTTTAAATCATGGAATAAAAATTACTTCAAAAATTTTAAGTGCTTTTCTGTGCTTCTTATTCAATTAGTACTATTATATAGGCGTTTTTGTACGTGCGCATGTTACTTGCATTTGCAATCCACATCTATTAAGAACCAATGCTTTTAAATGGCAGCGGTCACATGCCCGAAATTTACCTGCGGACAAAAATGCGCAGCGGTAAATATAGGGAAGCGGATCTTAAACCGCAGGTAACTGCGGCATTCATCTTTTTTGGATGTGAAACCCCTGGATGCTGTGGCATCCAGGGGTTTCACCTTGTGCTTAATGGGGCCGGCGGCAGCAGCGCCGACCCTATTGAGAACATATAATGAAGATCGCGATCCGCTGGCATAGCTGTGGTACAGGAGCGCGATATTCTCCCATTGAATTTAATGGAGCTGGCGCTACAGCCAGTTCCATTGAAAGCAATGGGCTGCCAGCAAGTCCTGCAGTGATTTTCAGGGAAGGGCTTTAAATATAAGCTCTTCCTTGAAAATCATCCCTAAAATGTGTAAAAAATAAATAAAAAGATGTACTCACCTCTTCACAGCTGCCGGGGCTCAGTTGCATCCAGCCAGGACTTCTCCCTGCACTGCTCTGAAGTGCTTTCAGCAGGATTTCAAATCCCCGCCTGCTGAAAGGGCTGGCTTTGATTGGCTGAGCACTGTGACTAATCAGAGGTAGCACTCAGCTATTGAATGACAGCTGAGAGCTGCCTCTGATTGGTCACGGTGCTCAGAAACAGCAGAATTCAGTGACTCAAGTTATATTCTAAGCAATAAAGCAATGATCTTCAAATCTCCACAGATATTCCAGTCATATTTTTCATACTGAATTTCTTGTAACAGTTTCATATTCCCGTATGTCTTTCATATCACCGTTACAGGTTTTGATCACATATTGAATAGGACACTAAGTATAAAGGTAGTTCATTCAATGGCAAACCATAAATAACACCTAAATTAAAAAGAAAAAAAAACTGTCACACGAAAAAATTCCTACCTAATAGAGAAATTCTAACATATTTGAATTTAGGTGAAATACTACTAAAATCACCCTGAAATATTGTTGTGATAAAAAAATCATGTTGACCAGTGAATTTATGTAACCATGGATTGATTTACACCCAGGTCCTTTATAATACTTTTGCAGACTTTGCAGCTTCAAGCATCCCTAACACGTATAAGGTCTTCTGAGATTTGTTTGTATTGAGGCATGAATCACTCTATCCAATCCTTCTTAAGAAGAAAGATTAGTCAGTAACCAGTCTTTGTGTGGCTTTATTTAATATTAAAACATGTGTGAATCACACAATTCCAGTCTCTTCTCCTTAAGGGCTCCTTCACACCAGTGATCGCAATATCCCCGCGAGAAGATCAGGACAAAATCACACCTTTTTCCCGCGATTTTTGAGCATCAGCACTGCTTTTTCTCGCAAAAACTTCACTGCCACTTGTGATTTTCTCACGCGATTTTTTATGTGAAAGTCAATAGAACTTTCTAATATTAAAAATGCATCACATCGCACAAAAAACGTAAGTTTGTACTTTGCAATGCAATAAAAAGGAGACTCCATAGGGAAACATGGGAGATACAAAAAAAAGGCAAAATGCAGAAAGATAGGACACGCTGCGATTTTTTTACTTGCAACATCACATGTGAAAACATCACAAATGTGAAGGAAACCATTGAAAATCATTGGCTTAATAATTCTGTGTTTTTACTCACTCTTGTATTGCATGAAAATTGCTCAATTTTATCGCCAGTGTGAAGGCAGCCTAAGGATAGTAGACATATACTGAATTACCATGTAAGATGTGTTACCGTGTTTTGTAACTTCTTCTTTTCTTAGTTTCCTTAGAGAGCCTTCCCACTGGCGAGAAAATCGGTGGATTTTTTGGCACTGCGAGAGTGAGTGAAAATGCAGTATGCTCTATCTTTCTGCCTTTTGCATTTTTTTATCTCCCATGTTTCGCTATGGAGCCTCCTTTTTATTGCATCACAAAGCACGAACTTGCGATTTTTCGTGCAATGCATTTTTAACATTAGAAAGTCGTATTGACTTTCGGGCTAAAAATCATGGCAAAATTGTGCAAAAACAGTGCCAGCTATCTTTATGCGAGGAAAAGTATCGCTGATACTCAAAAATCGTGGGATAAAAATTTCTTGCAGGGGTATCGCAATCACGAGTGTGAAAGCACCCTTAAAAGAAACATACACACAGATACATGAGTAATATAAAGTGGTAGAAAATGTTCAAATTACTTAAAAAATGTAGGCTATTTTCCTTTTCTTTTGTTCATATCATCTCCTTTACATTGAATTTTGCAGAATGATACACTGAATTTGCACAGGCAGCAAGGGAATTAAAGGGTTACCAGTTTATTTTAACATTAGGAAGAGGTTATACTCATTCTAGCTGTAAAGGTCTTACAGCCTTACAAAGCAATATAAAAACTGACTTACAGTTTGCAAAAATTTACAGCACATCACTGCCTTTGATAAATTGTTCTTACTGTGCTAGCTGGCAGCTTGTGTCAAGGAAAAAAATAAAACCAGTCATGAGAAACAAAAAGAAAGTCTTAGCACCATTTTAGGGTCTAGCCTCTAATAGCTATATTTGCCCTTTAGAAAGTGCCTTAGCAGATTACTGCTTTGGTACACGATGTGTTAGTTCTATTTTCAGTCGTCGGTGTACAAAAAAAAGTGATTCAAAAGGCTGAGAAATAACACAGAGCGAATTGAGATGGAAAAGGCCCAAGATGTTCCCTGAGTACAAATGAGCATCTGTGCACAAAAAGAAAATAACTGCAAAGATTTTTTTTTTCTTTTATTTTCTGGAAAGTGTCACGATGAGAAAAATGATACAGATAAAGCTTGAGCAGAGATGTTGGTAAAGAATGTCCTGTCTGCACCGTTGTTGTGTTAGCCTGGGGACATTTTTAATTAGGATGAGATTGCGGTTCTTTTTCAGGGAACTCCAGACGACATGCTGACTTTGAAATCACAGGCTGTGCCGCTGCAGGTCTCTACAAAGGTTGGGGAGAGGGGGGATAGTTTATGTGAAAAACTGTAAGAGTATTCAAAAGTAGAATTAAAGTACAGCTAGGCAATTACAAGCTATAATCATGAGTCCATAGTCCATTTACACATAACAAGAAGAAATCAAGTACGTACAGGAGAGTTTGTAGTGTAGTGTAATTAAAACATAAATAACTTTAAGTAGAAAAAAAATCCAGCGAAAAGTACAAATTAAATCAACTACAAACAGTTACAAGTAAGAGTTTGTTTAGATATCAACAGAAGTCATAGCAGTATGCCAGATACGCTTTCAGCTTCCAACATACCCTATTAACGGTAATGAGGTTTATTGGGGTTCTCTCAAGATTTTCATAATTTTGACACCAATAATAGACAGTTGGGGAAAGTATTTATCTAAATATAGTCACATGGTTCAAACAAACAGGAGGCACATGACAAATCAGACCATGCTGTTTTCAAACAAAAGATGTTACATATTCTTTACACGCATATGTTGATAGGTATAAAGTAGTAGATGACAAATTGATGCAATATATAACTAGTGTAAAAGCAGTTATCAAATACTAAATACTTATAGGGGTTTTGTCATTAGAAAAAAAAATCAATACTCACCTATTCCTCCCCAGGCAGTCTTCTTACCAGATCTTCCCCTCTCCAATCTTCTCCAGTCCCCAAGTCACCTCACCGTAAGCCAGATGGATCTTCTTCTTCTTGGAGCGTCAATTCTCGGCATTCTTCTTCCAGCAGGTCAGTGTAGATTACGTCACTAGTGACATAATGTTCACTGACTAAGAAGGAATGCCAATCTTTTGTCGAGACTGCGCATATATGCTGTCTTGCGAGTGTCCATATACTATTGCAGAGAGACAGCGGGCATGCGCATTCTCGGTAATAGCTCGACGTTCCCTGCTAGGCTGTGAACGCTACATCACTAGTGACGTAGCGTACATAGCCCTGCAGGAAGGAGAATGCTGGCAATGTACGCTTCATCACGAGAAGAAGAAGTATCAGGCGGCTGGAGGTGACATGGCCCAGGGGGACTACAGGAGACAGGAGAAGATCAGTGAGGAGAAGTTGCGGTAAGAAGACTGGCTGGGGAGGAATAGGTAAGTATGGAATTTTTTTCTAATGACAGAACCTCTTTAAGCACACAATATATACACAATTTTTTTTAAAGGAGTTTTATGCAGTACCATGAAAAGATCCTGCAGATACCTACGGTAATTTGTTGCTAAACTAATAGAGCAAGAATATATATATATTATTGTTTAATTTTAAAGCAGTAAACATTTATATATGTAATTTAGTACATTGCTCATGACATGAGGTAGAAACTATTTATACCAAGTATTTAATTTGAAGATATGTTTGGGTGGCTTCCCACCTGTGTTTGCAGATGTTCTGCTCCACAAACCAAGCCTTAACACTGTGTGCTGTATGACATAGTACTCAGTCATATTGGTAGAGACAAGGAGCTGTACTAAAGTATTCCAGTATGTCCAGAATGTCTCTGTATAGATTGGCATTGAGGATGGACTTCCCTATAACCGATGGCTCTAGTCCCTCCCAGCAGAAACCTCTCCACAGCAGAACAGAACCATCCCCAAATCTCACTGTGGGGAGGTTTCAGTCACATAGAAACCGCTCTCCATGCAAACATCCCACCTAGTTTGTCCATCTAATCGGACTCCTCACATGTAGTTCTCTACAATGGTTTTGGTGCTAATGGATGTTCCAATGGCCGGTGAGATCTCTTGAGTGAGTGTTATGGCAGACGATGTATGTAATGTCTTCATGGCTCATACAAGGCTTTCTTGACCACGTTCTGTCGGTTTACGAGGTCCCCCAGACTGTGGCCACACCGCACACACCAGAAGGTTTCCATTTCCAAATAATATTGCCAATAGTGGACTCTGGGAGGTCCAAAATTGCTGTGATGTCCCGTACTGATTGGTTGCTCAGATGACATGCCACCACCAGACCCCATCGGAAGTCTGTCAGCTCTACACCTCGTGTACTAGGATATGTCTGTGTGATACTCTCCTTTATATCTAATGCTCACACATCCAATTGGCACATCCCCTTCACATGCCAGCACAGGATTGGGTGGGTGTATATTACCTACACATATGAAGAAGGTGAATCTGCCTTAAAATGAGAATATATGTAAGAAAATCCTGTGTTCCAAAGGCTAGATAACTGAAAACTAAAGATTGTACACACAAGATTTCACAGCACAAAGCAGGTCTATATGTATGATTAAATTGACATTTGGATGTTATCGCTTTTTCAATAGGATTTGCAACGTCCTGTGAGAGACGCCAAAAGTTGTAATGCACTAAAACATACACTTACTGTGCATAAGGCCGGGGAAATAGTCCTTGTCACGGTGTAACCGAGTGGTAACACGTAGGGGGAATGCTTATGAAAGTGTATATATATCACGTCGTGGCGCCACCGTTCCCACACCGTTATTCTATACAGCGGAGTAATAAACACTGGACAGGTGTGTCATACCTCGGGTCCTCAGGAACGGTTGAGGCCCGGTAAAACTTTACTTGAATAAACTTTGCATACAGGTAATTACAGGTACGTTCGTGGCAGCAGCTACAGGCAGAAGCTCAGAAGTTGGGAGGCAAAAATACACAGGAGCAATACGGTCCTATAGTCCATGTTCTCTATATGTTACAGGTCCTGGAAATCAAGTATACTCCGGAGGAGGTAAAAAGACAAGAATCTTTCCACATTCTCTCTGGCAAGAAATCACTTAGGAGAAGGCTTAGCCTAGAAGCACTCTGAACATTCTCCGCGTGGGTGTCACAATTACATACCTCTGTGTGGTGATCCTGTTGGTGGATGGCCACACAGGAAAAATAAATGCATTTAGTGTGAACGGATACCTTGAACAGCGGGTCACTTCATACAGAATTACTTGGGAAGGATTGCTCTCACTCTGGGGGATTTTTAGTGACTCTCATGCGTTTCACATGCAGTAAGGCTGTCTCTCCATCTCCTCCATATTAGACGCAAGGAAACCAGAGATGTTTCCCTGCACCCCTGCAGTTTCTCCAAACGGATCGGGGAAGAGGGAATATCCTCAGCTCCTTATAGGGAGCCTCTCCTTCTTCTCCATTTTCAATGCAGGGAAGCTGAAGGTGCTTCCCTGCATCACTGTGGGTCCTCCAACAGTATGGGTAGATGGAAGATCATCAGCGATCACTCCCGCTCTTAGGAACTCACTTTTATCACCTCCCTAGTACCACATGACACAGTAAGATAGATACATTTAGCAGCAGAGCTGACAGGCAATGATTTTAATGGAGTTAATCCTTCAGATGCTGAAGCTGTGCAACACACATACAGAAAATAGACATGACAGCTTTGTACAGTGCATCCACATAAGACAATACATGTATGACAATTATGAAGGGGACCAGAATGTTGTTCTGGGATACTACAGGTGCATCCTAACACAGTCTGATACTAAAATAAGCTCTAACAGACACACTGACTGACAAGTCATTACGTTCATTCTAAGGACCCTGGCTACCTGTTTGTAAATGCCAACCCTTGGACCACTCCCTATCTTCATAATAGAATTAAATATCAAAAACAGCTTCAATTGGGGCGTGGCTTGGAGAGGCACCGGAACGGCAGCAAATCTTTAGGCTCCGTTTGGAAACAGGCACTTCTAGCCATAAAAAGCACTGTTGGAGGTGGAAAACCGCAAAAGCAGATAAACGAACCTACCAGGACAGCATGTCAGCAAGAAGGAGAGGCTCAAAACCAGTGCCGACAAAGCTGGAGTCCTTCTTTGTGGCACGTGGGTCCCCCTCTGCAATGGCCGCACAGGAGATCCTGCCAGCAGCCGGCAGGGACCGGGAGCAAGTGACTGACAGCCGCTCTGCACTAGAAACCACAGCGGAGGAGACTGCATCTGACAGCTCTGCCGGAGCGACCGGAGGCTCTCAGCACACATCAGCTATACCGAAAGGCACAAGAGAAAGGTCAGTGAATGGGGGGAAAAACATTGCCAAGGGACCCCCTGCACCCAAAATGGCGCTGACCACGTTGCCACACATAATGAGAACCCCCACAAGCAGCCCAGAAAAGCAGAAGCTGAGAATATCTCAGACTGCTGAGAGTGATCCGGAGGCTGAACACTTATATGTGATAGCGGAGGAGAGAGAAACAGATAACCCTGCGGGAGGCTCACAGTATAACACAGCCACAATGGGAGGCTCAAAAGACAGAGCAGTGAATGGGGGGAAAAACAATGCCAAGGGGGCTCTTACACACACACTAAGAACCCCCACAAGCAGCCCAGAAAAACAGAGGCAGAAGATGTCTCAAAATGCTGAAAGTGTTTCAGGAGCTGATTATCTCCATGAAAAAGGAGCCGACAAAGAATTAGATAACCTCACTGCATCAAACAAACCAGTGACTGAGCTGTATATAAAGGAAATAGTGTTGGCGCTGAGAAACACCATACAAGCAGACATTTCAATGTTAACCTCGACAGTAAACTCCTCCATTCGGGACATTAACAACAAAATAGAAAAACATGATAAAAAACTGGAGGAAGTGGTGGGCTCGCATAACTCATTAATCGACTCCCACTACGATCTAGAAGAAAAAGTTAACAAACTGCAACTCAAACTATCCGATTTAGAGGATAGAAATCGACGCAACAACGTCAAAATAAGAGGGATACCCGAAAATGTCTCCAATGCGGAAATCGTAAACTACATTACACGATTTATGCAGACCATGCTTCCCAACACGCCAATGCAAGAATTCAAGATAGATAGGGCCCACAGATTACCGCGCCCAAAATTCCTTAAAGAGGAATACCCCAGAGACGTTATAGCTCGAATTCATTATTTTGGCGCAAAAGAAGCCCTAATGAACGCAACAAGAAAGCTCCAACCCCTGCCAAACCCATACTCTGAATTGCGAATATTCGCTGACCTATCGCAATCCACCTTGGAAGCGAGGAGAAGCTGCGCAGCGATCACTGCCTCCTTAAGAAAAGCCAATATCCAGTACAAATGGGGATTTCCCACAAAAATTATAGTTACAAAAGAAGGAAGGACCCATATCCTCCAAGACCCTAAATCTGCGACAGACACCCTAAACTCTTGGGGAATTACACTGCAAAATTTATCCTATACAAACGCCAACACAGAAAAAAACAGACGCCAGCATCACACCAGCCGGAGCTCCTCACCCCCGCAATGATTCAGAAGACCTCACCTCCAATAGATACTAAACAACGTCTCATGAAGTGCCTGCTCAAGATAGCTGAACTTTTTCTCCCCCCACCGAAAAATGCAAGTTCTAACTTGCCCTGTATTTGTCAGTTTAATCCTCAACATTCTGACTTTCACGCCAAACGCATCCGTGTGTTCTGGCCCTATACAAAATGAGGATATTGTTTGGTTCTCTTTTTTTTGTTATTTTGTTTCCTCAGGCATTCGCGCATCACAGGAATTCCCAAGTCTCCAACTTTGCCGCCACCCACCATCCACATGGCGGTGAAAGTCCTATCGCTTAACGCCAACGGCTTGAACTCGCCATTCAAGAGAAGATCTGCGTGGAAAGAGGCAATTATGCAAAATGTTGACATTATGTGTATCCAGGAGACCCACTTGTTAGAAGTAGATAAAAGCAGAATGTCCCATAGAATGTTTCCGCAGGTCTTATTTGCTTGTGCCCCAAAAAAACAGGCGGGTGTGATGGTGGCATTCCGAGACAGAGCTACGTTCACCATCGATAAACAGATTGGTGACCCGAAGGGTCGCTATTTAATCTTAGTAGGTTCCCTTAGGAATACAAAAATAACCTTAGTAAACACATATGTAACAAATTCAAAGCAAATTAATTTTCTTAACAAACTCAAAAAAAAAATTAACCAAGTAGCGGAAGGTCCAATAATGATAAATGGTGACTTCAACCTAGTACCTGATAGAGAACTCGATAGTACAAACCCAAAACTTAAAAGAAATGCCACCCTGGGAGAATGGCTACACAAAAATGCGCTTTATGATACGTTCCGGTGCTCCAACGCCTCTGCAAAAGAATACTCACACTATTCAAATAGACACAGATCCTTCTCGCGCATAGACTTATGTCTAGTTGAGAGGAAACTCTTAGCATCAATACAAAAAGCGGAGGTTGGGACGGCTACTTGGTCTGACCACGCACCAATCATAACAACACTGAATGTAAGGGGCCTTGGAGCACCGACTAAATCATGGAGGAATAACACTTATTTAATGAGCATTCCCAAATACAGGGAAAAAATACAAGAAGCATTAACTGAATACTTTAAATTCAATGCCATCCCACAAACAGACCCAGCAATGGTGTGGACCGCCCATAAGGCATACATAAGAGGAATTTTAATAAAACTAGGCTCCAAATACAAAAGAGATAAAACAAAAAAAACAGATGAAATTCTAACCCAAATACAACTGAAGGAATCCCCTTTAAAAGTTTTCCCAGACCAAAACACACATACCGAATTACATAAATTGAGACTGGCCCTACGGAAAACATTACTAGGGGATTTTGACAGAGAAATTACTGCTCAGCGAGCGGACAGCTATTCAGCAATTAATAGGCCATCCAAATGGATGGCAAATCTGATTAAAAGAAAAACAATAAAAGCAAATATCCCCTACATTTGGAATTTCCAGGACAAAAAACAAAAACTATCGAACCCCAAACATATTGCAGACAATTTTTGCTCTTTCTACAGCAAACTTTATAACTTAAAAAATGATCCCCAAACAAAACAACCAGACAAGGAATCAATCAATGCTTTCTTGCAAAAGGTTAACCTACCGAAGCTATCATCCTTACAAACGGACCTCTTGGACGCCCCGTTCTCCGTCTCGGAAATAATAGACACCATAGCATCCCTAAAGAACCAGAAAGCCCCTGGGCCGGACGGGTATTCAGCAGAGTACTATAAAAACTTCTTACCCCAACTTTCAACCCATATCACTAACACATTTAACAAGATCAAGGAAAGAGGCTTCTTCCCACAAGAGATGCTGCAGGCCACAATTGTAGTCCTACCAAAACCTGGAAAGGAACCAAATACACCAACTAACTTCCGTCCTATATCATTACTTAATACCGATACTAAGATCTACGCTAAAACGTTGGCCCGTAGAATGGTGGACATACTCCCAGACATAATACACTCTGACCAAATGGGGTTTGTAAAGGGGAGACAGGCCTCGGACGGCACACGGAAAATTCTAAATCTAATACATTCAATAGAAACATCTAAGGTGCCGTCAATAATGCTGGCCCTGGACGCCGAAAAGGCATTTGACCGAGTCCATTGGGAGTACATCTTTGAGACAATGAAAAAATTTGGTTTTGGAGAAAACACGATAAGTGCCGTCCGGGCCCTGTATTCAGCTCCCACAGCCACTGTTTTGGTGGATGGTACCCTGTCGGTCCCCCTATCAATCTCGAATGGCACAAGGCAGGGTTGCCCATTGTCTCCTATTTTGTACGTGCTGGCTATAGAGCCACTAGCAGAACTAATTCGCACCTCCTCTGAAATAAAGGGAATCCCAATAAATCACAGACAATACAAAATAGGATTATTCGCTGACGATGTCATTTTGACACTGACCCGCCCCCTAGAATCTTTAAGAATGGCATGTAAAATAATCAACCAATTTAGTAATGTATCTCTATACAAGTTGAATATAGACAAGTCTCTTATTCTAGGTCTGGGGGTATCTACAAACCTAGAAAATGCAATACGGGCGGAATTTCCCTTTGAGTGGAAAAAAAAAGGCATACCCTACTTGGGAATAACGTTGACACCATCCACCAGAGACATAGAACTAGAAAATTACCCCAAACTGCTTAACTCCACCCAGAAAGTAATTGACCATTTATCAGGTTTAAAACTGTCGTGGATGGGCAAGATCACATCCTACAAAATGAAAGTCCTCCCACTAGTCCTGTACCATTTTAGAACCTTACCACTTATTATCTCCAAGCTTACAATTTCTAAACTCCAAAAACAACTAAATAACTTTTTATGGAGTGGAAAGAAACCACGTTTAGCCCTGTCAATATTAGCACTCCACCGGAAAAAGGGAGGAGCGGGAGTACCAAATCTAATGGCATACTACGAAGCTAATATACTAAACCAAACTAGACAATTAATCAGGACCAACAACACAGTAGGCTGGCCCAATGTAGAAAAAAGCTATATAAATGATCTACCTGGACAGGCACTAATGCTTGCTACTTCAATAGACGGTTTAATATTCCCAAAAAGCATAGACACCCAACTTAAAAACATTCCCCCTACATTACAAGCCGCGATCCAAACATGGAAAGAACTCACTAAAAAAATAAGCATATCCGATGAAACGGAATTTCCCCGCATACCTATCGAGACACTCAATCTATTTTTACCTAACTGTGATATGAAACCGTGGAGCGTTAGAGGAGTCAGATACGTAGAGGACTTAACATCCAAGAGAGAAATTAAAAGCTTTACAGAAATAAGTACTGTCTATGGCCTCCCGCAGAGCGAAAAATTTACATACTTTAGAATCTGCTCTCTCTTAAGAGAGAAACCCTTACACAAAGTAAAACTCCCGACCACAATCATTAAGAAAATTCTCACAAACCCTCTCGAAGGTAAATCGGAGACAAGAGACTATTATGACATACTAACCAACAACAAAGCAATAGCAAAAAAAACATACATGTCGAACTGGGAACTAGAACTCAAAGAAAAGATACCTCTGGATCAATGGTCCAGCTCGAATACGTTAATGACAAAATCCACTATGGGACTTAACATACTAGAAGTACAAACCAAAATTAACCTAAGATGGTACTACAACCCATCACTTTTATACAATAGATCGAACCTGGGAGATGGTTTGTGCTGGAGAGGCTGCGGCCAAAAAGGCACATTATCACATATTTTTTGGTCCTGCCCAACACTAAAAGTATATTGGGAAAACATAACCATGTTCTTACAAAGCACATTGAAGTGCTACATACCTAAAGACGCCAAAATGTATATATTGCTGATGGGCTTGGAAACGTTTCCTAAACAGATAAGATATGTACTTGCTCACTCCCTAATGACCGCCAAATCCATAATAGCAAGACACTGGAAAAATCCATTACCCCCAGACATAGAAGAATTTAAAAGACGTATGGACGAACAATATATTTTTGAAAAATGGTTGGCGTTCCGGAATAAGAACACCAAAAAATTTAATGACACCTGGGAGACTTGGAGAATATCCTTAAAAAAGTAACAGTTGAATCATACAGATGCGTGAAGCCTTGTTACTGAGTTTGTTCATATGTTATATGTTCGTTGCAAAATATGTGTGGAATACAGGTTGTTAGAGGAACACAACGATTACGCTAAGTGTAAGTTATAGAAAATAGTACATGACTATACCATAACCACAATATAAGAATGTGCAATAAAATCTCAATAGAGTACTATCCTATATAGCACAGAGTGGTTACCATACCAGTTACATATTTTGATTGTAAAGTTGTGGAATGTTACCAATTGTTGTAGTAAAGTAACTTAATCAAAATACTAACACAAATAGCACAGTCTGAATGTGATACTAAATATTCGTTGATTATGTGCAAATCTCTTATGCTACTATGTACCAATGACTTGTATGTTTGTTAAAATTAATAAAAAAATCTAATGTTTAAAAAAAAAAAAACAGCTTCAATTGACTTCAATGGAAGACGTGCATGCTGGGACCAATTACTGTTAGCTGGACCCGTCTGCAGTGTTAGCTGCTGACGGGCAGCGGATCAGACAGCTTCCATTGACTTCAATGGAAGACGTGTGTGCGGGAACAACACTGAAATGGAGCATGCCGCTGTGGGTTATAGTTCTGTGCCCTGTACGATCACTGGGATGAAAAAAATATCTCACATTTTGCAAGTTTATTTACTTAGCGACAAATTTACCAGTCACTTACTGCGTAAATCCAAGGGCCACAATACAATAACTTGGGACGCCCCTAAAATATAACTATTAATAAATAATAAAAAGAGCAAAAGGGCCAATAAAACATACAAGACAAACAAATGTGCTGCGGAATAAGTTGGCGCTATACAAATAAAGATTATTATTATAAACAAATACTAAGATTCACAAAAAACAAAATAGTCCAGGCTACTAATTAAAGCAATCCCAGGTTAATGACTTGTAATCACGTCCAATGTCCCCGGGTCGTCAGAAGAAAAATTACTGTTAGCAAAAAAAAACACTTGGAGATAACAAGAAAACACAAAGGGAGATACTATTGTCCCTAAACCCCATTAGTAATTATGGTCACTACAGATAATGAGTGACCATCCATATAATATTAACCCATTAAGGACCAAGCGCGGTAAATATACGGCGCTTCGTCGTGGGCTTTAAGCCCCGCCGATAGTAAAATTACAGCGGGGATTTAAGCCTCCTGCTCTGCAATCAATCAGAGGCAGGACAGGCTGTTAGTAACAGCTGATAACCCAGAGGAGAAGGCAGGAGGTGTTTTTACCCATTTCTGCCTTCTCCTTCCCCGTGTACACAGCGCTCAATGAGTGCTACGTACTAAAAGGTGAAAGTGGAAATGTAACTTCCACTACGGGAGCCGGGGGGGGGGGGGGTTTCCCTGTGATTCCCTGCTTTGACAGAGTTACAGGGCCGTACTAGACCCTGACCAGCTCTGCCAGTGACTAATGTTGTTTTTCCCTGTAACTGGGGCTCCTATGGATGCCACCGCTACAGTGGGAAAGTGTGAAATAAAACAAAAAACATGTGACTGCCCCCAAGAGGTCTTACATGATATCATAGGGGGATATAGATAGTAAAAAAACATAATCACATACATAAGTAAAACAAAATTCCAGAATAAAACAACAATATATACATAAGAAAGAAAATAACCCAAAACTGGCGCCAACCAAAACCGTTGCTATAAACGCCCTGTAATCCAAAACCATACATATTATATATCAAAATGTCCGAAACAATCAGGGGAACCAATCCCCATACTTTCTTTTAGCATAAATATACAAATTAAAAAAAATAACTATAAATGTAAAAAATTTTTTTTTTTAGCTTTTTACCCCCAATAAAACTAAAACACAGAAAAAAAAGTCAGTGAAAAATATATCTAAAAAATCGCCCTATATGTCAAGGAAAAAAAATGCAGCAAAAACAATTTTGGTAGCTAAAGGAAAAAAAAATAGGGCAGTAAAACCGCCACATGGGTAAAATCCCTAAAAAGTGTCTGGTCCTTAAAGGGTTAAGGCCTCATGTCCACGGACGAGGACCCTGCAAACCTGTGTGGACAGGCAGCGGCATCCACGCGGACCTCTGTACTTCTGGGTTTTCTGTACTGCGGATGGTCCGTATGGCTTGCCATATGCGCAGTACAGATTTGTTTTTTTAAGTCTCCTGCGGGCAGCGGATTCGACAGGTTCCATTGACTTCAATAGAAGACGTCCGTGCTGAAACCACACTAAAATGAAGCACGCGCGATTTGTTTTCCAGACCAAAAGGTCCGCAAAACCAATCTGCATGTTTTGATTCATTTGCGGACGCCCATGCTTCCCTATGGGCGGCTTGATTTGCGAATCTCGCATGTGGGTGTCCCGCAAATCAAATCCGCCCATGGACATTGGGCTACTCTTATACTCTCACCAGAGAATATAGTTGTAAATGCTATCACAGAAGCAGACAAAATCTTCTCTCTTCTGCTAACAAGGATAGCCTCTGAACAAGGGGGTGAGAATCTACATAAACCTACTGCTGTCACTAGGAGGTTAGGCTACTGCAGATAAATGTCTCAATGAATCAAAGCTGTTATACTGTAACTAGGATGATAAACTACCACCAAGGATGATAGGAACTAATGTTTAGGGGCTATTTACATAAAATTTGTTAAAACAAACTAAATTGAGCGTCCCATGTAAACGCCAAAAAATCGTTTACTATTCGTTAACTTCTTGTTATCACTAACTTTAATCCAGCATAAAAAACAACGCTGATCGCTGACTTTTTGTTGCATGTAAATGCTACCCGTTCAGCACTTCACATAGAAGGTGAAGCGCTGAGCGAGAAGCCCGCGATCCAGCGGCGAACTCTGCCTGTCTAAACGCTCTGCACGGGGGCCAACTACTTCAGCGTTGATGTCAGCGCTCGTACTGTCATGCCATCTGAATGGGACATTCATAATGCGCAACGAGTTTCACCAGAAAACCAATACTGGGTCATCAGGAGCTCGATAAATATAAGGCCTCTCTCACACGGGCGACAGCGATATGGCCGCTACAAAATCGCTGCGATATCGCCGCTATGTACACGCGATTTTGTAGCGTCAGTCATGCTTTTTCTTGGGAAAAATGTAGCATCACGTCGCACAATTTTATAGCGAGAAGGTTAATAGGGCTGTATAATGTTAAAATCGCATCGTACGAAAATCGTAAGTACATGTGATGTGATGCGATAAACTAGAAGCTCCATAGGGAAACATGGGCTACAAAACATTGCAAATCGCGGTAATATTTAGCACCCCGCGATTTTTTTCTCTCGCAATGTTGCAGGCTATAAAATATCGCTAATGTGAAGGAACCCATAGGAGAGCGTGGGCTTCACGTACATGCGATTTGTAGCACTCATGCATCACGAGAAAATCGCGCAATTTTGTTGCCTGTGTGAAACCGGCCGAATACAGCCAATCTCTCCCTATATTCAGACAGTAATGCACTTGTCTAAAAAATGGAGCACCACCTTGTTAATAAAACTAACTCCAGAGGAGAAGATATAGCACATAGGTATCAAAATCTGCAAACCGCCAGCCCTGATGGTGGAATGGCGGTGTGGATAGGAACAGCCGTATAGTATGGACAATAGTATCTCCATTTGTAAGGTTTTTCGATAACAGCAATTATCCTTCTGACGACCCCGGGACATGGCACTTGATTACACTTTATTGACCTAATCTAACTGTAGGTCCACCCCTGTCGTGTTTGGTGTTGTCTAGCAAGCAATGCGCTTGAGTGCAGGTCTGCGAACCCCCATTGAAATCAATGGGAACATTGTACCACAGTTAATGCGGCGTTCGCAACAACGCAGCAATCGTGGTAGAAAGTGTCCAGTGTGAGCACAGCCTTAGGGCTCGTTCAGACAAGCGCTGTTTTCATGCTATTAGCAGCGCACAGAATGCGCTTCTTATAGGAACCAACAGGTGCCTATAGAAGCGTTCACATCAGAGAATGTTAGGCGCGCTGAATCAGCGCACCTTACAAAAGATAGGACATGGGAGTGCAAACTCGCATGTTGGCTCCGAGGCGCGCGCAAAGATAGGACATGTGGCTATTGAGAAAATTTGAGCATATTTGGTATTGCCACATTCATAAAAGTCTGATCTATTAAAGTCACACAGCATTTATTGTACACGGTGAATGTCATCAGAAAAAGAATACACAATGCCAGAATTGTGCTTTTTTGGTCACCCCGTCTCCATGAAAAAATTAATAAAAAGCAATCAAAAATTCAAATGAACTCCTAAATGGTAGCAATAGAAAATACAGTCTGTTTTGCAAAAAATGGCCCTCACACAGCTATCTCGATGGAAATATAAATCTAAGATATAGCTATTCATGAATGAATAGCTAAGGGCTATGTGTGATTGGCTGAGCGCTCAGCCAATAGCTAAGCAGTAGCTGCTATTGGCTGAGCCCTCAGCCAATCTGCATAGCCCTTTCAGGAGGCGGGGATTTTTAAATCCCCCACTGTTGAAAGAGCTTAATAGCAGTGCCAGGGAGCAAGCAGGAGGACGCGTCTGAGCGCAGTAATAATTGAGGTGAGTAATAATTTTTTTACATTTTTTTACACACTTTTGGCAGATTATCAGGGAAGGGCTTATATTTTAAGCCTTTCCTTGATAATCATTCCACTGGGCTTGGCAGAAAGCAGTGCTTTCAATGGGATCGGCAGCCGATCCCATTGAAAGCAATGGGCTAGATGGGCTAGCAATGGGCTAGAATGCCGGGGACTTCTGCCACAGCTGTGACAGCTGTGGCAGAGGATTCCTTCATCCCCGTGGTCCCCGCGGGGATGAAGGAAACTCCTGCCACAGCTGTCACAGCTGTGACAGCTGTGGCAGAAGTCCCCGGCATTCTCCATCTCTTTTCAATGGGGCTAGCGCTGCTGCTGCTGGCCCCATTGAAAAGACTGGCGATATGTCGGCGTGATGCCGATATCCCGGTGTCATGCCGATTTATTTCTCGCACTGCGATGCGAGACTTTAACTTTAGTCTCGCATCGCAGTGGAGAAAATAACGCCAGTGAGTGGGAGCCCTAATACAGCTATGTCAATAGAAAAATAAAAGGAGTTATACAGAGATTTTTTAAAAGTGGGATGGAAATAACTAAAATGAAAAAAAAAAAGTAGCAGCAGTCTTAGGGCTCATGTCCACGGGCAAAATATGATTTAAGATCCGCAGCGGATCTCCCGCATACGGATCCGCATCCCATAGGGATGCATTGACCACCCGCGGGTAGATAAATACCTGCGGATGGTCAATAAAAGGGATTTTAAAAAAAATGGAGCATGAAAAAATCTGGACCATGCTCCATTTTCGTGCGGGTCTCCCGCGGGCTTCTATTGAAGCCTATGGAAGCCGTCCGGATCCGCGGGAGACCTAAAATAGGAATTTAAAAGTATTTACCCATCCGGAGCGGAACGGGAAGGTCTTCTATTCCTCACGGCCGGATCTTTCTTGCTTCGGCTCGGCGGATGTGCCCGGCGCATGCGCGCGGCACGTCGACGCCGTGCCGCCGGCGTGACGAATTCATCCGCTGGCCGAAAAAGAAGATCCGGCCGTGAGGAACAGCAGACCTTCCCCGCCCGCTACGGATAGGTAAATTCTTTTAAATTCTTCTTTTCAGCGCTCATGTCCGCGGGGCAGGAGGGACCCGCTGCAGATTCTACATGTAGAATCCGTAGCGGGCCTGATTTTCCCCGTGGACATGAGGCCTTAGGGTTCCTTCACACTGGAGATCGTGATATCGCGGCAAAATTGCACTGTGGAAGTACTTGCAACTTTCTGCAGCAAATCCACCCTGAGTGAGCATAACTTAATGGTGTTTTCCCATCTTATAGAGTATTGGTGTATTGTTAGAATATACCATCCCTTTATGGCCAGATTTGCCCTCTCACCAGAGAACGAAGAGGCCACACTGTAATATTACATCCACCACTGTTTTTTTCTGCACAATAGTGCTCTAGTCACCTACTATGCAGGGAAGTGCAGCGTAGCCCCATCTCAGGCCGGCTGCAGTCTACTAGGGGTCAGGTGTGCCACTGTGCAGAAGAAAGGAGGGAACGCAGGTATAAACACTGCCCCCTCTTCGTTCTCAGAAGTTCAATGTCTAACTGATAATACAGAGATAGCCTATCCTAAAGATATGTCTTCACTTATAAGATAGAAAAGCCCTTCACCCCATTAATGACCAACTGATTTTTCCCAGCCAGAGGCTGAGCCTCATAAGCCGCCATAGCTGGCAGAATAAAGCCACTTAACGGCCGCTGTCAAAAGATGGATGGGCAGTTGTTAAGGGGTTGACTTAATCCCTTGCCGATGTTTGAATTGTACATCATGATGTTGGAAGAGGTGAATATAGTAGGCTCAGGGGCTAAGCCTGCTCCATACACAGCCAACACATCCACCTGCAATAGCGACTGCAACATCTGAGTGGTTAGACAGAGGGAGGAGGCTTCTTCTATCACCTTATTGACCCACTTGCACTGCAATCACGCAGTGGTGAGAGGTACCTACTAGAGATGAGCGAACGTACTCGTCCGAGCTTGATACTCGTTCGAGTATTAGCGTGTTCGAGATGCTCGTTACTCGTAACGAGTACCACGCGATGTTCGAGTTACTTTCACTTTCATCTCTGAGACGTTAGCGCGCTTTTCTGGCCAATAGAAAGACAGGGAAGGCATTACAACTTCCCCCTGCGACGTTCAAGCCCTATACCACCCCCCTGCAGTGAGTGGCTGGCGAGATCAGGTGTCACCCGAGTATAAAAATCGGCCCCTCCCGCGGCTCGCCACAGATGCATTCTGACATAGTTCAGGGAAAGTGCTGTCTTGCTGGAGTTGCTATAGGGAGAGTGCTAGCAGTTATTTTAGGCTTCAAGAACCCCAACGGTCCTTCTTAGGGCCACATCTAACCGTGTGCAGTAGTGTAGAGGCTGCTTTTTGCAGTGTTGCACTTTTTTTTTTTTTTTGTATATCGGCCGTGCAGAGCATTGCGTCCTGCAGTAATTTTACATTGTCCAGGGCCAGTAGTGGTGAGGCAGGGACAGAAGACATATTTAGTGTATATAGGCAGTGTGCCTTTCCAAAAACATTTGGGGAAAAAAATCTATTTGGGCTGCCTGTGACCATCCTCAGTGTACTGGGTCTCTGCTGGGGGTAGTTATCCTAATTCATACGCAGCCAGCTAAGTGTTACAGCAGGCTTGCGCAAAATTCTTTCCTGGCTCTGCTGTGCGTTCCGTAAGCGAAGTCAGCCTCCAACCACAGGCCAATAAGCGGCACATTTAATTACAGCGTTCTGTTTCTGCACTACTGGTAATACACCCAACCTTTGGAAAGTTCCCGGAGTCCGGGGGATGAGGCTGGGGACTTCCGGCAACTGTCTCAAGAGCTTTCAGTGGGTGAGGAGGACGATGACGATGAGACACAGTTGTCTATCAGTGAGGTAGTAGTAAGGGCAGTAAGTCCGAGGGAGGAGCGCACAGAGGATTCGGAGGAAGAGCAGCAGGACGATGAGGTGACTGACCCCACCTGGTTTGCTACGCCTACTGAGGACAGGTCTTCACAGGGGGAGGCAAGCGCAGCAGCAGGGCAGGTTGGAAGAGGCAGTGCGGTGGCCAGGGGTAGAGGCAGGGCCAGACCGAATAATCCACCAACTGTTTCCCAAAGCGCCCCCTCGCGCCATGCCACCCTGCAGAGGCCAAGGTGCTCAAAGGTCTGGCAGTTTTTCACTGAGAGTGCAGACGACCGACGAACAGTGGTGTGCAACCTGTGTCGCGCCAAGATCAGCCGGGGAGCCACCACCACCAGCCTCACCACCAGCATGCGCAGATATATGATGGCCAAGCACCCCACAAGGTGGGACGAAGGCCGTTCACCGCCTCCGGTTTGCACCGCTGCCTCTCCCCCTGTGCCCCAACCTGCCACTGAGATCCAACCCCCCTCTCAGGACACAGGCACTACCGTCTCCTGGCCTGCACCCACACCCTCACCTCCGCTGTCCTCGGCCCCATCCACCAATGTCTCTCAGCGCACTGTCCAGCCGTCGCTAGCGCAAGTGTTGGAGCGCAAGCACAAGTACGCCGCCACGCACCCGCACGCTCAAGCGTTAAACGTGCACATAGCCAAATTTATCAGCCTGGAGATGCTGCCGTATAGGGTTGTGGAAACGGAGGCTTTCAAAGGTATGATGGCGGCGGCGGCCCCGCGCTACTCAGTTCCCAGTCGCCACTACTTTTCCCGATGTGCCGTCCCAGCCCTGCAAGACCACGTCTCCCGCAACATTGTACGCGCCCTCACCAACGCGGTTACTGGTAAGGTCCACTTAACAACGGACACGTGGACAAGCATAGGCGGGCAGGGCCACTATATCTCCCTGACGGCACATTGGGTGAATTTGGTGGAGGCTGGGACAGAGTCAGAGCCTGGGACCGCTCACGTCCTACCCACCCCCAGAATTGTGGGCCCCAGCTCGGTGGTGGTATCTGCGGCGGTGTATGCTTCCTCCACTAAACCACCCTCCTCCTCCGCAACCTGTCTCGCAATCAAGATGTGTCAGCAGCAGCACGTTGGCAGCAGTCGGTGTCACGCGGCGTGGCAGCACAGCGGTGGGCAAGCGTCAGCAGGCCGTGCTGAAACTACTCAGCTTAGGAGATAAGAGGCACACGGCCCACGAACTGCTGCAGGGTCTGATAGAGCAGACCGACCGCTGGCTTGCGCCGCTGAGCCTCCAACCGGGCATAGTCGTGTGTGACAACGGCCGTAACCTGGTGGCGGCTCTGCAGCTCGGCAGCCTCACGCACGTGCCATGCCTGGCCCACGTCTTTAATTTGGTGGTTCAGCGCTTTCTGAAAAGCTACCCACGCTTGTCAGACCTGCTCGGAAAGGTGCGCCAGCTCTGCGCACATTTCCGCAAGTCCCACACGGACGCTGCCACCCTGCGCACCCTGCAACATCGGTTTAATCTGCCAGTGCACCGACTGCTGTGCGACGTGCCCACACGGTGGAACTCTACGCTCCACATGTTGGCCAGGCTCTATGAGCAGCGTAGAGCTATAGTGGAATACCAACTCCAACATGGGCGGCGCAGTGGGAGTCAGCCTCCTCAATTCTTTACAGAAGAGTGGGCCTGGTTGGCAGACATCTGCCAGGTCCTTGGAAACTTTGAGGAGTCTACCCAGATGGTGAGCGGGGATGCTGCAATCATTATGCCTCTTGAGAAGTTCCCTGCAAAGCATAAAGGCAGACGCTTTGCGCTCAAAAACAGAGCCGGGGGAAGACAGTATGTCGCTGGATAGTCAGAGCACCCTCCTGTCTATATCTCAGCGCGTTGAGGAGGAGGAGGAGGAGCATGAGGAGGATGAGGAGGAGGGGGAAGAGACAGCTTGGCCCACTGCTGAGGGTACCCATGCTGCTTGCCTGTCATCCTTTCAGCGTGTATGGCCTGAGGAGGAGGAGGATCCTGAAAGTGATCTTCCTAGTGAGGACAGCCATGTGTTGCGTACAGGTACCCTGGCACACATGGCGGACTTCATGTTAGGATGCCTTTCTCGTGACCCTCGCGTTACACGCATTCTGGCCACTACGAATTACTGGGTGTACACACTGCTCGACCCACGGTATAAGGAGAACCTTTCCACTCTGATACCCGAAGAGGAAAGGGGTTCGAGAGTGATGCTATACCACAGGACCCTGGCAGACAAGCTGATGGTAAAATTCCCATCCGACAGCGCTAGTGGCCGAAGGCGCAGTTCCGAGGGCCAGGTAGCAGGGGAGGCGCGGAGATCAGGCAGCATGTACAGCACAGGCAGGGGAACACTCTCTAAGGCCTTTGACAGCTTTCTGGCTCCCCAGCAGGACTGTGTCACCGCTCCCCAGTCAAGGCTGAGTCGGCGGGAGCACTGTAAAAGGATGGTGAGGGAGTACGTAGCCGATCGCACGACCGTCCTCGGTGACGCCTCTGCCCCCTACAACTACTGGGTGTCGAAGCTGGACACATGGCCTGAAATCGCGCTGTATGCCCTGGAGGTGCTTGCTTGTCCTGCGGCTAGCGTCTTGTCAGAGAGGGTGTTTAGTGCGGCTGGGGGAATCATCACAGATAAGCGTACCCGCCTGTCAACCGACAGTGCCGACAGGCTTACACTCATCAAGATGAACAAAGCCTGGATTTCCCCAGACTTCTCTTCTCCACCAGCGGACAGCAGCGATACCTAAGCAATACGTAGACTGCACCCGCGGATGGAAGCATCATTCTCTATCACCATCAAAAACGGGGACATTTTTGCTTCATCAATCTGTGTATTATAATATTCATCCTCCTCCTCCTGCTCCTCCTCCTGAAACCTCACGTAATCACGCCGAATGGGCAATTTTTCTTAGGCCCACAAGGCTCAGTCATATAATTTTTGTAAACAATTTTTATACGTTTCAATGCTCATTAAAGCGTTGAAACTTGCACCTGAACCAATTTTTATTTTAACTGGGCTGCCTCCAGGCCTAGTTACAAATTAAGCCACATTAACCAAAGCGATTAATGGGTTTCACCTGCCCTCTTGGTTGGGCATGGGCAATTTTTCTGCGGTACATTAGTACTGTTGGTACACCAATTTTTTGGGGCCCTCGTCTACAGTGTAATCCAATTAATTTTTTGCCCACCTGCATTAAAGCTGACGTTACATCAGCTGTGATGGGCAATGCAATGGGATATACTTATGTACCGCCGGTGGCTTCCTGGCACCCACCCATGCTGTCGGTCCACACGGAGTTGTAACTGCATCTGTCCACTTCTAAAGAACCCCAGTCTGACTGGGGCATGCAGTGTGGGCCGAAGCCCACCTGCATTAAACATGACATTACCTCAGCTGTGATGGGCAATGCAATGGGATATATTTATGTGCCGCCGGTGGCTTCCTGGCACCCACCCATGCTGTCGGTCCACAGGGACTTCACAATAGGGAGTTGTACTTGCCTGTGTCTAAGAATTAAAAACCCCGGTCAGGTTGGGGCATGCAGTGTGGGCCAAAGCCCACCTGCATTTAATCTGACGTTAGCTCTGCTGTCCAGGGCAAAGCAAGTTATTCCCTATCCTTAGGATCAGATCTAACTTACTGATCAATGGGGATCTAACCACTGAGACCTGCACCGATTCTGGGAACAGTGTTTAGTGCATCCTTAAATGAATGAAGGAATGGTCGTTATGCACAATGATGCTCCATTCATGTCAGAGACTTCTGGAGATGGCTGTTTGTTTAAACCTGGTTATCTCTGATGGCCCCATTGAAATGCATAGAGCTGCAATGTACATATGTGACCATTGCTGCATTTATGTGGAGATACTCCAGAGCCCTATATTTTGGATCAGTGAGGGTCCCAGCAATCAAACCTCCACCAATCAGAAAGTTATCCCCTCTCCTGTGGATAGGGTGTAACTTGTTTTCATGGTAAAACCCCTTTATACCGTGTTTCCCCAAAAATAAGACAGTGTCTTATATTAATTTTTGTTCAAAAAGGTTTAACTTCTTTACATGTATAGCTGCCTGGACACTATTTAAATTGACTTTTTTAATTAACTGTTAGCAGGGCCTAATTTTGGAGTAGGGCTTATATTTCAAGCATCCTCAAAAAGCCTGAAAAATCATTTTGCATCCTCAAAAATTCTGGAAAATCATGCTATGTCTTATTTTCAGGGTATGCCTTATTTTCAGGGAAACGGGGTAGTATGATATCACAAACACAATACACTGCAATACAGAAGAATTGCAGTGTATTGTTCAAGTGATCAAGTGATGAAATGTTTAAGACCCCTAGTAGGAATAAAAAAAAGATAGAAAACTGTTTATATCTATCAAAAGGACCCAGATATTAAAATATCAACCCCTCCCGTCGTGTGCTATATATCAAGTAAAAAAATATAAGCAATCAAAAATAAACATAATTGGTATTGCTGTGTCCATAAAGGTCCTAACTATTAAAATATGTTTTTGTCCCAAACAGTGAACACTGCAAATAAAAAAATATAAAATGCCAAAATAGCTGTTTATCAGTTGCCTCGCCTCCGCAAAGAAAATGAATAAAAAATTCTTAAAAAGTGCACGAAAATGGTAGCAAAGTGATGGGCCATAGAATACAGCAACACAAACTAACTTTTTTGTTTTTTTATTATTTTAACCCCTGAAGGACGAGTCTGTTTTGTACCTTAAGGACCAGACACGTTTTAGGGATTCTACCCATTTGGGGGTTTAACTGCCCTGGTTTTTTACCAAAATTATTTTTACTGCATTTCTTTTTTATGACATATAGGGCTATTATTTTAATATCTTTTTCACTGACTTTTTTTCTCTGTTTTTTAGTTTTATTGGGGGTAAAAAGCTAAAAAAAAAAAAGTTTTTTTTTAAACAGTTGTAGTTTTCTTTTTTAATTAGTATATTTACGCTAAAATAAAGTATGGGAACGGGTTCCTCATTTTGTTTCGGACGTTTTGATATATAACATACGGCGACGGTTTTGGTTGGCATCGGCTTTGGGTTATTTTTAGAGATGAGCGAACGTACTCGGATAAGCACTACTCGTCCGAGTAATGTGCTTTATCCGAGTATCGCTGTGCTCGGGGCTAAAGATTCGGGGAGCGCCGCTGCTGACAGGTGAGTTGCGGCGGGGAGCAGGGGAGAGCGGGCGGGAGAGAAGGAGAGAAAGATCTCCCCTCCGTTCCTCCCCGCTCTCCCCTGCAGCTCCCCGCTCCGCGGCGCTCCCCGAATCTTTCAAGACGAGTACAGCGGTACTCGGATAAGGCACATTACTCGGACGAGTAGTGCTTATCCGAGTACGTTCGCTCATCTCTAGTTATTTTCTTTTTTATGCATATATTTTTATTTTATTCTATCATTTTGTTTTACTTATTTATGTAATTTTTTTTACTATATATGTTTCCCATGATATCATATAAGACCTCTGGGGGACATTCACATGTTTTTTTATTTTTTTCTATTTACTTTTCCACTGTATCTGGGGCATCAATAGGAGCCTCAGTTACAGGGGAAAACATTCTCTTTTAGTGACAATAGTCAGTGGCAGAGCTGATCACGGTCTTCTAGAACCCTACAGCTCTGCTGTGCCAGAGGATCCTAGTGGTCACGTGACGCCAACTCGCGAAGTGGAAGTTATACTTCCACTTTCACTTCTTAGTACATAGCGCTCATTGAGCGCTGTGTACTTGGGAAAGGAGAAGGCGAAAGGGGTTAAAAACTACTTCTTCCTTCTCCTTCAGCCTCTCAGCTGTGTCTAACAGCTGACAACCTGAACTGCTTCTGCTTAATTGCAGAAGAAAGAACTTAAATCCCATGCCATATTTTTACTGTCAGCGTGGATTAAAGTCCAGGACCAAGCACCATAAATTTACTGTGCTTCGTCCTTAAAGTTTTAAAACATATCAAATGTAGTATAAATTTGGTTTTGCTGTAGTTGTACTGAATCACAGTAAAAGGGCTTATATACAAGAGTGTATATCGGTCGGCCGATATACGCTCCCACTCACTGGCTCTCTGCCTCTCTCCTCCCCTCCGAGCGGTATGCAGTGGAAGTGGGTGGGGCAGAGGCGGGGCTAAGCTCCCGCCTCCTCCCCACCCGTTGTCCATGGAGAGCAATGGGAGTGGGCGGGACAGAGCGGAGCTTACCTCCGCCACACACCCTCCCATTGCAAACGCCGGACTGGAGGAGAGAGGCAGAGAGCCGGTGAGGGGGAAGGAAGGAAGAAACTGCTTAGATGGGAGCGTATATTGGCCGGCCGTGAAAACCCGACCTATATACGCTGGTGTAAATAAGCCCTAAAGTCAACATGTCATTTTTACTGGACATTTAACAGCGTAAAAACAAAACCCAAAATACAATTGCGGAATTGCAATTTTTTTCCCTCAAGTTCCTCAATATATTAATGCTATTAGGCTAAATTCACACAGGGGAGCGCGATATTGAGTCATGAATAACAGTTCAATATTGTGCTTGCCAACATGTGATTTTTCCGTGGATCTCAGGCGATTTTATAACAAAACCGCCTCGCATTACTTTGGTGAAGTAGCTATCCTCTGGCACGGCTGACAGCCGCAGCGAAGGATCACGGACTACCACCTGTTTTCAATGTGGGAAACCTCGCATTGCACCGCGCCGACCTAGCATTTGGTGCAATGCTGCGGCCAGCCCCACTGAAAACACTGGGAGATGAAATGCGAGAACACGCACAAAGATAGGACATACCGCTATTTGTTTCCAGGGTTGCACCGTGATGAAGTGCAGGAAAACAGCATTCATGTGTATGACAACATGCAATTGCGCACATTTAATTTGCGTGCAAAAAAATAGGACCTGCTCTATTTTCCTGCGTTTTGCACAGCAAAGGTCCCATAGAAGTGAACTGGCTCTGCGCACGCAAAAATTACCATAATATGCATAGACATAAGCGCAACATACTGATTATGTTCCTCTTCAAGCCTTGTTCCTGTGCAGGTACGCTGCAGCGAGTGTATTTTCGCATACACCCATGTGAAGCCGCCCAAAATCCTTGCTCACAATACATAAAATTAGTGACAAAATCTGCCGTTGATCAGATAACAAATCTCTAACAAATGTGATGTGTTCGAACTTAAACTATCAAAGATTATTACTGAGCTTTCCCAGAGTCCTGAACGGCACAGCTGCCTAGTTACACAACTTTCCCGGATTTGCAATTCAGAAGTACAGAAAAGCTGGGTGACGGATTCCTAGTGGAATCTGTTGGCTCGTGTTCACATGGGGCGGATTTACTGAGGATTTTCCATCCGGACTCTCCATTCGGAATTTCAAAATGTCGCCCACACATTGGGGAAAACATCTGCACTAAATTATTACCGAAATTGACATGAGGTGCGGAATTTAAATCTGCGGCAGGTCAATTGTAGCAGCAGATTTGTGGTGCGGATTCCACATTCTCAAATGAGTAAATTCCTCACCAAATTTTGTGTCAAAATCCACACCAAATGGTGCAAATTTTGTCGCGGATGTTCCACTATGGATTTACTGTGGAATGTCCGCTATAGGCACTCTGCACCAAATTCTGCCCTGTGTGAACATAGCCTGAAGGTGGCCATACTGGTTCGCACTCAGACTTGCAGGTCTATAGAAGTAGAATAGAATTTTGCACAACCTGGTCTGGAGGTAAGTCTGGTGATAAGTCTGGTGGTAAGTCTAGAGATAAGTCTGGTGGCAAGTCTGGAGATAAGTCTGGAGATAAGTCTGGGGGTAAGTCTAGAGGTAAGTCTGGTGATAAGTCTGGGGGTAAGTCTGGAGGTTAGTCTGGTGGTAAGTCTGGAGGTACGTCGGGTGGTAAGTCTGGAGGTAAGTCTAGAGATAAGTCTAGTGGTAAGTCTGGAGGTAAGTCTGGGGTTAAGTCTAGTGGTAAGTCTGGTGATAAGTCTGGTGGTAAGTCTAGAGATAAGTCTGGTGGTAAGTCTGGAGGTATGTCTGCTGGTAAATCTGGTGGTAAGTCTGGGGGTATGTCTAGAGGTAAGTCTGGTGATAAGTCTGGAGGTAAGTTTGGTGATAAGTCTGGTGGTAAGTCTAGAGATAAGTCTGGGGATAAGTCTGGAGGTATGTCTGCTGGTAAATCTGGTGGTAAGTCTGGGGGTAAATCTAGTGGTAAGTCTAGAGGTAAGTCTGGTGATAAGTCTGGAGGTAAGTTTGGTGATAAGTCTGGTGGTAAGTCTAGAGATAAGTCTGGGGATAAGTCTGGAGGTATGTCTGCTGGTAAATCTGGTGGTAAGTCTGGGGGTAAATCTAGTGGTAAGTCTAGAGGTAAGTCTGGTGATAAGTCTGGAGGTAAGTTTGGTGATAAGTCTGGTGGTAAGTCTAGAGATAAGTCTGGTGGTAAGTCTAGAGATAAGTCTGGTGGTAAGTCTGGCGGTATGTTTGCTGGTAAATCTGGTGGTAAGTCTGGTGATAAGTCAGGAGGTAAGTCTGGCCGGTTATTATGGCTGTAATGATCATCTTGTAGCTCCCAGTAAATGCTGCTAATGAGTTCACAGGCAGGATACAGATGTTATAAGATATCCTGGGTGATGTGGTTCTCCAATGTGTCTGTAAAACGTGTCTGTCCATCCTTTTTGGATAGGTTGTCCAGAAAAAAAGCAACTTTGAGGTTGGCATCCATGAGAGGCAGGGGCTTCAGTCCGCAGACCCCCAGGTAGGTGCTCCTACTGGGGCATGTGTAAGGGCTGACATTCCCCGCCTCTGGCGGGCTGGAGGGTGAGATGCTGTAGGTTGTACCTGGCAGCCGCTGCTCCTCCAGCACAGGGCAGGCGGGAGGAGGGACTGGAGCCTCTGTGCGAGGAGACGGAGCTGCAGGCTGACAGGAGAGCCTCCTCCGGAGCGCACTGTCCGCCACCCAGGGACCTACTACCCCACACCGCGGTACACGGGCTGCAGCGATGTGAGGCGGGAGCGCACAGCACTGCTACACTTCAGCCGGACTATGGACACCTTGGACTGGGCGCTGCTGCAGGAGTGGGAGCTGGATGACTTGTGGTAGGTGCACGTCTTATGGCTACTCTCTGTCACCTGTTATACGGTCACCTGCACAGCTTTCTCTGCACTCTGTCGCCGGCGGCTCACTCCTGGCATTACAGAAGCGAGAAGCCCCGGAGGCAGCGGTGGCATTTACTGGTACCTCAGGTAAACGCGGCATCCTAGCATGGGAGCAGTGCGCGGTGTTGGCAGCAGGGGGCGCTGTGCTACTGGGATAAACCCTGTTATCTTCCCTCAGTGCTGAGTTGACTTTTCGGCGGGCTTTGGTGCTCCTGGGTTGTAAATTGGGAGTGATATAATATTGTGACACAATATGGCAGGTGCATGCTAGAGGGGGCTCTTCTTGGTGAGGGCTACATGCTTCTGATAGAGGGCAGCAGTCTCCTCATTTGTGTTTATCAACCATAGGCTTTCATACTAATTCATCCTTTAGTCCTGACTAAAATGGCCGAGTTGCGCCCATCCAAATGTGTTGCAATTCATGAATAAAAATGGAGCCGGTTTCTAATCCTGAAGTCTTTGTGGCGTGCTGACACGTCTGCCTGGGAGGTCGAGAAAATCACACGCCAATATGAACCCCGTTCTGTTGAATAGGGTCATACACATGAGCGATTGTTTATTTGTTTTTTAACGCATCGCGGTGCGGGGAAAAATCATGGCACGTCCCAACTTTGGGTGTGCCCTCGCATCGCCCATTGTTCTTAGTGGGGCTGGCGCAGCATCACATGGCATGCGAGGTGCACATGATGCAAGGTTTACCCATTGAAAACAATGGGAAACACTCCGCCATCCTCCGCTAACAGCCACGCCGGAAGTGATGCAAATCGCTTTTAATACAAAAACACCTTGCATCCGCGGAGACATTACGTATTAGCAAGCGCGATAACAACCTGATATCGCACTTGCCTGTGTGACATTAGCCTGAGGAACGTGTAACCGCCCCAGCGATTGCAGGTTGTATGGCGGTGGTAAGGGTCGTCCATGTGGTATATCACCGCAGATTCAGGGTATAAACAGACAAACGTGATATCGTCATGTTTTGCGGGCGTGAACATCAGGGCTGTAAAACGTGACAAATCAAAACTATTGGTTCTAATGGTTTCTATTTGACTAGCGGGATTCTTGCGTGATACTACGACGCGTGAGGAAAGATGAGTCCTGTCTGTAAGGCTGGGTTCACACGGGACGAATTTGCCGCGGAAATTCTGTGCAGAATTTCTGTGTGGCAAATCCGCCTGCGGCTCCGAATCCCTGGATTAGTCAGCCATGTGGACAAGATTTTGCAAAAATCTCGCCCACACGGGGCGGCCAATCCGTTGTGGCAAAGCCGGGCAGAACTGGCGATGTGGCGCGGAATTGACAGCCGCAGCATGTCAATGCTTTTGTTTTTCCATTGTGGCTCTACTCCTCTGTATGGGGAGAGAAAGTCGCAATGGAATGCCGGCGGCCGAACCGCTCCAAAACCCGCGGCAAAATGCAGTGAGTTTTGAAGCGGCGGCTCTCCTGCAGAAATCTTGCAGCTTTTCAGTGCGGCCAAGCTGCAAGATTTCCGCTGGATTTCCGTCCCATCGGAACCCAGCCTAAGACGTCTTTATGGCATTCTTGGCCCAGATAAATGCAAAAACGGACATCACTAATCAGAGCTGACGTCACCTGTGATCACTGGAGGTAACTGTACTGTAATCACTATCACTGCTATCTGATTATTATGTGGTGACTGCATTACTTAGAGGTATCCCAGAACTGAGCTGCTGTATCTAAGCCTACCATGTTATAGATATGCTGTCTCTATTGTAATTTCTTTTGGGAGGGTGGATTCTAAATTTTGCTATGAGGCCTCATGACGTCTTTTTGCGTCCCTGTTTGACACGTAATACCTACCTAAAAACTGCTGCAGACCAAGTACACCCCTTCATGGCAACGTTACTCCCTAGTAGCAGTGGCCTACTTCAGCAGGACAATACCCCCGGCAGCACTGCACAGATTGTTCAGGAGTGTTCTCAGGAAAATGCCAAGAGCTGACGTGGCCCCCAAGAGCTGACGTGGCCCCCAAGAGCTGACGTGGCTCCCAAGAGCTGACGTGGCCCACTCGTCTTCTCTAACGCCTCAGGCCCCAACCACACCTTCACAACATAGCCGAAAGGTGGAGTCACAGCATACTGCTGTCATCAATGCACCATTATCTTTTCATCCCTGGTTGCTGGAGGAGCAGCTAGTAACCTGGGAGCCGGTGACCACGTCGGGGAATAGTCAGTAACTCCATAATTTGGTGATTTAGCATACACACTGGGTGCAGCAGGCTCTCTGGGGACGCTTACTTATAAAGCAGCACAGAGATTTTCTGTCTGATTATTACCCCTCTGCTACTTACCTACCCCCATCCAATCCATCTACCCCTCCCCCCCAGTCAACTCTTACTATGCAGGGCTCAAGGGAGTCATTATTTGGCTTAGGAATAGTTAATTTTATACAGTCTGAAAACTACAGTCGGTTCTTTGAAGGCAACCATAAGGCTGATATGGCTTCTGGTGAAAATAAATTTGACACCCCTGACTTCGAGGATCTTATCGGACACCTTCGCAGGTCTTGTGGGACACCTTCGCAGGTCTTGTGGGACACCTTCGCAGGTCTTGTCAGACACCTTCACCGGTCTTGTCGGACACCTTCGCAGGTCTTGTTGGACACCTTTGCAGGTCTTGTCGGACACCTTCGCAGGTCTTGTTGGACACCTTTGCAGGTCTTGTCGGACACCTTCGCAGGTCTTGTAGAGTCCTTGCCTTGAGTTAGAGCTGTTTTTGACAGCATGAGGGGGAGTTATACAATAATAGTCAGGTGATTTGGGGAGAGTTTTGCCTAGCACACAATAACTTGTTAAACGCATTGATGACATCGCACCTTTCTTCATACCATGTTTCATTTTTCACCATAAGATTCCCATTATATAATGGCTTCAACTTTGACTCAGCAATTCCACAACTTGAAATTTTGACCTTCTTTGCTGGCTTAATCCATAATGGGGTGCAAATGCTGAAATGCAATATCACCAAACATATATCATTTAACCCCTTAGTGACAAAGCCTGTTTGCGCCTTACTGACGGAGCCAAATTTTGGAAATCTGACATGTGTCGTTCAACGTAGCATAACTCCGTAAAGGCTTTACATATCCAAGTGATTCTGACATTGTTTTTTCGCCACATGTTGTATTTCATTTTGGTTGTAAAAAGAGACCGATATAATTTGTGTATATTTATTAAAAGTACCAATATTGGAAACATTTTGAAAAAATTGTCATTTTTTTACATTTTCAACTGTAATAGCTCAAATATGTCCAAACATACTGTACATGGACATATATTTCCATCTGTTTACTTTATTCTGAATGCACACTTGAAAAACTTTTGTGTGTTTTTTAACCATTTATAGGACGTACAAATTTAACATTACTTTTCAGCATTTTGAGGAACACTTTGTTTTCCTGCACCAAGCCAAGTTTGCAATGGCTCATGAGTGTCAGAATAATAGATACCCCCCCAAATGACCACATTTTAAAAACTACACCCCTTAATCTATTCACTGAGGGGTGTCATGAGTATTTTGACCCCACCAGTTTTTTTCAGGAATTAATTCAATTTAGAGGAGAAAAAATAAAATTTCATATTTTTGCAAATATGTTGTTTTAAAGACATATTTTTTCCTATAGTGCCCATGAAAATGAGGATTTACACACCAAAATGGATACCTCCTGTTTCTCCCGTGTTCAGAAACATACCCATTGTGGCCCCAATCTTATGTCTGGATGCACAACGGGACCCAAAATGAAAGGAGTAGTCTGTGTCTTTCAGAACATAAATTTTCCTTAAAGGCGCTTTAGGCCGCATAGCACTTTTGTAGAGCTCTTGAGCGGCCAAAACCAAAGAGAACCCCCACAAGTGACCCCATTTTGAAAACTAGACCCCTTAACGAATTTATCTAGGGGTGTACTGTGTATTTTTACCCTACAATTTTTGAATAAATCTAAGCAAAGCAGTAGGAAAAAAATTACAATTTTCATTTTTTTGGCAGTTGTATCAATTTAAAAACAGTTTTTTTTGTACAGCACACATAGGAATGAAGACTTTCACCCCAAAATGGATACCCCTGTTTGTCCCGTGTTCAGAAACATACTCCTTGTGGCCCTAATCTACTTAAAGGACACATGGCTAGGCCTATAATGGAAGGAGCACCCGTTGGATTTCAGGGTACAACGGAATAAATTCCAGGCCCCATTGCCCACTTGTAGAGCCATTGAGCGTCCAAAGTGATAAAGAACCCCCATAAATGACCCCATTTTAAAAACTAGACCCCTTAATGAATTCATCTAGGGGTGTACTGCGTATTTTGACCGCATAGTATTTGAATAAATCTAAGCAAAGCAGAAGGAAAAAATAACGATTTTCATTTTTTTGGCAATTTTGTCAATTTAAAAACTTTTTTTTTGTACAGTGTACATAGGAATGAAGACCTTCACCCCAAAATGGATACCCCCATTTGTCCGTGTTCAAAAACATACCCCTTGTGGCCCTAATCTACTTAAAGGACACATGGCAAGGCCTGTAATGCAGTGAACACCCGTTGGATTGCAGGGCACAACTGAATAAATTCAAGGCCCCATTGTTCATTTGTACGGAATAAAAATTGACTCCCTAAAAATACCCCCCCCCCCCCCCCCCGCCCCCACACACACTCCGCGCCCTTTTCGGGGTTCCCCAAATCTTAGATAAAAGTAATAATGTGAACTGTGTGGTATTTCCGAAGACAGGGGTAATTACGGAGGCTGGTTGGGATGGGTACATGGGACAATAATACCGTGTATCCCCCCTCCTCTCATGCTTTTTGGGGGTCATTTTGTGACCTCAGTAGCGGGTATGGGGTGTAAAAAGTGGCACTCTGTGAGTCTCCGTAAGCTTGATGAGGTGCCGTGGTCTCGCACAGAAGACACTCAACAAGGTGCTCCTGGAACTGCAGGAAGGCGAACGTTCCCGGGGCTTCTTGTAAATTGCGTATTACAGATAGCGGTCTGAATAACGCCGGGCTCACGCAGCCGTAGGTGGAATCCGCTTGCGGAGGCCCGCAGCAGATCCCAGCTGTGAGCCGGCCGTGACCCTGCGTACGGTTGCGTAATGTACTGCGCATAACTGCCTATTTACACAGGCGGTCATGCGCAGTACTTTTTTTTTGTTTGTATTTCCCGCACCGTCGCTTAGCGATGACACGGGTACCCGCAGCCCGTATGCAAGGTAGTTGCGTATGGGCTGCGGGTATATCCACGACCATGGAGCACAATGGGCTCTATGTTGCGGATATCCGCAGTAAAATAGAACCTGCTGCGTTCTCTTTTCTGCGAGTGGATTACGTAATTCCGACCCACTAATGTGAGCGGAATTGTGTAATCCAATGCGATTGATCTGCGTATTAGCGCGGATCAGACGCATGCGCAATCCGTAATTCCTATCTGGTCATGTGAGACCGGCCAAAGGTAGATCGCTACCTTTTTTTCACGTGACCGGGGACTGCTCAACGAGGCCACCCGTCACTGATCAAGGCTCTCGGCGACAGTTGGTCGCCGGGAGCAAGGAGATTTTAAATTTCCTGGGCTCCCCGCCTCCTGCGCATGTGTCCGGTGTTTTGCCGGCGGTCGCATGTGCAGAATCCGGGAAAGTTCACGGAGGAAGATCGCGTCGGGGTGCAAATACGGAGGCCTCCAGTAAAAAGTTTCATCTCCTCTCACCGATCGCATCGGTGAGGGGAGATGAACCTTCACCTTTTTTTTACTTTTACGTGATCGCCATTATCCATTGGATAACGGCGAACACGTGACCAGGAACAGCTCACCGCGGCCCCCGGAAATCTCCAGGCTCTCGGCTAAGTTTTGTAGCCAGGAGCAGGGAGATTTTAAATTATCCTGGCAATCCACGGCTTTTGTGCATGCATCCGCCATTGTGGCGACAGGCGCGTGCGCAGAAGCTGGGGTAAGGTCCGCGGATAAATCCGTGGGCCTTAGGTACGTCATTTCATCCTCCCTCACGGATATGATTTGTGGGAGGAGATGAAACGCAAGCTTTTTTAACTTTTTAAAAACTTTTTTAAACTTTTTTTTAACTTTTACCCCTTTTTTTTTTTTTTACTTTTTACAATTTTTTTTCACTTTTCACACTTTTTTTTACTTTACATGATCACTGCTATCCATTGGATAACAGTGATCATGTCCCCGATATAATCTCTTTGCTCCTGGCTACATATGGCAGCCAGGAGCAGAGGGATTTTAAATTTCCCTGGGTTTGAGCCCCTCTGTGCACGCGCCCGATGATTGACATCGGGCGCGCATGCACAGACGGGGACTTCGGGTCCCGGAACATCGGGGAGGACTTAGGTGAGTATTTTCACCTCCCCTCATGGATCCGGTCCCTGAGGGGGGGTGAAACTGACACTTTAAAAAAAACTTTTTTAACCTTTTCGCAGACCGCGGTACCCGGTTACACCTCCTGGTTCCCGGCTACCTTCAGGAGCCGGGAGCCAGGAGATTTCAAATTTGCCGGGGGCTCCCGGGCTTCTGCACATGCGCCTGACGTCATCGTCTGGCTCGCATGCGCAGAAGGCCGGCGGCGGGTGCAGGAGGACCCGATCTTCGGGAGACACCGCGGACAAGACGGGTATGTATTTTCAGCTGCCCTGATGGATCTGATCCATCAGGGCAGCTGAATATCTGACTTTTTTTTACACTTTTATTGCGATCGGTGCTATCCATTGGATAGCTCCGATCGCAATGCCGGGGGTGACTGCCCGCATCCTGGAATAACAGCTCCATGCTGTCGGCTACCTGCGGGCACCGACAGCATGGAGCTTTCACGTCCTCAGGCAAGTGGGCATTAATCCTAAGAGGACGCATAAGACTACATCCTCTAGGATTAAAGCCCACTTTCTGAGGACGTAGAACCCCGATGGGGCCGTCGTTAAGGGGTTAAAGAGGTATTCTTGTAGGATGATTTATTCCCTATCTCCTGGATAAGGGATAACTAGCCATTTCCAAGAATGGGGGTCCAGTCGGTTCCTAAATGAATGGAATGGAGGTCTGCATGTGCACCATGGCTCCGTTCATTTCATTGAGGGCATCAGATTGCCAAGCTCTTGAACTCTGCGATTTCCAGTGTTGTCATTGAAATGAATGGAGCAGTAGCGCCCCTGTGTAACCCGTGCTCCATTCTTTTGGGAGCTGACCGGATTTCAGTTTTTAGGATTGGTGGGGTCCCAGTGATTGGACACCCACCGATCAGCTAGTTATCCCCTATGCCATAGATATCGGATAAATGTATCCTCCCAGAATACCCTTTTATGTTCAATCATTTTATTAAACATTTTCAAATAATAAAAACAGTATTACAATGAAGTAAACCAGTGTGGGGAAAATTTACATTCAAGACTTGAGTAGTGCTGATAGCATTGTTTCCCCCAGTCGAGAACAAAGCATCTGAGCTCAGCTAATAGCCTCGGGCTATTAGCATGCAGTCAGGGAAGGCTCCATTAACATACATAATTGGCATTTAAGTAGCTGAGTAGCTACTTAAATACTAATTATTTTTTAAGCAAAGTAATCGCTTAAAGCTGTTTCTCAAACTGTCGTTTGACCGATCTTTGAGCGATTATCTGCTTGTGTAAATGGGCCTTATGTTGTGTGAGCCTGGCCTGAGGGCTTCAGAAATCTCCCATTGAGGAAAGTTATGTTTCCATGCACCTGCATGGTGGAAGCCAAACTTTGGAACTTTTGAAATAGCCTGGACTCCTGGCCATGATCTCAGCTTGCCAAATGATACAGATATTTTTTAGGCCACATGTATATGGGCGGGTCAGATTCTGCATGTGGAATTCTGCAGCAGAATTCGGCCCTGGCAGCAGCTGCGTCCGTGCGTATCTTTCTGCACTGTGGATGGTCCGTTAGGCTCGGCGTCGGATATGCGCAGTAAAGGTTTTTTTAAAACTCTTGCTTTTCCTATGGAATCCGCGCCCCTTCCGCAATGTTAATTGGGTGGGATAGCTTATGTTGACTTCAATGGAAGCTGTCTGTGCGGAATCTGCAGGAAAATGGAGCATGCTGCGATTTTTCATCCGAAGCGGAAACTGGAATTGGTTTCCGCTCGTGTGCTTGAAGAATCCCTTTTGCACTGCATGCTATGGGTGGTATTTTCTGCGGAGTCCAGAGGTAGTTGCCTGCTCCAGATTCCACAATTCAAATCCGCCCGTGTGCAGACGGCCTTATTTAGTATTGCAGATTTCTTGTTTCAAGCTCCCAGCATATTTATGTAAGGGTTCATTCACATTCGTGCTTTTTCATCCTGTAATTTCCAACAAAATGTTGCATTGCTGGTCAGAAATCAAATCGACCCATTATAGTCTATGGGGGCCTGCTCCCTGAATGGAGCAGAAAAACGAAGCTCCGGAACGCCAATGTGAACGAGCCCTTAATTACATTTTTCCTTTCATCTTGGCTGATATTACTCACTGTCTAGGTTTACATTATTCCCCTATAATGTTTGTACCTGTTTGGCTTATTTTGCACTGATCTTTGAATATTTCAATGTTTTGGAGCATGCTGGGAAATAGTTCTGTATGTTGGCCCTGCTGTGATCAAAGCATTCATTAGCAGATCAGGTTTAAATATGGTGCATCACACATAAGACTTATTAACAGAAAGTGCTGTACATTACCTTAATTTGTATCAATCTATGTTGTCAAAAATCTGCTGATTAATGGAATTCAGATAAGAAGATCTGTATTGTCAAATGTTCATTTTCAAGGTCTTGCTAGTAAGATTTTCATACATTATAGATACCATATAAATTCTTGCATCTTAATGTTTAGTCACTTTCTGGATTTCTGGTAAGAATCTGATCATATCAGGCTAACTAGTGAGCTACATGTCCTCACTGATGGAGCGGTCATCCAGGATGGTTTTATGTTATGCCACTGATATCTGACAAATGACCTTCATTTCTCATGTAATCAGTAGAACAACTTGCATATTGTCTCTTCGTTCATGCAGATTCCAGCCGGACGGCCCCTCCACCTTTCCCTCGGCTCAGGCCGGCCTACCTGATTCGCTATTTTGGCAGCATTTAAATTCATCAAAAACGTTGCCTCATTGATTTTGGCAGAAGCTTTACTTCATTAGCAAGGTTTCCACACTCTCACCGACTTATCCTTTGTACCAAAATTAACCAGGTCCTAACTGGCTACGCTTCCTTATCTCTGCTATAGTCTTGGTTTGGCCATAGTGAAAGCACAGTCTTATACTTCTCCATAGTACCTAAACATCCCGTAACCCAACGGACCATGCATGATTCTCTGCTCAATTACACAGGGGTCCAAGCCCATAAACTGAAGGAATACATTACTATTAACGAACACTCTACTCTCTATTTTGGAATCCCAATTTCATACCTATCTGGCTTCATGACTTGAGAGTTGTGCTTTTCTTCCAATGTCCCTTACACGGGACTTAATATTGGGTCCTTTCATCCAATTCTACTAGCATAGCAGTAGAATTCTGTCACCATCACTGCATACTGTTCTCTGAGGGTTCACCCCCGATTTCATAACTATTCTGGCTTTTCTGCAAACTATCCTTTTACCTCTTATCCTATCCAAACTCATAGAAACATTAGGGCTTAATATATACTTGGTGAAAGATTTCCATGATTAAGACTTATAATAAGCAAACAACCTTGTCCAGATGGCCCACTACAGAATATTAAAGTTATGCTGACCACAAAACCTGGTTAACCTTTCAACAATTTTATGGTAGATGTTCTCAACCCATCAGCGATCTCTATAACCCTCAAACCAAGTAAAGGCTTTAGGCCAATGGGCCCGATTATGGCTATTTTTGGAGGTTCAGAAATTTAGCCCTACTTTAAGGAGTTCACTACTTAAAACCTCCCACACTTACTTAACTAAAGGCTGATTTAGACACAACGATTTTCGCTCAAAAATCACTCAAGGCCGTCTTTTGAGCAATAATCGTTGTGTCTAACTGCACTGACATCGTACAGTTTTCGTTACGCCATCGCTGATCACTGATCTTTCAGCATGCTGAAAGATCAGCAATCAGTTATCAGGAATTCACAGCGGGATACAGCTGATACTATTGTTTCAGCTGTATCCTGCTCCCTGAAGAGGCTGGGTATAAAGAACAGAGCAGTCCAGCTGTATTCTTCATCCCCTGTTTGGAGCACTTGGCTGTATACAGCCGGGCCTTTCGAGCAGAGAACAGCTGGATGCAGAAGACAAGTGGAGCCACCGCGCTTGTGTTCTGCATCCTCCGCTCGGAGTGCCCGGTGGTCAAAACAGCTGGGCGCTCCGAGCAGAGCACAGCTGGATGCAGAAGATAAGCGGGGCCACCCGGCTTGTCTTCTGCATCCTGCGCTCAGCTGTATAACATATCTGGATGCAGAAGACAAGCGTAGCCACCCCGCTTGTCTTCTGCATCCTCTGTTCGGAACGCTCAGCTGTATAACAGCCAGGTGCTCTGAGCAGAGAACAGCTGGCTGCAGAGGACAAGCGGCCCCGCTTGTCTTCTGCATCCCGCACTCGGAGCACTCAGCTGTACAACAGCTGGGCGCTCCGAGCAGAGAACAGCTAGATGCAGAAGACAAGCGGCCCGCTTCTCTTCTGCATCCTCCGCTTGGAGCGCAAGGTGATCGCTCAACGTTTGAGCGATCACCTTGCGCTGTAAAAAACACACCACGATTTTATTGCGAAAGTCAATAGGACTTTCTAAAGTCTAAAATGCATCTCATCGCTTGAAAATCGCAAGTTCATGCTTAAACAAGGAGCCTCCATAGGTAAACATGGGTGATAAAAAAAACGTACATTGTAGAAAGATAGAGCATGCTGTAATTTTTTTCTCTCGCATCATAGTGTCAGTAAAAAAACATTGCTAATGTCAAGGAAAACATTGAAAAGCATGGGTTTCAAAAAAAATGCGTTTTCTCGTGCTATCGCATTGCCAGAAAATTGTGCGATTTTTGTCGTCCCTGTGAATCCGGCCTTACTGATCACCAGTGGACTGAAATTTGTGGTTCAACCCCCTAGATCTTTATCCTTGGATTGTTTGCCATGAGCAAACAAACCTGTAATGCATAACACAGCATCACTATAGCTCTGTAGTACTCCTGGCCTCTTCATATAATGCTGTGTGGTGCTTCTGTACTGAATTGTATTATTGAGATATTTCACCTAGAATCAATGCTTCGTAGCACAACATCCAATGAAGGATGATAAAATGTTTTTTTTTGTTGAGTTCATATGGAATTGACAGAAAGCATCCATATACCCTGATAGAACGTGAGAGATATACACACCTGTGCTCAGCTCATACTGGGACATTGAAAACTTAGGTTCATTCAGCATCATCCAAGAAGACTTGGCAAGACTTAAAAAAAACAAACTTGTATTTGGATGTAAAACCTTTTCATACACCATCCGTCAATATTCATTGATGTTAGTGTCAGAAGTGCTTCTGCCAACCTCTCTTAACAATATGTATGGTAGATTGATAGGATAAACTAATGATTAACGTAATCAAATTCTACATTTTGGTCAGAGTTTGTTTTTAAAGGGGGTGACCTAGTTATGAAAGGCCATCCTAAAGAGTCCCCAATGGTGTAAAATAACAAAAGAGCTGATACTCACCTCTCTCTGCTAATCCTCCACTGGCTGTTCTGCATCACCACTGTATTGTTGTTTACAGAATGCGGTCAGCCTGTGACGTCCTGTAAACCTGCTGCTGTAGCCAATGACAGCTTAGCGATAGCCTCTGAGTTCTGTCATTGGCTGTAGCAGCTAGTTTGGAGAAACTCAGGCTGACTGCAACCTCTAAACATGCCATCAGCAGAGAGACAGGAGCCCCTGGTGGGAGATGAGTAGGGAGAAATTAGTATCAGCTCCTTTGTTGTTTTACATCATGGGAGACTTTTTAAGATGGCCTTTGATAACTCAATCAACCCCTTTAAGAACTTTAGGCTACGGCTCCATAATGTAATTTGATCACCTACTGCTTGCAATAAAATTGAAGTATTACATAGTGCACATCACTTCTGCTTCCTTTCCTCAAAGGTCAACAGAAACCAGGCAATAAGACTGTAATCATACATGCAGTTTTCATGGAGGTTTTTAGGCCTTCTTTGTACAAAAGTTAGAAGTGGATACAAAAAGTATAAATCCTACCTTTATATTCACAAAATACTGCCGCAACAACTGCAAGTGGGAACCCATCCTTATCTTTTGTTTCTGTTGCTCTTTGACTGCATGTTTGGTGCTCATGCTGTAGAATACTATTCACTAAGAAAAGCAGAGACCTCAAATCACTTTAAGGGTATGTTCACCCCTCGCAGATTTTGAAATTGAAATTGACACGGATTTTGGTGGGAATTTTCCGTGGCAGATCCCTACGAAGTCCGCTACGTGTGAATGCAGAGTGTTAAGGCAGCAGTATGCAGTCCTAAGCTCTTGCTCACGACCTGCGAGTTCAATCCTCACGTGGTTAAGGTAGCCGGCTCAAAGTTGACTCAGCCTCCCATCCTTCTGAGGTCGGTAAAATGAGTATCTAGCTTGCTGGGGGGGGGGGGGGGGGAAATAAATAAATTACCTGAAAGCGCTGCGGAATAAGTTGGCGCTATACAAATAACAAGTCATTGGAAACTTTTAGGATCTCTTAAATTTGTCATGGTTCATCTAAAAACGTCCGCCAAGAGTCCAGTGTGAACAGAGCCGCAATCTCTCCAAGTATTCCAATTTGTTACAGTAAGAACAAAAATAAAGCAGGTAGTTCAATGAGACGTAATACGGTAACTCAATACAATCTGAAGCAGATGGCTGCACATATTTTCAAGTCAACAGACTCCATCTTCACCCTATTAATTGCAGTGCAATTATATGCTTGAGAGCAGTACGATTCTCCTCAGCAGACTATGGATTTGGGGAATAGTTTCTTTCTTCTGCGGTTCATTCGGATGACTATAGTAAACCATTCCTCAAGAATTTAATTCACTTGATTGTTTCAATTGAAAAATGAATGAACTGTTTAGCTAATACTATTTCAGCAAAAGTTTAGCAATTTGAGTTAATATTCACATTTCATCTACAAAATGACGGATGCTTAAAGAGTACTCATATTTTTATTACAGTATTTCCCACAAGACCACTTACGGGAAACCAATTTTCAAACTCATTATAACTGGCACAGTTTTGTCAGGCCAAAAATAATTTACTGCAGACTTGAGTTTAGCATATCTCACTTACGTTATTCTCCCTGCCTCAGAGTGTCTGGATAATTACACTTCAATCACATTTTCACTATACCTTTGTGTACGATTTCTTACATTAGCATCTAAAAAAACTTATTGGTTTGCCCAAAAGCTATTATAATAGCTTGGAAGACTGTAATGTTATCCTGTCCCTGACAATGGTATCAGATAATTGTAGGTTCCAGTTTCTGTGAAGGTTATTGCAATCTGTTGCTTCCAATATACACAGCTGTGGGTTTTATCTGTTCACTTGCCTACCTGGCATTAATGTATTCCTCTCACGTATGTCAAGGAGATTTGTACACAATATTAAAAGATTAAAGACAACAGAACTCAAAAAAGGGGTCCCCCCTATAATAACTTAGAAAACAGGAAATGTTGATCATTTTCTTCAGGTGGTTCTCATAGCATTTTTTACAGCTTCCACATATTTTGTAATTTTATGGAGGATTGTAAATGCCATGATGAAGGCATTTTTAACCCCTTAAGGACGGGGCCTAGTTTGGAACTTGAAATGGTTTTTCCACTTAATAGCTATCTACAAATATCTGAAGGACTGTCACAGTGCGGAGGAATCAGCCCTATTCTCATTTGCACAAGGAAAGACTAGAAGCAATGGGATGAAACTGAAAGGGAGGAGACACAGATTAGATATTAGGAAAAACTTTCAGACAGTGAGGGTGATTAATGAGTGGAACAGGTTACCACAGGAGGTGGTGAGTTCTCCTTCAATGGAAGTGTTCAAACAAAGGCTGGACAACTATCTGTCTGGGATGATTTAGTGAATCTTGCATTGAGCAGCGATTTGGACCCTGTGACCCTGGAGGTCTCTTTCAACTCTTCGATTCTATGATTTCCACAACTTAAAATTGCTTCACAACCACTTTATACTTCCTGGTTGTCACAGGCTATAGAAGGTCACTGCTGTGATCAGTGATTGGCTGCAGTAGTAACATCTTGGTCAGCCGCAACCAGAAAGCATAAAGTGGTTGTGGAGCAATTTTAAGTTGTGGGGAAAACCCCTTTTAGGACTTATTTTCATCTCGACTTTTCAAAAGCCAAAGCTCTTTTATTTTTCCGTCAACATAGTCACATGAGGGCTTGTTCATTGCATAGTGGGCTGTAGTTATTATGGTACTGTTTTAAGGTACATGATAATGTATTGTATAACTCTCATTAATTTGGATGGGGGGGGGGGGTAGAGTGAAAAAAACACATTATACCTGTCAGTTTGACATAACTTTTTTGATCACTTTTATTGCATTTTTTGGGAGGAGTACCAAAGAAAGCTTTTTGACTTTTTGCTTTTCTTTTATAGTACATGCCATGCGGGATAAAAAATGTTTTTGAGTTTATTGTATGGGTCAGTGCAGATCTGGTGATGACAAGCATATGGTTTTTTAATAATTTTTTTTTACCAAAAAATGGGAAAAGTGCACAAAAAGTTATTTTAAATTTTTTACATGGATTTTTTAAATTTTTTTTTCTACTTTTTTTATGTCTCTGTAGAGGACTTGAACCTAAAATCTAATGATCACTCAGAAAATTCACTGCCGTACTTCTGCACAGCTGTGTGTTATCGCTATTCCTTTGCATTGTCAGCCATGGCAGATCTGGAGGACACTTTTAGGTTTCCGCTTGCCATGGCAATCCATCGGCCCTCTGCGATTTCATGGCGAATGACCGATGACATCACAGAGAGAGTTCCCTCCCTCTGTTAGCTCCTTACATGCCACAAGCAATATTGGTTGTTGTATGTAACGGGTTAACAGCAAGGACCAGTGTTCTTGCCGATCCCCACCGTTGCTGCGGGACACTGCTGGATGTTAGCTGGCTATTGTAACTAAAAGTACTGTAAAGCTGCAGCCGACTAATGTGACACATTTACCATTTTGTATGGAATGTGTAAAACATGGGAATGTGCACATGGTTAACTTTGGAGTTTACAACTTCACTGTTCTCTCTTATTTTGCACATTAATACTTTTAGTAAATAGAATCCCACCAAACACCAATAAGATAGGCTGTTCATGTTAATAGAGATGGGTTATCTTCATACACAGTTACATCAGGGGTCACCAGGGTGAATGGAGCCTAACAAAATCTGAGTAAAAATGAATAATAGAAGGAATAGTTCGGTCTGATCAGATCATTGTCTCCTACTAGTATGCACCAATGTATGTACCACAAAGCTTATTAATTGTGATGTTACATAGTCCTCCAGTAATTTGCATTATCTGAAGATAAGGGATGGTTTCAGATTACCACTACCTCTATATACAACAGGGAAGAATACCTTTAGTTACGTTTTTATTTCAGCAAAGCAGCGGTGGTTAAAGGAAATTTCCTGCGAAAAATCTGAAAATTCATGTTGAGTTGAGTTTTTCAGGAATCCCGTGCAATATCCTTCTTTTCTGGAGCTCTCTTGAAATGTACACTAAGCCTAGAATTTCAGTCTGTGCATAAGGCGGGTCACTTATGACCAGATTTAAATTGCGACTTCTGCGATCGTATAAGCCACGGTAATACACTGTTCAATCAAATGCATTCGATTACACAATTCTTCTCACGGGTCAGAATTGCGTAGTTTGCTCATGGAATTTAGAGAGCAGCATGTTTTATTTTACGGTGGAATCCACGACTATAGAGCCCATTGTGCCCTATGGTTGTGTATATGGGTTGCGGGTACCCACATCATCACTAAGCGATAGCGCGGGAAAAATAAACAAAAAAAGGGTACTGTGCATGACCGTCTGCATGAGTACGCAATACAATTACGTGGCCGTGCACAGGGTCACGGACGAGCTCACAGCTGGAATTCTGCATACGGCCATGTGAGTCCGGCCTCATATAAGAGTCGGGCATTAAAATATTTTCACATTGTTTAAACAATGTTGGGAGCCCTTTACACAAAACTTACCTCCCACAGTTGTTTTTTCTAGTCCAAATGTATTTAAACGAGGCAACAGCCTGCCTGGCAATTGATTGCGGGTGCATCTGGAGGCAGAATTAACCATGAATAATATGGTGATTCATAATTCAGCCACAGAAATATAGTGAAAAAGAAGTTACCATGTCCTGAAGACCACATGTACATTTTGCAAGGCTAAATAAAAAAATAGTAAAAAAAAAATTAAATGATTATGGGCCCTAGAGTGTCCCACAACAAAAAAACTAATTTATTCGGGGGCGTGGCCTAGGCAGCGGCGGGACCAGGCGCCATTTCAGGAGCTCCCTGAGGCAAAACGCTACCGGAGGCAACCCAGCCCACCTGAGACCCCGGAGCGCGCCGAAAACCACACCGCTAGATCCGCGAAGCCGAGACCTACAAAACGAGCCCGGGTAGAGGTCCCTAGTAGCAACCGGAAAATTGCGGCCTACCTCGCTGGAAGAATCCCCAGGCTGGAGTTTGGAGGCCCGGCCGACCGGAAGTGAGGGGGGCGGCCTTCCCGCGGCCGATTCCAGCGGAGGGAACTAGCGACGACTGGCAGCAAGATCCAGCAGAGAAGCAGCAGAGGCCGGAGCACAGCTGAAAGCACCTGAGGGGTGAAGGGAGAGGGGGCAACACCGGAGAGAAGGTGAGAGACGCAGTGAGGGGGCTGAGAGAGGCTAAGAAAACAAAAAACGGCCTTACAGAGGGAAGAAGGGCAGAAAAGAGGGAGCAGGAACAGGCTCAAGGGCCCTAAGGGGGAAAAAGCCACTGAAGGAGCCCCTGGAGAGGGAGAAGAGGGAGTGTGGGGACAGGAGTGGCACTGCAACAGTTAAATACTGAGCACAACAGCTCTAACAGAGCAACCCACTTCCCAATGCAGCAGAAGCCATATATTAAAGGCACAGCAGCAGAAACAATTTAACCTACACAGCCACAAAACCTCACCACCATAGAGACCCCCGCCCACCCTCCCCCCCATCACATTCTCCACAAGACGTAACCACATAAAGGGAGAACAGACCCCGACTGGCCCCTGACACAGGCCACGATAAAGTAAAGGAGAACCCTGAAATAAAAGCAAGCATACAGAGCCTGATCAAACAGCAGTATACAATCCTGCGACGCACTGCAGCAATTATAGCTACGAAATACTGCGAACCCCGTCTTCTCGCCTAGAGAGCAACCCCCACTCAGCGCTTGAGCAGAGCTAGCCGCTTCGGGTAATGAAACCCTAGTCTCTGCTCCATCGGGACAGTCGCATTATGCTTTAAGAAAAATAGATCAAGACCTATAAGCACCCTTTGTTGACTTGAAGCAGCCATTAAAGAGCATGACTAAACCCAAAGGTAAAACTACGAAGACCCCTTCCAAAGGCACGATACTAAACATGTTCGCATCCCAATCCCAAGCAGAAACCCTCTCCCCTACAACGTCCAGAAGCCCCTCAGAAATTGACGCAGAAGAAAATGCAGAAACAAGACATGATAACACAGACCACTCCAGTCTACTAGCAAAAATGGAAAAAATTTTCACAACGGCGCTCTCGGCCGCAGTAAAGGACTTTACTGAGCAGATACGAGACCTGCGGCAGAGAACGGAAGATTTAGAGAAAAAAACAGAGGACATAATTGAAGTTATAGAAACAGATCGAGGGTATGTGGCAGACCTAGAATCTAAAGTGGACCAAATGGAGGCCAAACTTGAGGACCTGGAAAACAGGTCCAGGCGATCCAACATCAGAATAAGAGGCCTCCCGGAAACGATCACAGCCCTGAAAGAGACGGCAACCAACCTCTTCTCCGCACTCCTGCCCCAGCTCGATCAAGCTTCATTTAAAATAGATCGAATCCACAGGGCTCTGGCAAAACCCCCAAATCCAGAACTGCCTCGAGATGTGGTGCTTAAGCTACACTACAGTGAAGTGAGAGACCAACTCCTGGCGGCAGCCAGGAACCTCACCCCACTACCAGGGATGTCCTCCACCGTACAACTGTACGCAGATATTGCCCCATCTACACTGGCGAAAAGGAGAATGCTCAGGCCAATCACGCAAGCTTTAATAACGGCCAACATCAGATACAAATGGGCATTCCCGTTCGCGCTTCTCTTTCAGTTCCAAGGCAGAACATACACAGTGAAGTCCTTGGAGGAGGCCTATGAAGCCCTGGAGAGAGCACAGATACAAATAGAAAGACCACCAGAAACAAGAAGAATGCGCCCACGCCCTAGGCGATCGTGGGTTACCCCGCACCCGACACAAAGCAGACCCAGACCACGAGAACAGAATGCATTAAACAACGGGCCCAACAGGACTTAAAGAAGGCCCGAAAGAATTGAGATGGACGATGTAACCCTGTTTACCACTTTTACAGGTTCTTAAAGGAGATCGAGGGGGGAGGGGGGAGGAGGAAGGAAGAGACGACAGTTGGATAGACGGAAAGAAAAGATTCCATTTTCCCTTTTTTTTTTTTTTTTTTTGATGTTGTATCACATATTGAATATATGAGAGGAAGGGTCGGGAGGCGCCCACGGGGGGAGGCCCCGCGGGGGCGTTTCCCCATGGAAAGACCGCAAATTGATCATATAATTCATTTTCTGGAACAGGATGCTTAGTCCCAGAATGGTGAGAAAGTTGCTGAGTACTTCAGAGATGGATGGGTCATCAAAAGATGACACCAATCCAATCTCTGGCCTTAAGGGCCCGAGGGCCCTAGTTAATCTGAAGTTGTTAAGTGTTACACCGACCCCACATACACAGAGGGGAAAGGTGGATATGTTTGAATTTCTATCTGTAATTGTTTTTGAATTAAGATCACAGGTCGTCTCTCAGAAATGGGGTCAGACTGGAGGACAACAGGCAAATGAACACAAGTTCCCCGGTAAGGACATCACAGCAAGCCCAGACCACACCACCAAATGGTATGTCTAATTTCCCACAATGTGAGAGGATTTAATTCACCGAACAAACGGAGAAAAGCTTTCATGACATATACCAAACATAAACCAGACATAATCTGCATCCAGGAGACACATTTCTCCCACAGCTCAGCCCCCAGACACATTAATCACAACTACACTAGAAGCTTCTCATCCACAGCAAGCAAAAAACACAGGGGGGTTATGACACTACTACATAATTCATTCCCTCTCCAGGAGATCCACTCAGAGAGTGACCAAGAAGGGAGATACTGCCTTATATGGGGCACATTCCAAGACCAGCCACTGCTAATAGTTAACATGTACGCCCCATCGGAGAACCCCTGGCCTACCATGCAAAAAGTAGCAAACCAACTAGCCAGATTCCCACAACATAAGGTCCTGTGGGCTGGGGACTTTAACTTCCCCTTCCACAAATCGCTAGATAGATCAAGTAGTACCCCAGACAGATTCTCAACAAAGCAGAGAAGGGACTGGGAAACTAAATTAGAACATCACAGACTAGCTGATTGCTGGAGAGAGATACACGGAAAAGAGAGAGGATATACCTTTTTCTCAGCGCCAAATCAGACCTATTCTAGACTCGACTACGTGCTAATCACAACACAGCTCGTCCCTCAGCTCGTGACCGCCAGGCACTACCCAAATGCTTGGTCGGATCACGATCTGGTACTCTGCGAGATACAACTAGAAAACACCACGAGTAATGTGTTCAGATGGAGACTAAATGAGGGGATCCTGAAGGACCCAATCAGTTCAAACAAAATTGCGATCCAAATAGCAGAATTCTTTGAATGTAATAAGGGGCCAGAAAACAAACCGCAATGGGTCTGGCTTGCCCACAAGGCATATATTCGGGGTAGATTGATCCAACTATCATCTCAGAAAAAAAAGGAAAGATCTAAAGCTTTCCAAGCACTAGAAAGGAGATTATTTCTCCTGGAAAACCTAAACCAGCGAAACCCGACGCGAGCGACCGCGAAAGAAATCAAGGACATTAAACTCCAACTAAACATCATACTATCGGAAAAAGTAGAACGGGCGCTACAGTGGACCAAATATAAATATTATAAATTCGCAAACAAACCAGATAAAATGCTAGCCACGAAACTGCGAGAAACACAGAGACTAAATTCGGTATTCAAACTACAAACTCCGCATAATACCACAACCACTAATCCAACAAAAATCTACGACACATTCGCCGAGTTCTATACGGCCCTATATCGAGAACATAAAGGGGGAGGGGAAACCCTGAGAAAAGAATTCCTAGAACCAATGCAACTACCCATCATAAGTCAGGAACAGAGAGACTTATTAAATGCCGACATCACGGAGGAGGAGATAGTAGAGGTAATAGACAACCTAAAACCGGGTAAGGCCCCAGGCCCTGATGGCCTTACAGCTATATATTATAAAAAATACAAGGACCATCTAGCTGGACCCCTTGGGGAGATGTTCCGAACCTTGATGGACGGACAAACCCCTCCAGCGGAATTCCTTAATTCAAACCTAACGGTGATACCGAAACCGAACAAAGACCCACTCTCCCCGAAAAATTACAGGCCAATATCGCTTCTAAATATAGACTATAAAATCTTTACAGGTGTCCTAGCGAGGCGACTGAATCTCTTTCTTGCAAAACTAATACATAAAGACCAAGTAGGCTTTATTCCGCAAAGGCAGGCGCCTGACAATATTAGGAAAGTATTAAACGTTATCGACCAGGCCCAGAGAAACAACAACCCTCTGACCCTGCTCGCTTTAGACATTGAGAAAGCGTTTGATTCTATATCTTGGGACTACCTGTTCGCCTTACTGGGACACATGGGTTTTAATGGGGAATTCTTGCGGGCAATAAAATCTTTGTACTCCCAACCCTCAACCCTATTGAAATTACCAACAACCAAAGAAAAACCAATCCCAATTAGGCGAGGCACCCGGCAGGGATGTCCCCTCTCCCCAGCGCTCTTCGCCTTAGCTATGGAACCGTTAGCGATAGCCATACGAGAAAACCCAAATATAAAAGGAGTCACCGTGGGGGATAGGGAATATAAAATAAACTTATTCGCGGATGATATGCTATTGACTATCACCCAACCCCTAACAACCTTGCCAAATCTGATGAATCTCCTAGAAAAATGGGCAACCTTAACGGGATTGAGAGTAAATACGGACAAAAGCGATATAATACATATAAACACCCCACCCTCCCTAATAAAACTAATAGATATAAACTTCGGCTTTAATCAACAGGCACAATATATACCATACCTGGGAATCAATCTAACCCCCTCTTTGGCCTCCCTATATAAATGGAATTACCCACCGTTAATCAAGAAACTGACTTCTGAGCTAGCAAAGTGGGATGACCCCATGCTCTCGTGGATGGGAAGGATAAACGCGGTAAAAATGAATACTTTGCCCCGGATACTATACTTGTTTCGGTCATTGCCCATCCCTATCCCGAACGAAGTCCTGGATGAATTCCAAAAAGCCATCTTCAAGTTTATTTGGGCTGGAAAAAGGGCAAGGATTAAAAATAGGACTATGTACTACCATAAGAAATTAGGAGGCCTTTCAGTCCCTAACCTGAAAAAATACTATCTAGCAGCGAGACTTGCGCAATGGATCGAAACCATGGGAGGCTCAAAGGCCCCACTCTGGGTCACCATGGAGACACATAAGCTAGCCCCACACACTCTCGCAGAATTGACTTGGTCGGCAGGTCCACTAAAGTCAAATCTTATAGACAAGAGCCCACTATCACACCACTCAATACGCATCTGGAGGGAATCGAGGTACAAACATAAACTAACAAACAATCCATCCAGACTACTGCCATTGATACCAAACAAAATGTTCCCCCCAAGCAAGAACCTGCTGCATTTCCAGTGGTGGAAAATCAATGAGCTCACTAGTTTACACAACATGATAGAAAACTCCAAAATACTCACCATAAACCAATTTAAAACCAAATTTAATCCTCCCACATCCGAAAGCTTTAGAATCAACCAGATATACCATTTCCTAGGCTCACTCAGGCTCCCATCTACCATACCAGAGCTAACTGCATTCGAGAGACTGTGCCTGAGAGACCCTATGAAAAAGGGGTCCCTATCTCTGATTTACAACATGTTGAATAGACCAGGGGGAGAGGGAAAGCTCCCCTATATGGAAAAATGGGAAGAGGACTTAAAAATAAGTCTGTCACTAGAGAAATGGAGACAATGCTGTGAAACGGTGGCAAAGGGGAGCCACCAGGTGACCTTGACGGAAACATCTATAAAGATTCTCCACAGAACCCACCTGGTACCATATAGACTGCATCAAATATATCAGTCCACGTCGCCTCTCTGTTTCCGAGGCTGTGCGGAAATGGGCACACAAGCTCACATCTGGTGGACGTGCCCGGTGGTGGCAAGATTCTGGACACAAATCCAGAGGCTTCTGCAGAGGCTGTTCATAGGTAACCTACAGAGATCTCCAGCTACGCTCCTACTGGGCGACCGTCAACCAGGGGTCAGATACCGAGCCCATAAGTTGATCCAGGTGATCTGTATGGCCGCCAGAATACACATAGCCTCCAGATGGAAGCAGAGAGGCCTCTCATTCCGGGACGTGCTAGATAGAGTCTCACGTATTGCACTATACGAGAGATTACACGCAATAGGAACGGATGCTCCAGAAAAGTTCGGTGAAATATGGGACCCCTGGGTAAACATGGTAGAGATACCGGGAATGAGACACATCCTCCAGTCGACATAAAAATGAGACCCTTAAAACAAATAGCTGAAAGAAATAAGAAAGCACCCAGTCCGGGAAAGAGAGACGACCACAGTTGATCTTTGTTAAAAGTTTAATGTTTGAACCACTATACTTAGGAGTTACAAATATCTTTTGAAACAGTATTTCAAGTGAAAACCGGAGAGAGAAAGTTTAAGGAGTAATGTTGTTGGAACTAAATCGGATAAAAGAATAGTACACTCAATTTAAGACCAAGATTAATGATGTTTGATATGCTATACCCCCTGCGAGGGGAAATTCACTCCTGATTACTCAAAAAAAAAAAAAAAAAAAAAGTTGTACTTATTGTAAATGACTCTTGAATAAAGTATTTTGAAACTAAAAACTAATTTATTCATGTCATTCACAACTTCATTTCTATAACAACATGTGAAACAAGTCCACAATCTAAAAAAAACCTCCAGTTTTGGGCACAATGGAATATAAAATTCAATATATGCACATGATATCCAGTACAGAATACAGTTAGATTGGGTTATGGAAGCCTTAACCATAGCCTCTTGTTGGACCCATGTTTCAGGATCTTATGTGCATCAGCAGTAGTAAGGGGTGATGAACGGTGAGCTGACCATAGTGACTGCAACAAGTCATTTGTGCATGGAACCTACCAATGTGTCTGAACTGCAGCAATTATTTTCTGGGCCGCTGTAATATAAGCAGCTCGATGTGCCTCCTGCACTGTCCGTATTGACAGTGCTACTGGGGATCAGCAAATAGGGGCCATCTGGAAGGGGCACATTTCACAGTAAATCATCATAGTGATTTACCAGGTTTGCAGACTGAATAGGCTTCTAAGGGTAGTTAGATAGATAAATATCCTCTTAAACTGATGGAATGTGCTTGTAGCTTAAGGCTGGGGTCACAGGGGACGGATTCCCGCCGGAAATCTCGCAGTTTGGCCGCAGCAAAAACCGCGAGATTTCCGCCGGGAGAAGCGCCGCGGAAAAACCCGCGGCGGCTTTGAAGCGGCTTGGCTGCTCGCTCTTCCGCTGCGGCCAGCGCTCCCATAGAGGAGAGCGCGGCCGCAGCGGAAAGATAAAAGAATGGACATGCTGCGGTCGGCAAAACCGTACCGCAGCCGTGGTTTCGGCCAGATTAACCGCAGTGGATTGGCCGTCCGTGTTGACGAGATTTCTGAGAAATCTCGTCCACATGGCCGGCTAATCCCAAGATTAGTGGCCGCAGGCGGATTTGCCGCGCGGAAATGAGTTACAAACTGATACTAAGGTTGAGAGGACCCTGACAACAAGAGCTTACAATTTATAAAAGAATGGGAATGAAGACAGTAGGTGAGAATAGAAACTGCTGATGTGGTGGCACCATGGCTACTGTAGGTTGTAAGGTTTACCAAAGAGGTAGGTATTCAAGTGGCTTTTGAAGCTTTCCTGGGTGGTGGAGAGTCTGATGTCTAGTGGTTGCGAGTTCTAGAGTATAGGTGACCCGCAAGAGAAGTCTGAGATGCGGTAAGGGTCCGTTTACACCAAACAATTTATCGTGTGAACAAGGCAATGATGTCAGAGTCAGGCAGATACATCTTTGGCTCGTTCAAACAAGGAAATCGTTCATTGGTTCCCATTCACTGCATAAGTGAATGAGAAGGACAGAACAATCGTTGTCTAAAATGTACCATAAGTGAATGTGCCAACTATGATTTTCATGCCTGCATAAAATGAAGGACAAGCAAAAAGTGACCGATTTATCATTGGCTGCGTTTAGGCTGAACGAGTCATTCCCTTTTGCTCGTTTGAACGATAATCATTCCGTGTAAAAGGGCCTTAAGGAGCAGACAAGAGGTTCTGTGAGGACCAAAGATTACATGTGGGGGGTAAGGAGATGCCCCTAATATAACCACTAACAATCCTTTTATTCTGAATATATGGTCATATAGCATCCCTACTTGGACCAAGATACTAAATACTTGGTATCTGCATTCCATATTGTAATCTTCTACTATAAAACTGTCTCAAAATGTGACAACAGCTCCAAACTGAACCAGAGGGATTACCACTTTTTCTCAATCCTAAACAAAGGAGACGGAACCAGCTTGGGCATGTTTGAACTTTCTTAGAATATTCTTATATGGCTATGTTCACATTAGTGTCGCCAATTCCATTGGATTTAATGGCAAGAGTACCTATTCTCTGCATGTGGAACATTTCTTACTGTCAAAATGACAAAAACTGTGATGGAATCCAAGCAGTGGGGTCCGTGGGGCACTCTTGAAATCCATTGTATAATGAATCTTTTGAACAGAAGTCAGGAGTCATATGTACAGAGTGACAACCCATTACACCCACATTTCTCCTTTACTGTATAACTGCAGATAAGTGCTATTTATGTAGCCTGCCGAGCAGTTATACAGAATAACTGTAATAACGTGTGCCAAGTTTAAACAATGGAGCACATGCCACTAACACTTTATTGTAGCTGAGTTAAGGAACTGCTGAGTATATATAATTACTAATTACTGTTCAGTGACTGTTAAAAACCTCTCAATACAGTAACTTGTTGTCATTGTAACAGTTTGAAATGTTTCTCATGGGAGATGCACACAATGTAAGGATTGCCGAGAGGTAATAAACGTTGGTATAAATGTAGCTAAGTAAAATTAATTGTTCCTTACACTCATAATTAAGACCAGTGCTGAACATCTCATGCTTGTCAAAGTAATTAGAATGTGATAATCAATATTTATTATCATTGTACTTATCATTTAGTGTTTAAAGCTGCGTGTCAAAAGGATCTGTACAATTACAGTCAGAAGAGCACTGGTAAATGGTACTTTCATAGTGCTAGCTATGAATTATACTGTCTAACCCTATACCCCAAGCCCTACTAAGGAACATCATCATGAGGGTGCGGGCAGACGAGCGTAGGCGTATTTACGTTCGCACGAGCGCAACGTATAATCGCCCGAGCGATCGTTTTTCACCGATCATGACCAGAGCTAGAAAGCGTATTTTCGTTTGTTCCTACTTTGCAAACGGTCTTTTCGGCGATCGAATATGCGTTGGCGCGTATTTCGGTCGCATATGTTCCGTTTTTTTTCGAATTGCCGTTTTTACGCGCCGTAAAATCGCCCATGTGAACGAATACATTTGAAACCATTGCCTCAGATGGTCACGTATATACGTTTGGTCGCAAAAACGCGCCGTTTATGCGCTCGTCTGCCCTCACCCTGAAGGTAATAAAGAAGGAGGAAAAAATATATAGGACGTACCAAACAAGTTGTGCCAACTTCAGTGATTGATGAGCGAGCACGCTCGGATACAGCAGTTACTCGAGCGAGCATCGCTCTTCTCGAGTAATTGCTTACTGGTCTGAGCGGGCAGCGGGGGGGGGGGGACTGAGAGAGATCTCTCCCCCCCCCTGCTACCACCCGCTGCTCACCCCTGCCGCCCCCCATGGCCATATTCTCGTGACTTAAAGGTGCCCGGATGGCCAATATAGCATCAGTTTTTTTTTCGTCCTGGAACTATCTTTTGGGCTGGAATACTTTGGCCGCTGCATGGGCACCTATGGGAGCCAATGACACCAGCCGGAGGTGGGAGGGAGTTTAGCAGTGTAGCTGCTAAACTCCCTCCCTCTGCTCTCCTCCCCGCTCGCTCTTTGCAATGGAAGGGGGCGGGATGTGGGTGGAGCTAAGCAACACCTGTCCCATCTCCCATTGTTGGCTGTGGACAAGGGGCGTTACAGGGGCAGAGCTAGGATCCGCCTCCTCCCCGCCCCTTGTCTGCAGCCAGCAATGGGGGGAGAGTAGAGGTGAGCGAGCCTGCGAGGGTGAGGAAGGGGAAAGGGGAAAACGGCATGGTAGCCTCAGCGTATATGCGCCGGGGCCCATGCCGTGTTAACAGGTGCACAAATGCTAGATTTGTGTGCTCGTTCAGGGGTTTTAGCGCCACAGATGGTAGCGTACATCGGCCGACTGTGAAAACAGCGGCCGATATATATGCTCATGGGAAAAAAGCCTAAAGAAAACAAGCCCTCATAGAGCTCCGTCGATGGAAAAATAAAAATGATATGGTGTCTTGGAATGCGGCAACACAAATCTCTAGAAAACAGTTTTCTGTGTACAAAAATAGCCATCATATGGCTATATAGACTGAAAAATTAAAAGGTTACGGAGCTAAGAATGCGTAGATGGAAAAAAACTGCTAAATTAGTTAATTGGGTCACTAAGGTGCAAATAGGCTTTGCCACTAAGGGGTTAATAATTCTTTCAAAAAACTTGCTATGTTATGAAACTGAATGCTATAGACTTGTGACATCCAGTGCAATACTCAGTCACTGTATAGATCTCTGCTGGCACAGAAATCCCGTTGGCTGCAAGGGATGATGCAAGTGGCAGCTAACAGGATGGCTCAGTTGTCAGGCCATTGAACTAATAAACAGCCTGTGATCTTGATACAACCTGCTACATTGCTTGCATTTGATCTTCTTCTCAATGAATTACTGAAACATCAAGTAGGTGGCAGGCATATTATATATTTATTTTCAGATTTATTTGATGATTTCTAATAGATAACCCAACTATTTTAATTTCTGTTTGTGATCTGACATTGTGTTCCTCAATGCCATGTGTCAGACCATTCATTATATGTAATATCTGTGGCAAAGTACTAATGCTTCATTGTTTTTAAATCTGAGCCATAATGCTTTTGTGTTTCATTTACAGTATTGTGTAATATAGCTAAGTAATAGGAATTATTCTTAAAAAGAATCAACCACATAACTGTTATGGTCTTACCATAATAGCCCTTGTATCCAGCAAAAGGGGGTTACTATACTTCACTCCAAAATTAAGGCGCTTTCATGCGACAGCTTTTATGTTCATTTTTTTGGGAGCCAAAACCAGGAGTCCAACATACGGGAGACGTACAAATCACTCCATTATACTTTCTCTCCACTCCTGGTTTTGGCTCACAAAAAACTGAACATAAAAACTGTTGTGTGAAAGCGCCCTTAGTGTACATTATAGCGCTCCAGCTGTACCAGCTCTTTGCTGTCTTAGATTTGATTTTCTGGCACACCAGAGTTGTGCTAAATTTAATAAGAGGTGTATGTCTCTTTTGAAATGTTGAGATTCACATGTCACTCCAACACATTTTAGATTAATTCCCACCACTATATTTATTAAATTACTCACGATTTTATATAGATTAGAATCATATAGATTATATACCTATATAGGTTGATTCTCTATTTAAATTGTCTTTAAAAGTAGAAATATGTGTGCATGTGTTTATATTTGATTGTTCCCAGCAAGAGAAACCACGTAATCTTGTAGATATGATGCCTTTTAATGGCTAACAAAAATACATGATGTAATAATAGTGAGCTTCCGAACCAATGAAGGGTTCTTCTTCAGGCTTATGTGTTTATATTTGATTGTTATCACTTGCTAACATTGCTACAATCTACGGTAGTAATTGTGCTTTGTCTTTTTGCTTTCATATAGCTTTAAGATGTAGGGGGTGGTCTCACATCTGTGCCCGGGGTTCTGCTTTTCTGCTCCGTTTGGAGAGCAGGAAAGGGAAATCCTCGTGACCAAACTGCTCCGTCCCAGGACGGAACCAAATAGCGCCGAACTGACCCCATTGGCTATAATGGGGCGATTCGGTTTCCACTCAGCTGCCTGGCTGTTAGACAGAAGAAAAAGCACTGCATGCAGTGCTTTTTCTATAATTTTTTTTGAGCCGGATCTCCACCAAAACCATCGAAGGGAGGTTCCAACACAAATGTGAAACCAGCCTTAGATTAATTTTCAGTGGTAATTAGTTAATTACATTTGGAAATATGCAATAAAAAGGCTCGGAGAATATGTTTGCTATCCAAAACAGAAACCATTAAGGTATTCACGGCAAATATACTGAGGGATAGTTACTAAACACAATTCCCCAGAATTCTGGCACTAATTGCGTCACAAAAAGTGTTGTTCATGGCATGCACCAGACCTACTATATGTGTTACACACTTTATGTATCTCCCCTGACAGTTTAGGATAGCAGGCCTAGAAGAAATGGCCAGGAGATATAAAATGTGCCAGATTTATTAAATAATAAGAATATAATAATAATATTTATTTATATAAAGCCAACTTATTCCGCAGCGCTTAAAAGCATACAATATGAAAAACAGACAGAACAGATAGGAACTGAAACCAGCTGATGGTGTTTACCATTAGAAAAGTCCCATGGGGATTCAACAAGGCTGTTAACAAGAACATTCATGTTCATTTTATAGCACTGGCCACTCTCAGAATAAATCAACCCAGGGACAGTTTGTGACATAGTGTGGACCAGGGCGAAACTAAAAGTGGGTCTTCAAATGCAGCAGTATTTTAGCAAAAAACTCACATTTAGCCATTTTAGGCTGCATTCCCATGAACGTATATCGGCTCGGTTTTCACGCCGAGACGATATACGTCGTCCTCATGTGCAGGGGGGGGGGGAGGATGGAAGAGCCAGGAGCAGGAACTGAGCTCCCGCCCCTCTCTGCCTCCTCTCCGCCCCTCTGCACTATTTGCAATGGGGAGAGGCGGAACAGGGGCGGGGCTAATTCTCGGAACTTAGCCCCGCCCCATCTCGCCTCCTTTCATTGCAAATAGTGCAAAGGGGTGGAGAGGAGGCAGAGAGGGGGCAGGAGTTCAGCTCCTGCTCCTGGCTCTTACATCCTCCCCCCTGCACATGAGGACCACGTATATCGGCTCGGCGTGAAAACCGAGCCGATATACGTTCGTGGGAATGCAGCCTTAGAGGATGGTGTTCTGTGATCTTCAGTGCTAGGATCTTGAAAGATCAGAGGCACAAGTACCCCCCCCCCCCAAAAAAAAAATGTTTTATATACACTACATATATAGTTATCATATGATGCCAGTGTGTATCATTGTATGGCCTATGAGCCTCTCCGTTAAAGATTTGTTGACTGTGGCTAATCCTGTGATAACATCACATTGTCTAAAGTAAAGTCTTGCTTGACCAGACTTTATTACATTCTAAAGGCCCTTTTACCCAGGACGATTATCATTCTGGCTTTTCAGGCTCCTGCGCACCCGTGGGGTTTTGAACAATTGCATCATGTGTAAAAGCATGCAGAAACTAAATGACTGGACAGGAGTCATCCAGTTGTTCAATTTTAAGCATGCTTAAAATCCGAACGACAATCGTTCAGTGTAAACAGCAGCCGTTCAGTACTGAATGGCTGGTACTTACAGAGAATGGAGAGGGGCGGGGGGAAAGCGGGGAGAGCACTCTCCTCCAGCCGCCCCGCCTGCCTGCTCGCCGCGCTGGGAGCGATCCAGCAATACTCGCTCTTGTGTAACAGCATGGGAGCAAGTATACACAAGGACGAGTCTCTGGCATCGTTTGCCTGACACTTGTTACGTGTAAAAGGACCATAAGTCATCAACTGGGTTGATCAGGGAAATGCGGTGGATATAGTATATCTTGATCTTAGTAAAGCATTTGACAAAGTATCTCATACTATACTTATTGAAAAAATGACCAAATATGGGATTGACAAGGCAACTGTTAGGTGGATTCACAATTAGCTGAGTGATCATACTCAAAGAGTGGCCATAAATGGCTGCACATCCATTTGGATGAATGCATCAAATGGGGTACCACAAGGCTCTGTCCTAGACCCAGTGTTGTTCAACATTTTTATAAATGATCTGGAGGAGGAAATTGAGGGGAAACTGATCAAGCTTGCCAACGACACAAAGCTGGGAGGGATAGCTAACACTAGGGAAGAGAGAGAGAGAGTATTCAAAAAGATCTAGAAAAGCTTGAACAGTGGGTGGCGACTAACAGAATGGTATTTAACAAGGAGAAATGCAAAGTCCTACATCTGGGCAGGAAAAATGAAGAAAGCACATACAGAATGAGAGGAATTGTGCTAAGCTATAGCACATGTGGAAAAGACTTGGGTATACTAACAGATGATAGACTGAACATGAGTCAACAATGTGATGCAGCAGCCAAAAAGGCAAACGCAATTCTGGGATGTTGAAAGAGAAGCATAGAGTCTAGATCACGCGAGGTAATTATCCACCTCTACTCTTCCTTAGTCAGACCTAATCTGGAATACTGTGTCCAGTTCTGGGCACCCCGCTTTTAAAAAGACGTAGACAAACTGGAGCAAATTCAGAGAAGAGTTACCAAGATTGTGAGCGGTCTGCAAATCATGTCCTATGAAGAATGGCTAAAGGATCTGGGAATGTTTAGCTTCGACAAATATCTGAAGGGCTGTCACAGTGCAGAGGGATCAGCCCTATTTTCATTTGCACAAAGAAAGATGAGAAGCAATGGGATGAAACTGAAATGGAGGAGACACAGATAAGATATTAAAAAAAAAAACGTCTTGCAGTGAGGGTGATCAATGAGTGGAACAGGTTACCACGGGAGGTGGTGAGTTCTCCTTCAATGTAAGTGTTCAAACAAAGGCTTGACAAATATATGTCTGGAATGATTTAGTGATCCTGTAATGAGCAGGGAGTTTTACCGGATGTCCCTGGAGGACCCTTCCAACTCTACAATTCTTTGATTCTATGTAATGTGGGCAATTTGGATGTGTGATAACTTTGGCGAAACAAGCCTTTCTTCTTTACAATGTAAAGATGCAAGTCATAGTAGATGATAGAGCTATTTTATAGTGTATAAAAGATTGGAGGTGACAATGGACAATTAAATCCAGTGACTCACATGTGATGATTAATATGATTGGAATTATTCTGATTATTTCTAGTCTTTTCCATCCAGGAAAGACCACCATGAAGACTTCTTCCAGCCTCAACCATCATCTGTATAGTTTGCCACACACCCAGTCTCTTTTCCAGCACCCTCCCTGTCAGGTTCGGCGGCTCTTGGGGTCTCCGTGCCCACACTACCTGTCTTATTACCCAGGCTGCGGGGGTGCGGCGCAGAGGAGCCCCGGTATTGGAGACTCTCCCTGGCCGTCGTGATCTGGTACACCGGCTCCGGGCGTGCGCTCCCATGCGCATGGGAGCGCGCGCCTCGTAAGCCGGTTTGCTGGGGATGTGATGGTTTACGCCGCTTCCCCGTTGCTATGACAACCCAGTGCGTTCCTTCTGTCGCTGCCTGTCTTTAGCAGGCGCTGGGGGCTGTTCACTCCCGGCGTTCTTGATTGGGTCCTGCTGCTGTCAGGCTCCCCGCCCCAATCAGCTGCTGGGGCGGCAGTTCTGACAGCATTTAAACTGCTCAGTTTTCTCCAGACCTTGCCAGTGTATGTTTGGTCTCCAGCTACACCCACGTTTCCTGTATTTGATTCCCTGTTTTTTGACTCGCTTGCTTCGGACCTGACTTTGCCTTTGCCTATCCTCTTGTACCTCGTTCTCTCCTGTTGCCGACCCGGATTGCCTGACCTGCCTTTTTGTTTGTGTGTTTTCCTGTATTTGTCTGTGTGTCTGACTCTTGCCCCGCATCCCTAGCGAGCCTAGGGACTGTCGCCCAGTTGTCGCCCTAGGGCCTAGCCTAGGGGGGCAAGTAGGTAGGGACAGGGGTTGTGGTTAGTTTCAGGGACTCCCAGTTGCTACCCGGACCCCAGCACCCTGACACTCCCTACCAGCTCCCAACCTATACAAATTTCCCATCCTGCTGCTACTGCTTTTGTGTCTGTTGCTGCCGCATTTGCCCCCTATTACTGTAACTGCTGTGTTACGCAGGGCTCCAAATACTGTACTTCAGAAATAGTAGTATTATAACACTAATAACCCTTCACTCAAAAAAGTGCTACACAGACAGCACCCCTGAAAAACAATAGTGCCAGTTTGTTCCCCAAAAATAATAGTGCCAACCAATGCTCCAAATTGTGCCCCAGACGTTCATAAAAGACCATGCAGTAAAAGTGCTCCTTTATGTGCCCCGCAAAGTAATAGTGCCTTTTGTACCTCACAGAGCAATAGTGCTTACATACTATTCTACGCAATAAGCCTAAATTGTTTAATTTGAAGAGTGATGTATTAATTCCACCTTTAATAATAATAGTGTTACTTTTACTGCTTCCCATTCTTGTATACCTACATACGGTAGTACAAATCTCCACCGTTGTACACCCTACAAAGTAAAAATACCTCCTGTGTGCTTTCTGGAAAATAGTAAAGGTGCACATTCCCTGAGGTACCCCTTTGCAGATGGTGGCCCAGTCTCTGCTTCATCCATGCAGTGTTTTTAATACTTTATAGAACTTAATCAACACAAAATTATAGACTTAAATGGAGCCTGTAACATGGAACTTGGTGTCAGATGTGCAGGCAGCATGCTGTAGAGCAGCAGCAGCTGAGCAGATTGATATATAGTTATTTAGTTTCTTCCATTGTGAAGAAACCAACGCAGTGTCCCTTTCAAATAAATGTATTTTGCAAAGCATTCTGTGCCAAAATCCACACCTAAATGGTATTTAGACCATGCCCCGTTTTGTGAAAACCTGCTCCTTTGTTAGAGAAGGTGTAAAAATGGCCCAAAAGTGACAGATTATAAATGTATTGAAACTGGGACAGAGGAATGTCCAGAGTGGCATGATCAGCGATGGCTAGCTCACGGTCCTGTTCAGAGGCTTTAGGACCTGAAACTAGATACTCTTCCTGTTCCGTCTTCTCTGCCCAATACCATTGCTGGACCATTGGATGAAGACTTGCTGTTCGTTCTGTAGTCCAAGTTACATTCCACTTATCATCAGAGTTTGTAGGGGATACACCCCAGGAAAAAGACTCAGACTCCAACCTTGCTGCAGAACTTCCAGGAAGGATACTTGTCTCTTTTTTCCCTGTACACTAGGTAAGATGGCCTGTGCTGCCTTGACACATACAGCCAATCCAACTCCCCTTTACAGTACAAACCATGTAAGACAGTTTTGTGGCGTGATTTTCGCCAGGAAATTGATGACTTTTCAGTAGTAAATCTTCCCCAGAGGGTATGCTGGAGTAGCTTCATACACGGGCACAGTCACACAGCGCTCATCCTGCATGGCTCTTATCTGCATACTGCAGCTGAGTAAGCATCAACCAGCAGAGAAGCAGAAAGTGCCGTAGCAGCACTTTCTCCCTTGTCCGCTAATGACAGTATCTAGCCCTCTGCACTGGACAGTGGGCCAGACGATCCGCTGATCAACAGGGGGTCCCAACCATTGATGACCTATCCTGAAAAAAGCTTGGGTTCAGAAGTAGAGCCCACGCCATCCCACAACAGGAGATGACTGTTACTGATGTACTGCAACAGCGGGGGTACATGCGACCCCCGCTCTTAACCCCCTACATGCAGCTATCTATGTAGATTGCAGCATGCAAAGGGTTCACAGAGGGAGGGCCGCCGTTTGGCAGGGAAAAAAGACACCAGATACTGGCATCCCGGCTTGCCATTGCCTATGATCGCTGTTACAAGTGATAAGGCATTGCAGGACAAAAGTAGCAGCTATGGTTCAGGTCCCCTTCAGGAACATAAAGAGTGTAAGTAAACAAAAAAAAATATTGAAAAAAAAAATGTGTTAAAAAAAACAAAACCTTTTTTTCTTCATTTTCCCCTATTTGTATAAAAAAATTAATTTAAGAAAAAACCCCACATATTTGGTGTCACTGTGTCCGTAATGACCTGTACTATAATTTAAGCACACTATTTATTCTGCCCAGCAAAAAACGTAAACAAATACTTATTTTGTTCGTTTTACCTCCCAAAAAGCGTAATAAAAGTTATCAAAAAAAGCCATATTTACCTCCAAAATGGTACAAATAAAAACTACAGCTCGTGACACAAAAAACAAGCCCTCACAGAGCTCCGTCTATGGAAAAATAAAAAAATTATGGAACTTTGAATACAGTGATGTAAAAATAATTATAATTTTCAAAAAACGAGTTTTTATTATGCAAAAGTGGAAATTTTAAAAAGTTATAATATTTTTGGTATCAGTATAATCATACTGCCCCGCAGAAAAAATGTATTGTGTCATTTATGCGGCATGATTGATGCTGGAAAAATAATTTAAAAACAATGGCAGAATTGATGTGTTTTCTCTCCCTGCTCTCAAAAAAAAATTATAAGGCTCCGGTCACATGGGGCGGATTCCCGTGAGATTTCCGCCGGGAGAACCGCCACGGAAAAACCCACGGCGGCTTTGAAGTGGCCCGGCCGCTCGCTCTTCCACTGCGGTCGGCGCTCCCATAGAGGAGAGCACGGCTGCAGAGGAAAGAAAAAATAAATAGACATGCTGCATTTGGCAAAGTTTTGGCCGGATTAACCACAGCGGATTGGCCGCCCCCGTGTGAACGAGATTTCTGAGAAATCTCGTCCACATGGCTGGATAATCCCGAGATTAGCGGCTACAGGCGCATTTGCCGCGCGGAAATTCCGCACGGAATTTCCACGGCAAATCCGCCCAGTGTGAACCCAGCCTAAAAGTTTTACAATACATTATATGCACATGCAAAAATGGTACCAATGAGAAATATAGTTCGCCATGCAAAAAAGAAGCCCTATGGCCGTATCAACTGAAAAATAAACGTTATGGCTTTTGAAAAGTGGAGATGAAAATCCCCCAAAAAGCATTGCGTCTTCGTGGCCAAAATAGGGTTAATGTAATTTAAAAGATGATGTTAAAAAATTGTAGCACAAACAATGAGTACACATGAAATATGTTTCTGTGTTAACATATACTAGATTGACCCAATGTATGCAACGCAAACATAAAATGTTATATCACCCAAAATAAACCTTCGTCCACTCTTTTCAGCCCATCAGAAGGTGAACCTCCATATTTGCACTTCCCTATCCGTTCCCCTACCCTTTAGTACATGTAACACTATTTCCCCGTCTAATTCCCATATTTTTCATAGTCCAGATGCCCTACTTATTGGTAAACCAGCCCAGCTATTTCATTATCCGCTCCCACGTTTTTTTTAAAATTGTTGGTGCTCCGCCCCTACAGTCCCTCCCAACCTATTAGCAAATATGTTCAGGGCTTAAATTTTTCCCCGCCACCAGGTTCCCTTCAACCCAGTTTTCATCTTCTGTCCTCAGTCAAAATAAACCCAGCTCCTTCACCTTGCCCCTCTACCCTCTCCAGCATATCAGAAGGCAACATCCCTCATTTGAATTCCCCGCCCATACCCACTCTATCCTTTTTTGGTAAACCTGCCTGGCTATTTATTGTTCCGCTCCCACTATTTTTTTTACAAATTTCTGGTGCCCTGCCCCTACAGTCCCTCCCAGCCTGTCAGGGAATATGTTCAGGATTTACATTTTTCTAGATTGACGCAATGTTTGCTACGCAAACATAAAATGGGTTCATTAACAGGGGAAAAAATCGCCCATTACTTGCAATAGGGCTGACGGCAGCAGCGCCAGCCTTATTAAGAGCAATAGGGGGACATCATGTTTCCCTGCCGCGGCTGTGACAACCACGCCGAAGGATTCCTTCAGCCCGCAGGAATAGGAGGCTGTTTCCATGTAAAAACGCCTCGCATTCAGGGGTTTCCACAAGGATTGCAAGGGCGATATCGGGCTGTGATTCACTGGACCGATATCGCCCTCCCCAGTGTGAAGGAGCCCTGACTCTCCCTAGCAGCTCTGTTGGCTGAAGCAAAACAGTGCCGCTAGACTTAAAGGGGTTGTCTCGCGAAATCAAGTGGGGTTACGCACTTCGGTATGGCCATATTAATGCACTTTGTAATATACATCTTGCATTAAATATGAGCCATACAGAAGTTATTCACTTACCCACTCCGTTGCTGGCGTCCCCGTCTCCGCCCCTTCTACGCATCATCGCGTAGAATCAGGAGGCTGGAATCGGCACACGTGATGGGGCGGAGCTACGCGATGATGCGTAGAAGGGGGCGGAGCCAGAACGCCGCTCGTGCCAGGACCGACCAGAAGGGAGAAAACCCTTCTGTGCAAGCACGTCTAATCGGGCGATTAGACGCTGAAATTAAACGGAGCCATGGAGACGGGGACGCCAGCAACGGAGTGGGTAAGTGAATAACTTCTGTATGGCTCATATTTAATGCACGATGTATATTACAAAGTGCATTAATATGGCCATACAGAAGTGCTTAACCCCACTTGATTTCGCGAGACAACCCCTTTAACATGGGAACTTTGACCTGGCCTGTCGGATCACTCAATGTATCAAACTCAAATTCTATGATTTTACGGCGGTAGTGAGGATGTCACAAATCTACTGACACCAAAATCATCCACCAAACGTCAGGCAAAGGGGTCAAAGTGTGGTGCAAGAAAAAGCCGGTAGGCTTTTTTATATTAGATTTATTTAAAGCACCAGTAAAGAAGTAAATGAATTTGCCAACAAACAGCAGTTTCTGTATGCAAGGCTATGTAAATAAATTAATGACTATATGGCCTCCTGCACACGGGCGGAAATTCTGCAGCGGGATTTCCCGCAGAATTTCCGCCCGTGCCCACTGCCAAAGGATTGCAATCCTATGCAGACAGCCACGTTTTGACCGTGTGAAAACTCTCACGGTAAACAAATCGCGGCATGTTCTATTTCTGTGCGAGTCTCTCTGTGCAGAGAGAGAAGACGCCGGACGGGTGAGTATAAGCTCAATACCGGGGCACGGGTCGCATCCCGCTGCGAGAATTCTAACTAAGGTATGATAAAGATGTTTGCGTAGCCTACATTTAAGGTGGAAGCAAGCCCTCACTCACTCACTCATTGACTCGCCGCTAATTCTCCAACTTCCCAGTGTCGTATAAACATGAAATTTGACAGGAGTATTCTTTAGGTCCTAAAAAGGAAAAGTAAAGGGGTCACAACTCGGTTATTCAATGCTAAGTGCAAAAGTATTGGCACCCCTGTGTAATGTACTTAATCTAATTCTCTAACTTCCCGATGTCGTACAAACATGAAATTTGGCACAAGCGTTCTGTAGGTCTTAAATAGGAAAAGCAAAGGGGTTACAACTCGATTATTCAATCAAAAGTGCAAAAGTATTGGCATGCCTGTGTAATGTACCGAATCTAATTCTCTAACTTCCCGGTGTCGTACAAACATGAAATTTGGCACAACCATTCATTAGTTTTTAAATAGCAAACGTAAAGGGGTCACAACTCGATTATTCAATGCTAATTGCAAAAGTAAGTGCACCCCTTTGTAATGTAACTTCCTCGTGTCGTAGAAGCATGAAATTTGGCACAAGCATTCTTTAGGCCCTAAATACGAAAAGTAAGGGGGTCCCAACTTGATTATTCAATGCTAATAGCAAAAGTAAGTGCACCCCTTTGTAATGTAACTTCCTGTTGTTGCAGAAGTGTGAAATTTAGCACGAGCATTCTTTAGGTCCTTACTAGGAAAAGTAAAGGGGTCACAACTCGATTATTCAATGCTAATTGTAAAAGTAAGTGCATGCCTATGTAATGTAACTTCCCGCTGTTGTACAAGCGTGAAATTTGGCACTAGCATTCTTTAGGTCCTTAATGAGGAGAATTGGAAGGGTGGCACATTCTACAGAGGGATATCCAGTACTTGCAGCCTGAGAAGAATCTAACGCTTCTCTATATGTATACAAGTAACCTTGACTTCATAAAATTTTCCGTCCGAACAACACGTAAACACTAGAGATGAGCGAGCGTACTCGGAAAAGCACTACTCACTCGAGTAATTTGCTTTATCCGAGTATCGCTGTGCTCGTCCCTGAAGATTCGGGTGCCGCTGCGGCTGACAGGTGAGTCGCAGCGGGGAGCAGGGGAGTGCGGGCGGGAGAGAGGGAGAGAAAGATCTCCCCTCCGTTCCTCCCCGCTCTCCCCTGCAGCTCCCCGCTCCGTGCCGGCACCCGAATCTTCAGGGACGAGCACAGCGATACTCGGATAAAGCAAATTACTCGAGCGAGTAGTGCTTATCCGAGTACGCTCGCTCATCTCTAGTAAACACCTGTATCAAATTAACTTGGGCGAAGCCGGGTATTTCAGCTAGTTCAAAATATAGCTATAACTGGTAAGTTGTTCTTGGAATTAAAAGGATAGTTAATAATACAAATATCTTGAACAAGGAAATAAAAACAATTTCCATTACAATAATTAACTACACATTACCTACCAATTATGTGTGCATGTTGATTTATTGGGTGTATATCCCATTCTTATTAGTCTTTCAAATAGATTTATGTTAGGAAACAAATAGCTGAATAATGAGGAGAAACAGTAATGCAAAAAAATTGTAAAAATTCAAATACACATCAATAAGGTCTGTGTCTATGTTGCAAGGAATGAAGATGTATGAAATGACAGTTAGCCGGTCTCACACGAATGGATTTAAATTGCGTATTCCGTGATCGCCGTCTGTGTGTGTGATATGCGGTAATACATGCGCATTGAAATGCATTGACTTTCATCGGTTCACTCACACTTGTGGGCAGGAATTACTGATTCCTGAGCGGGAGAAAAATCACAGCATGCCCTATTTTATTGCAGATTCCACGTGTATGAGCTCCATTAATCTCTATGGCTGTGATCGACCCGCATTGCATACGCAATTACATTGTGTATGGACTCCGAATGGAATGCAAGTTACTTGGAGGCCAAATAACAAATGGTATAAAGAAAACAGAAATTTGTGGGCAGACAATGCAGGACAGTCTGGGGAGCAACACATCCATCCAGACTGCTGTCTGCAACCTCTACTTCCTCCACAGGAAGAAGTGGTTGTGGTTTTTTTTAATGGTTTATAGTACTTTTTAAAAATAAGTAGTATAAATCAGCCTGGAGAGCAGTATCCTGTCCTGAAGGCTCTCAAAACATCTCACCATGACGGCACAGGAGAATGTCGCCCAGGCGGTCACCTGAAGGGTGTTTCCAGGTGGTTAGGCAACTTTCTGATGTAATTCCATGCTTTCGTGAAGGCTTTCCGTGCGGACATTACATATGCGACCATACACAATTCGCTACTGCGATTATTCGCAGGTCTTCCACTGCGGATACCCGTGAGGCATTACATTTGTCCAAACATTTTTTCTACTGCTCAAAGCATTTTTTTAAATCGTCGTTATTGATGTCTTCCGGTACTTGTGTTGTTTTTTGTTTCACAGCATCAGGAAAATATTTTCCTTTGAGGTTTTTTTTAACCCGAGGAAATAAAACGAAGTTGTACAGAGCGAGATCGGGGAAATACATGGGGGTCAGACAAGGGTTTCATGCCGTTCTTCATCAACAGTTACTCAACTCTCAGCCCTGTGTTGACAGATGCGTTGTCATGATGGAAGAACCAGTCACCTGTTTGCCACAATTCGTGACGTTTTCTCCGAAAAATGTGACACAACCTTTTCAAAACTTTGAGATAAAACTTGGTTGAATGTTTGACCCCGTGTTACAAATTTTTGAGTGCAGTGTCCCTCTCAAGAAACAAATGAGCATTGTTTTCACCTTTGACTTCACTGGTTATTTGAATCAGCTATCACAAAATAGGCAAAAAACTGAACAATTTGTTGAAAACAAAAATCACTGGAGCCGAATGCAACCTTCCCCAACTATGTGGGCTGGTATACCGCCTTAGGAGGCTTCCGTAGACATTTACATAGCAACAGAGGACTGTACTAGTAATGCCTCGCGCATCAGAAGAAGATTCCTGTTTCTTTTGGGTTCCCCTTTCATACACAGACAGGACTCCAATGGAAAAATTGGCACTCTAAATTGGCCCTAATGAAGTTAGGTTATCTACTATGAGACTAGGGACAGTTATGCGTTCATCAAGGAGGATGCTGCTGCAAATATTTTGCATGTCTCTTAACCCCTTGAGTGGCGGGTTTCTTACCACCCTGTCAGACGTACCAGGGCAGGTTTTTTAAATGGGCCAATCAGTTAATTTCAACTAATTTTCCAGTCGCGTTCCAAGAACCATGACTATTTCATTTTTCCATTGACACGGCCATATGAGGGCTTGTTTTTTGCGGGACAAGTTGTACTTTTTGATGGCATTATTTTTGGGTATATATAATGTATTGCATAACTTTTGTAAAAAAAAATTGTTGGGACATCGGAGAAAAAAAAGAAATTCTGCCATATGTTTTTTGGATTTCATTTTTACGGTGTTCAGAGTGCAGAAAAATAATGTGATAACTTTCTCTGAGTCGGCACGATCCTGGTGATACCAAGTTTATACAGTTTTTTTATGTTTTGCTGTTTTTGTACGTTTAAAACATTTTTTTTTTTTTGAAAGGCTTGCTTTTGTGTCGCCACATTCCAAGAGCCGTATTAATTTTATTTCTCCATTGCCAGAGCTCTAGAAGGCTTTGTTTTTTGCGGGATGAACTCTAGTCTTCATTTATCTAATTGTTAGGAACATGTAAAATTTTGATCGCTTTTTATTCCATTTTTTCTAAGGGCAAGCTTAAGAAAATCTGTAATTCTGGGTCATTACGAACGCAGGAATACCACATGTGTAATTTTGTTTTTCATTTTTTATTTTTTACAAAGTAAAGGGAGAAAGGTGGGGTTTTGGCGTTTAAATTTTTTTTTTTTTTTTACATTTTTGTCCCTTTAGGTGACTTGCATAACAATTTTTTTATTCTTCTAATACTGTGCTATGCTGAGGCATAGCAAGGTATTAGACAGGCTATGACACTCAGTCAGAGTCTGAGTGTCATAGTCTAATTTAGCTGGCAGAATCTGAGGCTATATTCAAGCCTCCGGGTGCCTCAGAGACCCATCAGGACCCCCTGATCAAATTGAGGGGGGTCTGATGGTGACAGAGGGAGCCCCCTCCCTCTGTCAGCCCTTTACATGCTGTGATCACTCAGACCGTGGCATGTAAAGGGTTAAACAGCTGAGATTTCTGGCAGACCCGGAGGCTATATTCAAGCCTCCGGGTGCCACAGAGACCCTTTAGGACCCCCTGATCACATTGCCCCTGATCACTGTCAGTCGTTTACATGCTGCAGTCACACAGACCGTGGCATTTAAAGGGTTAAACAGCGGAGATCGGAGGTTTTCTCCGTTCTCCGGTGTAAGAGCTGGTGCCTGGCTATCATCTGACAGCTGATCACCAGCTCTCCCTGCCACGGGGACTATCGGCCAGCTTCTGACAAGCCGATGGTCTCTGTGGCAATGTGTAAACAGTGCAGGAGTTCAAAAAAAGAAGTGGGAAGTTGCCGGCAGATCGGTTCTATCTTTTGTTAAAGTCCTGCACTGGTTCTAGGTGTTTGTGCAGAACACAATGCCACAGCTTATGGCATTGTGTTCTGCACGGTCCCATAGTGAAACATAGCCCGGAAATCAGTGGAGCTAGTCCCGGAAAATTTCCCGGCGTGCCACTGAAGGGGGTTAATAGTCACTTGTTTCACTTGCTCTATAGCAATGTCTTGTTTGTACATGATTGTGCTGCTCCACTCCTTTGCCCTGCTTTGTGCTTAGAGTGTATATTACCTATCAGGGAATGTGTGAGACTCATCCCAGCTAAAAGCACTGGTAACTCTAATGAGTCCTTATATGATTGACAAATGGGTAGAGAAACTTGGTAAAATGCCCACAGAAACACAAAACCTAGGAGGATGCCATTCTCTCATTTTGTATTGAAGCCAGCAACAGAACATTGAATTGGCCTTATAATAAGATCTATTTCCTGAGTCTATGAATATGACAATCTAATATTTTGCCACCGCTAACTTAACCCCTTTAACCCCTTGAGTGGCACGCCCGGAAATTTTCCGGGACGAGCTCCACTGCCGATAGTGATATAGCCCGGAAGATTTCCGGGCTATGTATCACTATGGGAGCTGCAGAGCACAATGCCATAAGCTGTGGCAGTGTGCTCTGCCTGCACAGTCCCAAAGAGAACAAAGCAAGACATTGAGAAGCAGAAAGATATTGCCGATCTGCCGGAAATCTCCTGCTTCTAATGTCCTGCTTTGTTTACAAGTTGCTATAGAGACCATCGGCTTGTCAGAATCAAGCCGATGGTCTCTGTGGCAGGGAGAACTGATGCTTGGCTGTCAGAGGACAAGCAGGCACCAGCTCTTACAGCAGAGATCAGAGAAAACCTGTGTTAACCCTTTACATGTTGCAGTCTATGTGACTGCAGCATGTAAAGGGCTGTCACTGCAGCATGTAAAGGGCTGTCACCATGGGACCTCCAGAAAGTGATCAGGGGGTCTTGATGGGTCCCTGTGAAAGTCCCCTAAAGGGACAAAAATAAAAAAAAAGTTTTAAAAAAACAAAAGTAAAAAAACTATAAAAAAAATAAAAATAAAAACAATTGTCTCCCTTTACTTTGTAAAAAATGTAAAATAAAATCACACATGTGGTATCCCTGCATTGTAATGACCCAGAGAAGGAAGTTGGTACATTATTTAACCCCTTAATGACATGGCCCCTTTTTTTCTTCTTTCCCCATTTCTTTTTTTCCTCCCCGAAACATAAAAACTGTATAAACTTGGCATCGCCTGAATCGTGTGACTCAGAGAATAATGTTATCACATTATTTATTCTGCATGTTGAATGCCGTAAAAAGGAAATCCAAAAAACAAATGGCAGAATTTATTTTTTTCCCCCCAATCTCCCTATAAATGTTTTTACAAAAGTTATGCAATACATTATATATGCCCAAAAATGATGCCATCAAAAAGTACAACTTGTCCCGCAAAAAACAAGCCCTCATATGGCTGTGTCAATGGAAAAATGAAAAAGTTATGGCTCTTGGAATGCAACTGCAAAATTAGTTGAAATTCAATGATTAGACCATTTAAAAACCTGCCCTGGTGGGCACGACTGGGTCGTAGGAAACCCGCCACTCAAGGGGTTAAAGGAATCCTGTCATTTGCTTTTTGCACTATACACTCATTGTCAAAAAAATCTCTCTCCTAGAAAAAGAGTTGTCTAAACCTATGTTCTATGTGTGATTGTAATGTTGATATGAGTAAGCGATTACAATATCAGAGCAAAAGGATCATTTATTCCAGAAAACTGAAAATTTGAGGGGAGGCTCTAGTACCCTGTTGTACCACCTCTAGCTTGGATGTAAGATGTGATACAGGCAGGCATAGAGGCTCTAGTATACTGTTGGGCCGCTTCTAGCTTGGATGTAAGATGTGATAGGGGCCGGCATAAAGGCTCTAGTGCCCTGTTGTACCGCCTCTAGCTTGGATGTAAGATGTGATATGGGCGGGCATGGAGACTCTAGTGCCCTGTTGTACCACCTCTAGCTTGGATACAAGATGTGATAGGGGCAAGCATGGAGGCTCTAGTACCCGGTTGTACCACCTCTAGCTTGGATGTAAGATGTAATATAGGTGGACATGGAGGCTCTAGTACCCTGTTGTACCACCTCTAGCTTGGATGAAAGATGTGATATGGTCAGGCTTGGAGGCTCTAGTTCCCTGTTGTACCACCCCTAGCTTGGATACAAGATGTGATAGGGGCAGGCATGGAGCCTCTAGTACCCTGTTTTACCACCTCTAGCTTGGATGTAAGATGTGATACAGGTGGGCATGGAGGCTTAAGTGCCCTGTTGGACCACCTCTAGCTTGGATGTAAGATGTGATACAGGTGGTCATGGAGGTATACAGATTCTGTATGGTATCCTGCTGTATATCGGTCCACATTTGCTGTAACTGAGCCTCTAGATTGTGTAAACTCGTAGGTTGTCAAAGTTGGCATCCCAGATTTTCCCAGTCATGTTCTTTTAGCAATAAATCTGGTGTGACAATGTTGTCGAGACATTCCTGTGACATCCTTGCTGTGTGCAGCCAAGCTTTATCCTGTTTGAATAAGGCTCTAATGGCCGCTGTAAAAGATTTGTTAAAGCAAACATCTGATTCATAGTAAAACATTTACTATGCATAATATAGACTTATGCAAATAAGTACCTCTACATGTATTTTTTCATCTTTCTTAATAAAGACTTGGCATACCTGGTACCCTCCTTTTCAATATTGCTGCCACGGCTCATCACATTCTCAGTCTACTCTTCACATATGTGAAATGGTGTGAGATTCTCAGACCACCCTATATTGTGCTTCTGTGGTCTGAGACAGTTCTTAAAGGGGTTGTCTCGCGACAGCAAGTGGGGTTATACACTTCTGTATGGCCATATTAATGCACTTTGTAATATACATCGTGCATTAAATATGAGCCATACAGAAGTTATTCACTTACCTGCTCCGTTGCTGGCGTCCCCGTCGCCATGGTGCCGTCTAACTTTGGTGTCTTCTTGCTTTTTTAGACGCGCTTGCGCAGATGGATCTTCTCCCTTCGGCTGGTCTCGGAAGCATCGGCGCTTTGGCTCCGCCCCTTGTACGCGTAATCGCGTAGCTCCGCCCCGTCACGTGCCGATTCCAGCCAATCAGGAGGCTGGAAGCGGCACACGTCATGGGGCGGAGCTACGCGATGACCCGTACAAGGGGGCGGAGCCAAAACGCCGATGCTTCCGAGACCAGCCGAAGGGAGAAGATCCATCTGCGCAAGCGCGTCTAAAAAAGCAAGAAGACACCGAAGTTAGACGGCACCATGGCGACGGGGACGCCAGCAATGGAGCAGGTAAGTGAATAACTTCTGTATGGCTCATATTTAATGCACGATGTATATTACAAAGTGCATTAATATGGCCATACAGAAGTGTATAACCCCACTTGATTTCGCGAGACAACCCCTTTAAGGAGGTTTTACCAGAATAACAAGTTATCCCCTATTCACAGGATAGGGAATAACTTGCTGATCACGGGGGATCTTGGAAGTCCTGCCATTAGAGGAACACATGTGGTTGCAGGCTGTCCAGAGCATATCACTGAGCTGTCATTATCCCTCACACCACATACAACAGTTGGTCACCCCAACAGAGACCGATCACCTATTGTGCGTGCCCTCACACATGCACTGGTCCCAACACCTCCTAACAGTCTGGTCAGAGTGACCTAGGTGGCAGGAAATTCATCTATATGACCAACTACCATATTACTCTGAAAATAAAACACTGTCTCATATTAATGTTTGCCCCAAAAGAGGCACTAAGTTTTATTTTCGGAGAATACCTTATACTTACCAAGCAGGCGTGGTCCAGGTTCCTCACGCTGCTGTGCACAGCTCCTGAGTCCCGCAGTCCTCAGCTGCTCATACAACATCACTTCCTGGTTACGGGATTCATAAATCTCGCCTCCAGGAACCGATGGCTGTGATTGGTTCTTCGACCGCTGCTCAGCCAATCAATGCAGCACTCCATGAACCAATCAAAGCCATCTCATTGATGCATTCACTACTGCATTGATTGGCTGGGCAGCGGTTGAAGAATCAATCAAGAGCCATCGCGTTGTAGAGGTGGGATTCATGAATTGGCTGGCCGCGGCCGGCAAATTCATAAATCCCACCTCCACAACGTAACGTGAAGCATCAAAAGATTCTTCATACATACTGCTTTTGTGGAGCTGACACTGTCGGACAACGTTCCTTGGTTTAAGTGTGCTTTACATACAGACATAGCGGGATTGTCTTCAGCCTTAGGCTGGTCTCACACGGGCAATCCGGATTCCGCATGCTGGAGCCCAGATTCCCAGGGTCTCTGACCCTGGCTGGCGACCCTGCGTACCTTCGCTTTTCTGTATTAAAGATGACTGCGGACGGCTCACAGTCATTCATGTGCAGTACAGATTTTTTTTTATATTTCTTTTTCCTGTGACGTCGCTAGGTGATGACATGGATACCCACGGCCTATCCGCGATGTAAATTTTGGATGGGCTGTCCGTGCAGATTACGCCAAAAAATAGAAGATGCTACGATTTTAAATCTGCTTGCAGAAATCGCAAACACTATCCGCTTATCTGAGCAGATATGTGAATGTTCTATGGATCGTCAGTGCAGGTGATAATCGCGGATTCCGAATTGAAATCCGGTCGTGGGAGACCAACCTTACGCTTGTAGCCTACTCATTGAGTCACAACAGTGAAAATATGGTGAAGATCTGTTAGTTAGAGCTATAAAGCCAGTTCACAACCTCAGAGATAGATTTACAGAAAATAGCAAGTTTGTTTGCCTGTCTGAAGAAATCATGTGTGTGTATCAACAGCTACAGATCAGGCTGCCCAAGCATAGATTCTCCTAGCATGCTAGCTGTCCAGTTCAGTATCAGTCCCATCCATCCTGTTTGTGCGGTATCAAGTCCCAAGAGAACACAGCAAGTCTTTTCAAGGTGAAGACATGGATCTCAATCCACAGTCTTGGGAGAAGAGTAAGCGCTTGGCTAAGCCTACTCAGAAGTTTAGAGAGAATCTAGAAAGTTTAAAACTTGAACTGTCTTCTTATGTCTCAGACTTATGCCAAATATTACTCCACCATGTCCCAGACTGCTTCTGATGTGCCACCACTAGAGGGAGCCTTAGGAAAGCTTTATGTAGTATATGAACATTATGCTAAAGCCTTGAATACGTTGACATTTTGAAGAAATAATACACAAGATTCTGTAGAAGAACTGCAAAACTTCCAACATCTTCAGAATGTGACCGCTTACTATGCAGACCTACTTGGAGGAGGATATAAACAGGAGCAAGAATCTCACAATTACTTTGAATGTTTTCTCACATTTCTAGGTCCACCAAACATTCCAAATGTTTGTCTAAGTCACATTCTTCAAAATATTCTATACGTAGTGAACAGCTTATAAAGAATGCAGAAATGGAGGATATAGGCCTCTGCACAAAAAAAGGCAGAGATTGAAGTGGAAACAGCATGCAAAGCCGCAGAAATAGCATGCCAAAAGGCTGGGATGAAAGCGAGTGCAGCAGCCAAAAAAGTGAAAACAGCATGCAGAAAAGCGGAAACAGAATCCTTAGACAAACAGTGTAAGCAAGCTACTGTCATAGCAAGGTTAAAGGCTAGGAACAAGCTGGCAGTCAGAGTGAAAGTGACAGCATCAGTTTAAGTGAAGTGGATACAGGAGATCCTCTTAGATGCACAATAGACTATGTACTAAGGCAAAATAGTGAACCCTTGGTTGCCTTGAATGTTCCCGACAGTGCAGAAATTTCTCTAGTGCAACAGGGGCACAGATTCCTATGCAGCACCCTTCATTCACGGTCAGTACAAAGAACTACCCATGATCCTGCTTCTCACCGCACACTAAAGCATGCACCTCAGCAAGTTCAGTTCATGGACAGCTGGATTCAAACCAATATGTCAGCAAGTTTCAAAAGCATGGCTACCCTTCAGTTGAGGATCCATTGGTGGTTAGGCCTGAACTTTAAATATGAATGCCTATGTAGCCCCATATTTCCCTACAGCTCTCAACCAGAACATACATGTCAGAGTTTGTGAGGTACATGGTTTGCAGGGAACTTACCACTACTGGCCTCACAAGATAACAAGCCTGAGAGCTCCAGAGGTTGGAAATGTGCATTCAGAACTGCAATTAGTGACCTTAGCATCACTACTGTTGAGGAGCTAGATTTGCTAAACAGGTGGCTTAGCCCACAGTGTACAGAACATTTCAAGAGATTCAGATCTGTTCACATTAGTAATCAAGCAGCATGTCTCATTGCTGCTTGGGAAAGACTAGAGCAAAGCTTTTAGCCATGTTCAAACACCTGCAAAGTTTCCTGAAAATGTCAGGTAAGGGCAATCTGAAATTTTATGTGCTCGGCCATCTACTTCTAGAACTTTAACTAACTTAGGGCTTATTCAGATGGGCGTATATCGGTAGAGTTTTCATGCACGGCCGATATACGCGGCCCCTTTCTGCAAGGGGAGGAGGCAGGATGGGCCGGGAACTAGTACACTGAGCTCTCCGCCCCTCGCCACTGTTTGAAATGGGAGAAGTGGACCTTATCTCCACCCCGTCACGCCCCTCCCATTGCAAACAGTGGCGAGGGGGCGGGAGCTCAGTGCACTAGCTCCTGGCCTGTCCTGCCTCCTCCCCTTGCAGAGAGGGGCAGCGTATATTGGCCTGGTGTGCAAACCTGACTGATATACGCCCATCTGAATAAGCCCTTAGGGTAATTTACATCGGACAACTGTCATCCCAACAATTATTGGTCCTGTGCTTTCATAATAATTGTTCACTGAATGGAGGTGAAGCGCGCAGCTCCTCTCCGCCATCCAGAGAAAACAGCTAGTCATTTAAAAATGGACGACTGCCTGTTTACATGGGCCACTCGTCGTTTGATGTTTATGCCTAACCATATTGTTCATCTTTCAGCTGCGGCAGTGTTTATATGGAACGATAACACTGCAACAAATAAAAAAAAAAATTCATAACCGAATATAATTGATATGTTTCTGTAAAATTAAAACCTGCTGATTACACTGGTAAAACTTGATAATAGCATCAGGTCTCATTTTCAAGTTATTTAACTGCTTAGTGACCAAGCTTTTTTTTTTTCGTTTTAAAAAATCACAACTCCTTTATTTATCCATCGCTGTATGAGGGCTTGTTTTTTGCGGGATGAGTTATATTTTTCAATGGTACTTTTTAATGTACCATATAATGTACTGAAAAACTTTTTAAAAGTTCTAAGTGGAGTCAAATTGAAAAAAAAGGAAATTCCGCCATCTTTCGGTGCATCTTGTTTCTGCGGCCCACAAACTGCAACAAAAATCACATGATAACCTTATTCTATGGGTCAGTAAGATTACTACGATAACCAACCTAATGTATTTTTTTTTTGCTGTACTATTATTTTTTTTCAGACATTGATTTTTTTAAATTATTTTCTGCCACCATCGTCTGCGCGCAATAACTTTTCTATTTTTCTGTCCACATAGTTTTGGGAGGGCTCATTTCTTGCGGGATGTCCTGTAGTTTGCGATTGTACCATTTTGGAATACATACGACTTTTTGATCACTTTTTATTGCACCTTTTCTTGGAGACAGAATGACCAAAAAAGAGCATTTCTGGCGTTCTTAATTTTTTTTTTCAGACAACGTTCACAGTGCAGGGTAAATAATGCGTTACTTTGATAGATCGAACTTTTACGGATGCAGCGATACCAAACATGTATTTTTGTTTTATGATTTTGATTCTTTTATTTAGTCTAATCAATGATCTGTAAAAACACTGTTCATTAATTGCAACTTACTGGTGGATGATCAGCAGTGTTTATGCACTTGGAAACATGCCCTATATGTTACATAAACCTACCCTTATAGTGTTCAGTCAGCACGCGATGTGCAACAGTGATTGTGAAATAGTTACGCAATCACTTGTGTTCTTTTTATTAAGCAAGGTTAATGGCGAGCCGACTGGATTAATTGTATAGGCAGATTTCCAGAAAATACAATACAAAGGTAATTGGACTACATTATTCCCCATAATTAGAAAACCTTACATGGCAGAAAGAAATGGATATCATATTTGAATTCAGTGCACTAAAGTTACTATAAGCCACCTATCTGCTTATCGGTTACAAACATTGTGTTGCACAATGTAATCATTCAGTTTTGCACAATCCAATGATAAACTGAACAATATTGTTAGAATAGAATAGAAGATAGACACTCACCTACCCAGCCTAAATTACCTGGACACTGCTCATGGAGTAAGCCCAATTGTTTCCAAGATGCCATACAGTATCCAAGAAAAGTGAACTACACTTGAGTCAAGATACAAAGGAGAATCCACATTCTAATTACAGAAACCACAATGGTTCAGTGTCAGTGAAAAAGACAGATATTCCGCCAACAGCAGCATCACCTTCAGTGAGGAGTAACCAACGTCAATATATTGAAAACCCTGATCGCCTAAGTCCAGTTCATAAAAAGCCACATCCCCTCAAAAAGTGCATCAGCTTCAGAAACCACTCCAGGTAAGCAAAGAACTTCTAAAGACATTCAGTGTGTTTCAGATGTTGTACTTCCACTATACATTTTCTAAGGACTGTAAAACTGCTATTAACTGCATAGAGTGCAGTTGCAGGAACCATATGCAGGCGCTCCATTTATCTCAACTCAGTGTTGCACTGCCACCATATTCCTTTCCGTTGACAAATCACAGCAGGGAGAATGCAGATCAAGCAGCAAATGCTACCACAGTATCTTCCTCATGAACATCTATGGAGAAGACCTTTGAAACAAGCCCTGCACAAAGATATGCCTAGTCTATTTGTACCCTAAGGGTCAACCAGAAAAGACTCCTAAATTTCTATACATTTCTGGTGGATCAGAGCAACTGATTACTTACAAGATCAGAACTTTTTAATCTGTTGGACTTAAAGGAGATGCTTACCCTTATACTTCATTAGTAGTGGCATTACAGAGGTCTTTGGAAAAAGAGACAATGGTCTCATAGTAGCTTCTCTAGAGGGTAATCTGGAGATACGCTTACCAACACTTGTTGAGTGCAACTAGATACCATCCAACAGACAAGAGATCCTTATGCCAGAGGTCATCACCGTCACCTAATGGCCATAGCCAATGAAATACCAGCTCTTGACAAGAATGCAGAGATTTTACTTCTGCTCTGTAGAGATATTATCAGGGTACACAAGAAGAGTGGGGAGAGGTGAGTATGAGCTCTTTATTATGTTTACACACTTGGGGGACCCCTTTAGAAAAACCTTTTTGTCTTGGACAACGCCTTTAAATCTTAACCTACAAGTGAAGACGCAACCAATCTCCTCACTAGAACACGAGAAATGCTATCTGTAGAGCATTTTAGAATCATGACTGACTCCTAGGGTGACGTCATATCGTGACAGTTTCTTGGCAGACTGTTTTTGCCCATTCTTTCTTGCAAAAGCACTCCAAATCTGTTAGATTGCAAAGGTAACTGGTGTATACCGCCCTCGTCAGGTCAAACCACAGATTTTTGTCAGGACTGGGGTCTGGCAGGGACATTCCAAAACTTTGATCTTCTTCTGGCATAGCCATTCTTGTCTCATTATGTAGCATATTGTCCCACATATATTTGGCAGACTTGATGTGGGTTTTGGCAAAACATAACCAGACTTGGGTGGTTTCCTTTGTTAGAAAAGGCTTTCGTCTTGCCACCCTACTCCATAACCCAGACATCTAATGTAAAAAAGCCTACAGGATTTTCTTGCACCACACTTTGACCCCGTTGGTGGATGATTTTGGTGTCAGTAGATTTGTGACATCCTCACCACCGCCGTAAAATCATAGAATTCGAGTTTGATACATTGAGTGATCTGTCAGGCCAGGTCAACATTCCTGTGTTAAGTCTAGCGGCCAGCAGCGCCACCTGGGAGAGTCAGGGCTCCTTTACACTGAGGAGGGCGATATTGGGCCGTGAATCACATCCCGATGTCACCCTCGCAATCCATGTGGAAACCCCTGCAGGGCTGAAGGAATGCCGCGGCATGGGATCTCTTTCTTCTCCCATTGATTTCATTGGGGCAGGCACTGCCGCCGCTGGCCCCATTAAGAACAATGGGCGATATCGGAAAGAGAAAGGCAATGCTGCCATTTTTTCTCTGCATAGCATCACAATGAGGTGCCATGCAGGGAAACATTACAAATGTGAACAAACTCATTTTATGTTCGCGTAGCAAACTAGTACTGTGTTAGCCAGTAGAGCAAAATGTGATTGTTCTCAGTAAGAGAAACCAAGTAATCCTGTAGATATGATACTTTTAAAGACTAACAAAAATACATGATGATGTTGCAAACTTTCGGATCTCTCAGGATCCTTCCTCAGACATAATAAAACAGATCTGGATAAGGGATATATACAAGTATATACAAATGTACACACATGAAAAGGCACCGACATAGCATGGAAATTAGTCTTGCTATGTTGGTGCTTTTTCATATGTGTACGTTTGTATATACTCCTATATATGCCCCATCCAGATCTGTTTCATTATGCCTGAGGAAAGATCCTGAAAGGCCCGAAAGCTTGCAACAACATCATGTATTTTTGTTAGCCATTAAAAGGTATCTTATCTAGTATGAAGAATATGGGAGGCTGTTGTCACATGCACTACACAACCAGTACTTGCTAGAAATTCCTGCAGCTCCTTTAATGTTGCTGTAGGACTCTTGGTAACCTCCTGGACCAATTTTCTTCTGGTCTTTTCAGCAATTTTTGAGGAACGTCCAGTTCCTGGGAATATCACTGTTGTGCCACATTTAAACCACTATTTATCATGAAATTGTCATATTGAAGATGGAAATGAATCTGAAATTATTTATCTTTGTGGGATAAAGGTCCTTTACTCACACATCACCTCTTCTTCACACCCTCTTTCTGTTGGTGTCCCTGAAGCCTCTATCCTGCGACCCCTGCTTTTCTCCTTCCATATTTTTGGCCTAAGAAAGCTCATAAAAATAAAATTGGCTTTTAGTATAATTTTTATGCTGATGACACTAAAAATTACCACTTTGGCCTAGATGATACTGTTATGTGTATCAGATATCCTTTTTATCATACTTCCTGAATCTCAACATGGAAAAACTGAATTTATTGCCTTTTACCCATCTCACTTAGTCCCCTTAATAGAACTCTCAATTACAGTAAATGGCTCCACACTTTCTCCAGTCTCACAAGTCCTGTGTCTTGGGATCATCTTTGATTCTGCCCTATCCTTTAGACCACACATCCAAGCTTTTAATACCTCCTGCCACCTCTACCTCTAAAACATTTAGTGAAAACTTTCTTTCTTCAACCCCAAGTCAAGAAGAATGTTTGCACATGCCCTTATCATCTTCTGCTTAGATTACTGTAATATCCTTCTTTGCTTTCTAGCATCTAACACTTTTGCAATCCTCCAATCCATGTTTAACTATACTTTATCCATTTTACGACATTCGCTGTACATGTACAATGAATATACTCAGAGTCTGTATTGTACAGGGCAGAGGCGTAACTTGAAGGTTCTGGGCCTCAATGCAAAATCTATAACAGGGCCCCAACTGTAATTGGATACTTTAGTCATACTACTAGGCTTACTATATGGACAAGCTAGGCCTCTTGGGCACCCTTAGGCCTCATGTCCACGGGCAAAAGAAGAATTAAAGTCCGCAGCGGATTTTAACTCTTCTCCCGCACGCGGATCCGCACCCCATAGGGATGCATTGACCACCAGCGGGGTAGATAAATACCCGCGGATGGTCAATAAAAGTGATTTTAAAAAAAATGGAGCATGAAAAAATCTGGACCATGCTCCATTTTCATGCGGGTCTCCCGCGGGGACGGCTCCCGCGGGCTTCTATTGAAGCCTATGGAAGCCGTCCGGATCCGCGGGAGACAAAAATCAGATTGTACTCACCCGCTCTGTTTCTTCTCTTCGCCGCGGCGCCATCTTCTCTCAGTCGCGGCCGGATCATTTTGCTTCGGGACGGCGCATGCGCGGGGCACGTCACCGATGTCATCCTGCGCATCCACCGGGCCGAAGAAAGAAGATCCGGCCGCGACGCAGAGAAGATGACGCGGCAGCAAAGGAAGTATCTGGAGCGTGCGAGAGGTGAGTTAATTCTGATTTATTCTGATTTTCAGCGCTCATGTCCGCGGGGCAGGAGGGACCCGCTGCAGATTCTCCATGGAGAATCCGTAGCGGGCCTGATTTTCCCCGTGGACATGAGGCCTTAGGGTCCTGGGCCTGGGAGCAACCGCATCCCCTGCATCCTCTATAGTTACGCCCCTGGCAGGGTTAAAGGGCTGAGCCTGCTCATATGCTGTGGGTGTTGGCTGTGTTATACAGCCAACACCTTCTTAAAGTAGCGATTATTGGAGGTAACACAGTTCATGGCTGCTGAACCCCTCAAATGCTACGGTCAATAGCAAACATGTCATCTGTGCATCTAGACAGATTGATGGGGTTCCCTCTGTCTGCTTTTTTTTCTCCAACCACCATAATCCGTGATACAATTGTGGGGTCCTCAGCAGCATTAAAACCTGCCATTTTGTCTTGTGACTTGCCAGGATAATAGGATAATGATAAAAGTACAGTACACTGCATTACTGAAGTATTGCAATTTATTGTACAAATGATCAAACAACTGCATGGTAAAGTCCCCTAGTGGGACAAAAAAAAGGGAAAAAATGTTTATAATGTTTTTAAAAATATAATTAAAGGCAACCTGTCATGTCCCCACAGCACCAGAAACTAAGTTATGGCTCTGTTAGGAGATGTGACAGGGAGCTGGGTGATGTATTTTTTAAATACACACTCGCTCCTGCGATCCAGCGCTGTCACCCTCAGATCATGCAGCGCTGGAAAATCTGGCTCTTTTCCAAATCCCGTTTGTGTTTTCCTATTGAAGTCTGTGTGAGAAGCACACACAGTACTCTGAAAATAGTCAGATTTTGCGCTGTGTGATTGGAGGGCAACAGCACTGGAGCGTGGCAGTATAAAAAATACATCACCCAGCTCCCTGTCACATCCCCTAACAGTACCATAACTTAATTTATGATGTTGTGGATAAAGGGTGACAGGTTCTCTTTAAAACAATTGCAAATATTAAAAATATAAAGCAGTCCTCTAGTTCCCACTTATCATGTAAAAAATAGACTATATAAATTTGGTATCATTGTAATCATACTGACCCAGAGAATGAGCTCAAAGAGATTAGAAGGGGAAGTTTTATAACCTGGTGCCCATCTTTTTTCCATTCAACCACCAATCTTTGGGCCCCTCTTCATATTTCCAAGATAGCTGCAGCAATTCATTGACTACCAGATGCACACTGGGCATGTAGAGTGACATGGATGATGTCTGCTATGTCATCCACGGGATGGTGTAATTCACCCATATGCACTACCTGACAAAGGATCAGCGCATGTGCAAACCATTCAGCCCTATTGGGGGTAGATTCACCTGGCTTGTCTGTACACGCATGAATGCTTGCTTGAGCTGCACATCTGCAACAATTCCACCATCCTGTGGGTTACATAGGGCACGTCATCCACATCACTTAGCGATACATGGGCAAGGTTGTGGAGTAAACTGCTGGCATAAGAGATGGTCCAGGACTGCCTACTGGACTGCTTGGTGGTTCTGATCATACAGCGCAGGAAACTTTTAAAATCTATTTAACAAGGAATGTTATCTTTAGCCACCATCTTTAGCCAACAAGACAACCTTTAGAATTAGCTCAGCTCTTTGGTTCTGTAGCTGCCAATGGTTTAACGTCCTCAGAACAGATGATAGGTTCCCTTTAGCCCTTATTTACATGGGCCCAGGGGCCTAACTATAAGGGTTGCAGAGGATGCGGTTGCACAATCTTCTCCATATAGGGAGCCCAGTACTATGAAAAAGCATTATAGTTAGGGGCCCATTACAAATTTTGCATTGAGGCCCAGGGGCTTCAAGTTATGCCTGAGCATGGGGTGTCTTAGTCCTGTTATGCGGCCGTGATGAAATTAATCTTTGATTTCAATTGTTTCATTTTTGCTGGTGGTATTCTTGCCTGTTAACCCTTTCCAATCCACTGTCTGACCTCTGAAGACATTATGATTTAAGGCTGTACAGCTCTGATGTTGGAAGACGTCCGTCAGGGTTCTCTTGCTGTATATTGCCAGCCTCTCTGCTGTTGGAGCCTATCCAACGTGTCACCTCATGCAGTACTGGCTTTAGCCAGCAGATAGCGCCGTTGTATAACAGCAGAAAAAGAGTAAGCCCCCTAAGAAAACCAGGATACAAATTGGATTGGAAAGGGTTAATATTACGTGTGAGAAAAGATAGGACTTGCCCTATCTGGCATGTAGGAAATACTACGTGCGGGAAAGATAGTGCAGGACCTATCTCCGCACAGTTTTTTTTTTCAAGCTCCTGCGCTACGGAACGGAGTTTGAAAAGTCAGTGAAGAAAAAAAAAACCCTCCTGTTTATGCGTAATTATGCTCCATAGCGGTGAGTGTACAGTCGGTGTTTTTGCCTGTATGTGCAACTACACTACACTCGTTGCACATGAATAGGTTTTTTTTTTCTTCTCGGACTCTTTAAACTGCACTAGTGCGCATGAGTTTGTAAAAAGCAGCGGGAAGATAGGTGCTACCCTATCTTTCCCACATATAGCGAATACTAAGTGCCGGAAAGGCAGGGCAAGTCATATCTTTTCTAACTCGTACTATTAACGGGTGGGAATACCGCTAATAAAAACAAAACCATTGAAATCAATGGTTTTGTCTCATTTTATATATATATATATATATATATACACACACATATATACATTTATTTATATATCTATCTATCTATATATATATAATGGGTACAGACACACACTCATGTGTTTGAGCTCTCAATGTGCTTTTTGTGTTTTATTGTGTACTTAAAGCCTTGAGTATGTAAAGCCCCCTGATAATAATGGCATTTAAATACAGAATGAATAATATCCCATCAGTTTGCTATGATTACCCTGTTATACATTGTTATTTCATCAGTATGGCTATACATTTACATATATGCTTTTTACATTCCTTTCTTCAAAATCTAGTTCTTAGTAATGACATCAGTAGGTCCATACGTTGCATTTTAACCCCTGCAGTATTTCCAGCATGTTTCAAAACGTGAGCGCTTTGTATATGTTTTGCTGGAGAGATCTGTGCAGCCTTCCCCATTGAGAAGTAGAGTAGTGCTGTAAGCGCATGTCACAGAACTGAGTGCAGCCAAGCAATATGCAGGCTCTGTCAGTACTGGCTGTCCTATTTATATAAGTCCTCTCTGTTGTGTTATGCATGTGTGCTCACACAGCAAGACACTCAAAGGGAGGATTGTTTACATCTTAAAGGCTTTCAGATGCTGGATACAACATATCACCGGCTCTAAAGATCCCTTCATGTTTGGTAAGTGCTCATTTTTCTTCGCTTGTTTTAGAGAACTGGAGGGATTTATCATTAGGGAAGAAATAAAAGGCAGTGGGCTAGCACATAGTCATCTGTCACTTGAAAGGGAACGCACATTGCCGCTGCACACAAGCTCGCTTTCTGGATTTCTAGGGAGCAAACTTTTTCTTGCCATTGAAAATTGTGCTGGAATTAAACACGGAGGTAACTATAAAACCAGCGCGATTTATTAACCATGTATTCATGCACCTACAAGCACCATAGCCCTGTAAATCTGCCGCTGCAGTTTTTATTACATTTAGGTATTACAGGCATATTTTGGGAACACAGCACCTCATTGATATGCATTACGAGATGGCAAAAGTTCATGAGGCTTGTGGCTTATTTTGCTTTCTGCCAAAAACAAGTAAATTAGAGAATAGATTATTGCAGGTTGACACTGCCTGCGTCTCTTTAAGATGTGTGTCTTTTGAAGAAATTGCTGTAGATGAAAGGCTATGGCAAATTTAATTAGGCAGTTTGATGGCATGTCACATATAAAACTGGAGCAGGATGTAAAGTAAACATTCCCTTCTAATTAGCAATTGCTTGAGCAGTTTGAGACAATCTGCAGGCAGCTGATTGCCGCTTTAACAGCTCCTTAACAATAAAGGAAGCTGACATAGCAGGTGTAAACAGAGACAGATTCTTGAAATGGCAAGCTTCAGAGGTTGCTTTCAAGGTGAAAGTCGATTATCATAACCATATCCATAAATACAAGATCATTATACCCTCAGCCACTGCATCCAATGACACACATCTGCATCCTATATCTAATATATGCACATTTCTAGGTTTTAGAGAGATACGTTTATATATGTGCACGTAAGAGATATTTGCAATGCACTTTTAAAGGAGGACTAAAAGCATTTCTTTAATATCTAGAAATCCATTACCATTGTGTCATTTACATGCTGCATAAAATGCAAGATTACAATTCTGTACCATGGTTAAATGAGAGGGAGAGCCGGTACATTCTGTTCAGTACAATATCATATTCCCATGAGAGTGTCTTCACTGTGCTCTGCTAAGTGCTTGCCATTGATGTTTGTCTTCTCAAATATATATTACTTAAGTGTTTCCTGAGCTGCTCGACAAATGCAGTGTACCCAAGAAAAGGATAAAGCTGATGGATTTATTGGTAAAGATTACAGTCAGCATAAAGAGCATCAGATACACACTCTTGCTGTTAAACATACTATACATCTGCTCATCAAACTGTACTCTATGTGTACAAATGGCCGTGGTGACCTGGAGAACCCTGACTATCCATTTTGTATAGTGTAGCATCACCAAAGGCATCCTGTTGCACCATCTGGTTTGACTTCCATTTTTGTCCTTTTCTAGGATAAAAAGTGGTGTGAGCGTAGGCTAACATGCAGGGAGTAAGGCTCTGTTCACATTTTCATTTAAAATTTTAGTTTGTCTGTTCCTTTATGGAATGGAAATAATGGTGTCCCATATCTGTCGAAACACAGACACCAGCAATGCTCTAGAAAGCCCATTGACTATAATGGGTTCCGTTGGGTTTCCGTCATGGTGTCGGTCATCTTATCGACAAAAACAGTGCAGAATGCTGCACTTTTTTTCCCAGCATTTATGATGGAAACCCTGAATGGAGGCTTCTAACGAAAATGTGAATGAAGTCTTGGGCAAACTTCACACTGGTGAGCACAATATAGGGGCAGCAAATCCCGCCCGCATATCATGCTCCCTACCATGTTAATTCCCAGGGGTGGATTTTTCATGTCAAAACAGCCTCAAATCACTTAGGGAAAGTCACGATTCTCCGCCATGGCTTGCAGCTGCAGAAGAGGATCACGGAGTTTCTGCCATTGTTTTCAATGGGAGTCCTTGCATCGCGTGCACCTAGCACATGGCCCATTGAGAACAGTGGGAGATGCAATGCGAGAGCACGCACAGAGATAGAACATTGCGGTGCAATGCGGGAAAACATTGCTCAGGTATATGACCCTATTCAAAAGATTGGGGTTCATATTCGTGCATCTCACAACACCCCAATCTCGTGCGATTTTTCTCTCCTGTGGCAAGGTGGCCTAAGGGGATTTAGGATTTACTATTTGAAGGTTTGAGTGGTAGGGACTTTTAAAATGTATGTTCATCTGGTATCATTAAGGTTTGCTTCTCCCCCCCCCCCTTTTTTCATCCTATTAAAACGTTCTTTTTTATCATGTAAAAGGCTAGTTTCACATGAGTTTATTACAGACGCATTCCTGCGTCCATAATACGGATGTGTGTCCTGGCCTGACTACTGGGTTTTTTAACGCAAGTTGTCACCATAATAGCTTCCTATGATCAAAACGTTTAAGGCTAGTACATCCTGCGGTCAATCTGGGACACATATCCATAGTACAGGTGCAGAAATGCGGCCGTAATACGATTGTGTAAAACTGGACAAAAGAAAGTGGAAGTGCAACATAATGCCTATCCTGTGGCATTCTTTTGCCGTAGATTTGCATTCTACAAAAGATTGATTCGTTGAGACCCAGTTTTTCAACGGGGCAAAAAATGAGACAGCCTATGTTTGTCTGTCCTGTTCGAAAAATGGGCCCTGATGGAAGCTTGCCTGATGAAGACAGACAAATGTTTTTAATAATCGCGGAAGCCTCACAGAAAATGTACAAATCTGTTAATGGGTCTTTGAAAAGAAATCTAAGGGACATTTGAAAAGGATGGCCCAGCGTGATGGGAACGAGCCCTAACCCATTTGAATTTCTTTTTCTTTCCAAAAACATTGCTCATGTACATAGAAATCAAAACATTTTCTGGAGAGATGACTGCCCAGATGGCCTGTGTAAGGCTCTTTTCTCCTTAGTGCTATAATACATTATTTTATACTAATTACATCTAGACAGGAATGAAGAATGGGCTGAGACACTAAGTACATTTTGTATGAAAGTGAGCTTGGCTAGACTGTAGCATGAGGGAGTAGAGGTCAGGTATATCAATGTGCCAAAAAGACCCTGTAAGTAACATGCAATGTATCAGTATTATATAAGTCTTGGCTTTGAGAATAGGATTTGGACACGGATGGGAACGACAGCTGCGTGAACATAAGGCTAGAGATAGATGCATTGAAGACCTGCAGTGTTGGCATTTGTTTCTTTGACATATATGCTTATTTATGAGATAACCTGCTTGATGCATGTTTTTTTCTAACTTTGAGATTTCATTAAATGAGAATGGGGAAATATTAATATATCTCATACCAGATAAAAGTTAGAACAACGTTCCGTTCCATAAGTTTCTACTTGTTTCAAAATGACAAAAGTTTAACCACGTCTATTAAACTCAGTTTATTTAAAGGTAAACACAAAAGTAATAAGAACTCAATGATATTTATGACAAAATAAAAATAAGCACAGTGAGGACATAAACCCCATATATGATGTCACAGTCAAAATAACAGAAAACCAAATCTAGAGGAAGTGCCAGGATGAGAGGATTGTTCTTGCTTGGCATTCTTTTTTAAAGAGACAAGCCTGGAAGGCAAGGCAGAAGAATCGCTGTAAATGAGAAGTCTTGGCCAGGATAAGAAAGGCTTCATCAGTCCATTTTAGTGTACAGTGGAGTGCTTTAAAAAATCAAGGCAGCTTAGATGTATCTGAGAGTGGGAACCCCATCTACAGGGACTGTTCTCTCAGGTGAGAATAGTGTAAATGATTTTAGACACATGTGGAAGGAACATACAAAAAATAAAACAAAACTTTTCACCACATGGCGGGTGAAAAGTAAAAATAAGATAATTTAAAAGATCTCACCACTCCACGTGGGACCCCTGAAGAGGAAACAAATCCAAAGATGTTCCCTTCCAGTTGCAAAAAACACCTCTGGACAACCTCCAGATGTAGCCAGTGGATTGCTGGAAGTCTGTTGGTGAAACCCTGGGTCAGGTACTGCAAAGGAATTTAATGTCTTTTGCTGTACCTCTAACTTTTGATATATTGCAGCACTAAAACACAATCCGCAGCACATGCGCAAACAAAATTAGACATTACAGAGTAATAAACAATTCAGACAAGAAGTTGGGTATTCACTCACAAGAGCTAACAATCTATGACAGGTCATTAGTCAAACAAATAAAGTCCATGGAGTTTTGATATTTTTTTAGAGCACTGTCAGATGCATATTTGGTCATTAGATACAGAGTTTGGGTCTTTTGGTTACTGATTGAGCTTAAAGGGGTTGTACCAGAATAGCAAGTTATCTCTGATCCCCCTAATAAGGGATAATTTGCTGATTGTGGGGGTCTCACCGCTGAGACCCATGTCAAACTCAAGAATGGGAGTCCCATGTCCTCTTTACTGCGGTGTTACTGCTCCCCCCTGCAATGAGAAGGAGACTGAAAGGAGCGCTGGTCCATTCACTTCCAATGGGACTGACGAGTAACCTGAACGGCACCCAATCAAGTATTTCATTTCAGCCCAATTGAAATGAATGAAGTTGCATTAATAACAGTTTGAAGTAAAATTTACTGTGAAAAATTGTGTAGTACCTTGCTAGTGATGTTAAATACTTTTGTAGCAACAAAGGCAAAATTATTATAGTAGTCATACTTTTATTGGCGGACCAGAAAAAGTGTATTAGCAGAAGGGATTGTTTTACATTTGCATAGTACTCTGTTGGTGACCTGACTTGCGTAGTAGTGACCTTTCTGTCTGCCAATTTGGAACTTAAGATGTATCATTCTTGCTGCTGGTGAAACTTTTATAGGTTGTATCTCACATACCTACTGTGATATTCTGAAAGATTCTAGTTCATAACATATCTTGCTGTGACTAGTGGGTCTACAAACCCCAACGCAACCTGGTAGCAGCCAAGTAACTGTGAACATAAGTAGCTCCATAGGAAAGGGGAGATGCTGCAGGTGTATATAGATCAATGGGAAACTATTCCAGGCAACTATTCCTTATCATCTAATTTACTGCTACTCACCAGATTCCAGTGATTTCTGTGGAATAAATCACTTCAAGCATAATTAGTGTGTTGTTCCAACACTCCATTTTTCTGTGCTCCCATCTCATCCTCTTGCCTGTGTCACATTATGATTGTTTTTCTAGTGACAACCCTTGGCTATGTGCTTGACCATATTTGAGCTGCATTAGCACTACCGCCGCCAGTTCATGACTATTATGTGGACTGTGAGAATAATCCTGTGGCAAAGTCCATACCTCTTTGCAAGGGTTAGGTCTCCTGTCCACGGGCAATAGTTCATTGCATTATCTGCGGCAATAATCCGGCCGCGGGTAACGCAGTGAACGTTTTCCATAGTGTTGCTATGGAAAGCACAGCCCCAGCGTCCACGATCGGAGAATCATAGTGATTTTCCGCTCGCAGGATTCAAATCGCGGCATGTCGCGATTTGCCGCGATTCTCTGCAGTAAGCCTATCTGTCACATAGGCTCAGCGTGGAGACCTGACAGCTCTCACCCCTAATCCCCTGTGGCGGAATATCGCTAATGATATTCCGTCACGGCCCGTGGACAGGGGGCCTTATGGACCCTATGGCCTTATAGACCAGGGGATTCCTTAGACTCCGCAGCCCCACTCTAGCAAGTGTCTATGTATTGCGGTATAGAGAAATCTATATAAGGCTGGGTTTATACGGTGCGGATTTGCTGTGGTTTGCCGTTGCATATCTGCACTGCGGCAAAACCGCTGCGTTTGCAGTGCAATGCAGTGCAAATGTGTTTGGCCAAAAAGCTGTTCTCACAGGGCAGAATTTTTGTGCACTGCTGCAGTGTGGAAATACAACTGCGGCGCGGTTTTAGAATATGCAGCATGTCAATTCTTTAGAATTTTCCGCAGCGCTTTTTTGCCCATAGCCTCTATGGATGCAGCAAAATCTGCACTTAAAGGGGTTGTCCCGCGAAAGCAAGTGGGGGTATACACTTCTGTATGGCCATATTAATGCACTTTGTAATGTACATTGTGCATTAAATATGAGCCATACAGAAGTTATTCACTTACCTGTTCCGTTGCTAGCGTCCTCGTCTCCATGGTGCCGTCTAATTTCAGCGTCTAATCACCCGATTAGACGCGCTTGCGCAGTCCGGTCTTCTCCCTGGTGAATGGGGCCGCTCGTGCCGGAGAGCTGGTCCTCCTAGCTCCGCCCCGTCACGTGTGCCGATTCCAGCCAATCAGGAGGCTGGAATCGGCAATGGACCACACAGAGCCCACGGTGCACCATGGGAGAAGACCCGCGGTGCATCGTGGGTGAAGATCCCGGCGGCCATCTTAGTAAGGTAAGGAAGAAGTCGCCGCAGCGCGGGGATTCGGGTAAGTACTAAACGTTTTTTTTTTTTAACACATGCATTGACTTTGTCTCGCGCCGAACGGGGGGCCTATTGAATAAAAACAAAAACCCGTTTTGGCGCGGGACAACCCCTTTAATTACGCTGCCAAAGTAAAAAAGCGCTGCGGAAAAAAACACTTGCGGATTTTCCGAGCTGAAAAAGCGGTCAAAATACACAAGAAAATCTGCAATCCAAAAGAACCTTTGAAGCGGTTTTACTGCAGATCCGATTCTTCTGCGGAAAAACCACAATGGAAAAACTGTGGCAAATCCGCCCCGTGTGAACCTAGCCTAATAGTACATGACCATAACAATTGCGCAGTTACAGACAATATTCACATCTAGCCAATATCTTGTAAATGTATTGTGTTTTAGAAGAAGCCCACGGAGAGTAGTGACAGTTTTTGGTGTGGCTGTCCTACTTATTGGGGCTCATGAGATGTTTGGTGCTACTCTGCTTTCATCCAATGAGTTCAGGAGATTCAGGTAAAGTGGTGTAGCATCGGGTTCATGTTATAAACGTTAGCTTGTGATACGGAGCTTCAGATTTATCAAAAATAGTTTGGGATTGACCTGTGTGTTACCGATTGTAATTAGGAGGTCTTTCCACTAATATCTGAGGTACAGTGTGATGTGGAGTGTTATATTAAATCATTACTATTTAGTGTTCTGTACCAGCTGTTGTCATTAACAGAGGATACAGGAACTGGTTTGCTGAAGTTAGTGGTCAAAAGGTCACTTGCAGCTGAATCTCTGGCTTGCCTATCTGGCAGCTGTCAGGAAAGCAAGCTGCCAACAGGTGGCAGACCTTTCCTAGCTGTGGGTAGTCGCAGATGACGATGGAAGGACATTGATCACTGTTCTGAACGATTGGTTCAGCTACATGTGTTCTGAAGGGTGTGCAGTTAAATGACTTCACTTCGGTTTGAGAGAAGCTTGGATAGTAGTTTCTAAAGTCAAATTCTTACCTAGCTGAATAGATTTTGCAATAAAGTTGACAGTTTTGACACGAGTAAATTGCCTGTCGCCTTGTAGGTCGGAATTCTGTATGACATGTTCAATAGTTACAGATGTAATGCTTATTGATTATAGATTTGCTTTTATTGCCGGTTCTATTTTGCGTTGTCTTTGTTCTACTGTCCGTTCACTACAGTCCATGACTTTCACTACAGGTTTATAGTCATGACAAATTAATTAAAATGATTTTAAATAAGATGGCAATCAGCTAAACCTCGGAAAGGAGATCATACTCTGCTGTGTTCTTGTGCTCCTTATGGGAACTAGCAGAAATGGCCATTTGTCTAGTTTGTGTGGCATCTGTTCTGCTATTCCAATTGCAGAATAAGTCCTGTTTGTCTTTAATTTGATTTATTATGCACTTTAAATTTAATCTGAATAATGGATTTATTGACCAATACATTCTGACCTTAAGTCTTGTATAACAATATGCAAAATATTTCATTTATTTTGTTTAATCACTGAAAGAAAATACAATTATGCTAGTTGGTTTGAAAGAAGGTAGTATATTTGGATGGGTTATGTCTAGAGATGAGCGAATGTATTCGGTAAGGCCGATTTCGCAATCGAGCACCGCGATTTTCGAGTACTTCACTACTTGGGTGAAAAGATTCGGGGGTCGCCGGGGGGGGAGGGGCGTGGCATGGTGGAGCGGGGGGAAGCAGCGCGGAACAGGGGGGAGCTCTCTCTCTCTCCCTCTCCCCCCCATTCCCCTCTGCAACCCCCCGCTCACCCACGGCGACCCCAGAATCTTTTTACCCGAGTAGTGAAGTACTCGAAAATCGCGGTGCTCGATTGCGAAATCGGCCTTACCGAGTATGTTCGCTCATCTCTAGTTATGTCCTGTTGAAATACATTGCACGTATAGATGGTCATCAAAGGATTACACAAAATAAGGGCTCATGTCCACGGGCAAAAGAAGAATTAAAATCCGCAGCAGATTTTAACTCTTCTCCTGCCCGCGGATCCGCACCCCATAGGGATGCATTGACCACCCGCGGGTAGATAAATACCCGCGGATGGTCAATAAAAGTGATTTTAAAAAAAATGGAGCATGAAAAAATCTGGACCATGCTCCATTTTCGTGCGGGTCTCCCGCGGGGACGGCTCCCGTGGGCTTCTATTGAAGCCTATGGAAGCCCTCCGGATCCGCGGGAGACCTAAAATAGGAATTTAAAAGAATTTACTCATCCGGAGCGGGCGGGGAAGGTCTTCTCTTCCTCACGGCCGGATCTTTCTTGCTTCGGCTCGGCGGATGTGCCCGGCGCATGCGCGCGGCACGTCGACGACGTACCGGCGACGTGCCGCCGGCGTGACGAGTTCATCCGCCGGCTGAAAAAGAAGATCCGGCCGTGAGGAAGAGAAGACTTTCCCCGCCCGCTCCGAATGGGTAAATTCTTTTAAATTCCTATTTTCAGCGCTCATGTCCGCGGGGCAGGAGGGACCCGCTGCAGATTCTCCATGGAGAATCCGTAGCAGGCCTGATTTTCCCCGTGGACATGAGGCCTAAAGCAATCAAAGATGTTCTCCAACAGTAGACTCTATGACATGTTCATGGGATATACCATAAATGTTTGATAGGTGGCTTTCCCACTTCTAGGGCCCGACTTGTTGGGGAATTGGAAAGCTTGAGAAACAATTGAAGGGTTGAGTGGTTTTGGCTCCTGGTATGTACGTCCATCGGAAGTCAGGTTACCGAATTCAATTGAAAGGGTGAAATCTTCTGCAAATCGGCACCAAAATCTGCGACAAAATCCACAGCAAATCAAAAATGTCTAAACGGACCCCAAAAGTGCGAAAGCCCTTTATTGTAGAATGTTTTTACAAAGACTCCAAAAAATCATTCCAGCCTTCTCCACTATTGTGATTCTGATTGAAGAACAAATTTTAAGTGCTCCGTTTCAGTTTTGCTAATATATTGGCTTTGAGATCTTATGTGATCACTGTCAAAGCCCTGAACTAAGCCCTAGCTGCAGAAAAAAAACACAAAAACACATACATGACCTAGGAAGCGCGATCCCACTTCGGCCCATCTTCTCCCCGGTCCTTGACAGTTGTCTTCATCATCTCTTAGATTAGAAAATCCCTGCCTCCAGGAAGCGCTGCCTCTGCCAATAAATGGCTGTGATTGGATCATCTAGCGCTGGCCCTGATTGGCTAATCATCACAGCACTCAGCCAATCAGAGGCAGCGCTTCCTGAAGGTGGGGATTTTCCATTTCCCAGCCAGAAGAGATGCTGAAGACTAGGACCGCGAAGAAGAAGATGCAGCTGAGCTGACAGCGCTTCTTAGTAGATGTATTCTATTTTTTTTTTTTTGCAGCCAAGGTTTATTTTGGGGGTAGGGCTTATATTTCAAGCGATATCGCTGCAATTTTCTCGCATTGAAATCGTGTCGTCCGTGTGAAGGAGGCCTTAGGGATTTGGAAAGCTTGTGTTTGGGGAACAAGAAATCAGCACCCCGTTGTTGAACAGTTCCAGCTTGGCTTGCAGAGCTTTTTTAATCCTGTTTTCCAATGAAAATCAGCAACTGAGGTTCCGAACAGAACCTCTGATGCTGATGTGAACGAACACAACTTGGCATTTGCAGTGTGTTTTTGTCCGACAAGTGATCTGAATGAACTGATTGAAAATCTGGTAACAAATTGTATCAGTTTGCATCAGTTTTTTCAATTCCTCACTTATTGACCTCAGTGATATAATAAATAACTGAGGCATCCCGCAAGCATGATCATGGCTGAACCAACAAAGATTGATGGAGTCCCATAAAACTTGAATTAGAAACTGTCTACTTATCCATCACAAAAAATATATCTCCAGGGCTCTAAGGCTGTGCTCATATCTTCACTGTGGTTTCAGTTAATAATGGAAGCCACAATGCAGTACCAAATGCCAAGTGCAAATACCTATGGACCCCATTGATTACCAGTAAATATTTAATTCAACCATCTAGACATTTTGAAGACTCCATTGTAATGCTGTTGATCTAAGCTAATTTTTGTAGTCTATTAATATGTTAATCGGTTTTTAAATTAGAAGTATTTAACCATGATCCAACAAGTTTTCTCATGCATTTCAATGATGTGTAGTTCATTGTTGGCTGGGCTGTATAACGCAGCATTTTAGCGCTGTGTGAGCCGGCGTAAGGTAGCGATTTTTGACTGCCAATGACAGCATATCTCACACACACTATCATGGTCAGTTTCCCTGTTTCATATTTTTTTATTTCCCGCAAATGTACAGCATTTATTACACACCCATAGAGAACAATTGGGCTCTATCGCACGTAATAAGCCGTAAAATAGAACATGCTGCATTCTTTTTTATGTGCTCATTCTACGCAGTGTAAAAACGCAAGTGTCAATGGATCAATGAAATTCAATGTACTTTCATTGACTCCATTCATTGCTTATTATGCATCGTATATTGCTCACATAATAAGCAATGAAATTGCGCTCGTGTGAGCTTGGCCTTAAAGGAGTATAGTGTACAGTATATTTAAAGTTGTATGTAACAAAGGGATTGAGTATTCTATGTGGAAAATTGGTTCTGCTATTATTTTAGCTGCTGTTTATATATGTATTGCTGGACATGTGGCATTGGGAAAGTTTTAAACAGGTCAGTGGTTAACAGCGGTACCTTATAGTTCTGAGTTTCTGGCTTTAATTCCGACTAATGATCTTTTGTATGATTGTTCTCCTTGTGTTTGCATGGAGTTCCTCTCGGTGCTCTAATATTCTTTTACACTCAAAAATTATACTGATTCGTTAAGTAACTTTCTATGAAATTGCCTCTAGTAATGCATATGTGTGCTTGTGTGACATAGAATTTACAATATGATCACCATTGAAGACAGGGATTGCAGCGAGTGATAACACTATAAAGTATGTACAATTCTGTAGAATATGTCGGTTCTATATAAGCAAGAAATAAAATAAGTTTATTTACCTATTGGAATTTTTTGCAGTTGACAGCACCGGTATTAGTGTATCTTGTTGCCACCAGGAATTCCTGGTAGAGTCAAGATTGACAGGGGGGGACGCCCCCTGTAGCTGATTGGCTGGACAGCTTCCTCTGCTGCAGGTCCTGGAACACCAGTAAAGAATGTGCAGAAAAGGCATAAAGCGGGGGCCGCTGCTGCAGCCGCGCACCTCCAGCAGCGAGTGGGTCCCGCGGCAGGGCGCAGCGCGCCTTAGGCAGCAGGGAATCGCAAGGCAAGTTACTTTGGCGGGAGGGGCTGTGAGCGAGCACTGATGCGGCCACGGGAAGGGAGCGGAGAGCCGGCGGCCAGCCCTACTCACTGTGCTTTGCTGGGCGCAGGCGTGAGGGAGCAGTGATGAGGCTGGCAAAACGGAAAGCCGGTGGCCGAGCACGGAACAGGTGAGCCGGCTGCCGCCTATGACCCCATGGCTAAAATGGCGGCTAGGACCGAACACATACGCTGCAGCGTGTGGATTTATTAGTGGCAGCGCTGCAGTCTTACGCTGAGGGTTACTATTCTGCTTAGTCTCACATGATTACAAGTAAATGCTGGAATGTTACTGCTGTAACATGGCAGCATTTACATGTCATCATGTAAGGCTAAGCAAAATAGTAGCCCTCAGTGTAAGCCTGCAACGCTGCCACTAATAAAGCCACACTGTGCGACTAGGACCTTTGTGCCTTCACCCTATTAGAAGCTAGGGGTGTGACAGGGGTGTTCCTCCTGTCAAACCCCTAGCTTCCGGTGGCGTCAAGGTTCACTAATACCGACAGCACCTGCAGGAAATGCGTGAGCAGAGTTCTTCAAAGCCATACAGGCTAATGATCTGAATAATCTATCCTATTGCCTACAATTGTGTACTGGGTTAGGTTGATTGTATAAGAAACAGCATCTGTCTCAATATTTAAAGTGTACCTGAGTTTTCAACAAGTTTTCTAAAAATGTAGCAGGTTCTCTTTATTCACTCAATTGCTGCTGTTTGCACCCTGTTTCATGTCACTACGTTCTGAATGTAAAGGGATCTTCCCCATTTTAATTTTGCCCTGCTGTTTGCAATCCACTTTCATACAGGGGTAATGTAGCAAGGCTAGCATGCTGCCAGTAGTTCACTGTCCTGCACTTTCTTGCCCTGATTTCCCATGCTGTATTGCACAGCCTGTGGTCCAATCAGTAGAGGTTCAGTATTTAAATGCTCTCCCCTGTGCTCTCCCAAGACGATTCAGGCATTCTAGCTAAATGGTTACCCAATATAAGGCATGTACACACACACACACAGACCACCCTCAGGAGAGGCAGAGATTGGGGACCATTAACACAGTGTCTGCAGATCTGTCAGCCTGTAGCCTCTTAAGTGCAGGGGAGTGCCCCTCTGAAGATAGCTCCTCCCTCATTGCTAAGGAAACAACCCTGTGCCCTTGTTACTACAGAAGCTCTGTACCTAAGGACAAGCAGTGGATTGCACAGAATCTGGAAGACAGACCCCTAGTGGCAGCCACTTCAAACATAATTTATAGTGGTAAAGCAAGTAAATTACGGAAATGATGGGACCAACATAAACTAGTAGATAAGCATAAGTTGCCTCTTTAAAGAAAAATCTATCTACAACATTGTAAGAAAATGTATGTATTTACTTAGGGAACCAGGATGTGACATAAACATGAAAATACTATGCATGTGGTGGTATTTTAGTGGTACATTAAAAATGACTGATTTGTACTTAGTACCCTTCCAAATTTTATCTCGTTCCCTGAAACACTTATGAAATAAGGTGCAGTATATAAATTGTTCGGCGCTTTTTTTTTTTTGTAAACCGCTCTGAAATTAAACATTTTAACGTCCCATTTCTTACATCTAAAATCTCATAGGACAAGTAAAAAGCATCTCAAATGCTACTGGGGTTTCTGCGAGCAGCTACAGTATGTGAGCCAGGATGCAGTTTCAGACTGAGATAAGGAAGCATTAAATAAAAAGGCTGACATGCCACAGTCAAATTTAATCTCTTCAGTATTTATTTTCTGCTACACTGTGGTAATCACCACTTTGCTCAAGGGATCTTGAGCTGCGATGCTATGTGAGTGACGTGCTCCAAGCAAATTAAACTGTAGCAAGTTACACAACTTCATATTAATGCTTTCAGCTTTATCTTTTGCTGTTGCTTGTTTTTTGGTTAAGAAGATTTGAAGCTCCTTCGAAATTTATATTAGGGAAATTACAATATGAATATTTTCCTAATGTATATTTTGTACTAAATGACTCCATTTATGAACAGTAATTTCTCTAATTACTCTTTGGAGAGAGCAAAGGGGCTGCTGAAATGCCTGTCAGCTCTTTGCAAATGCCCTTCTGCTATTTCCATCCATGATATCTAAGGATACAGTGGTTATGTGGGATTAGAATTCCCATATTCTCAAAATGTCTGCCTCATACAATTTTGTTGATTCGGAGATTACATTGTAATCCTGATCACTAATATCAAGCCTTTTAACCAGCTTGAAGCAAGAGAAAAAGGAGAGCGCTACGCAGAGCATCCTTTACGGGGAATCTATGGCAGAGAAAATGCATTACTGTGCTTTGCTGTTGGAGGTGTAGTAGAACTGGTGTAGAGTAGGTGCTGCCAGTCTAGTATGCTGGTCAACTGGCATTATCTGGAAAGAAGTCAGCATGTTTAAAATTTTCTTTTGATAGTCGGATGAAAGATTTTTCATCCAAGAATGATTTTTTTTCTTGAAACAGGATTCCCAGAAAGATTTTTCGCCCATTTAGCAGTGTCATTGAAGATGTATGAATGACTGTGAAGGCCAGTATGGACTAAAATGTGTATGCTTGTGTCTGAAAAACTATGGTTCATCAGATGATTGCTCGTTTAACAATTGTTCAATCATCTGTCACGGTGCCAATAGTGCCATGACTTCCTGGTTACTGGTGCTGGTCCAGGATAACATTACTACGTCAGCCCCAGACCATGGGATGTGTCAGGCACCGCTTGCGCGGTAACAGCGCTGGATACTGAGGGATTAACATCTTTCTTTAGTTCCAGCACTGATAGGCTGGCTAGGTTGTTTTTTAGTCCAGTCAACATATCAGTTTCCCTGTGAGGGTATTTAAACTGGGCTCCTTTGTGCAAAGGATGCCGTTATACTTCTTGGGTGCTGGCCAACATACTGGGGACCTGTGCTTAGTGGTTCCTGGTGGGGGCATAACTAAAGGCTCATTGGCTGGGTGCAAAAGTTTATCTTAACCCCTTAACACAGAGGCGTAACTTTTTTTTTAAACGTTAGATTTTTTTATTAATTTTAACAAACATACAAGTCATTGGTACATAGTAGCATAAGAGATTTGCACATAATCAACGAATATTTAGTATCAGATTCAGACTGTGCTATTTGTGTTAGTATTTTGATTAAGTTACTTTACTACAACAATTGGTAACATTCCACAACTTTACAATCAAAATATGTAACTGGTATGGTAACCACTCTGTGCTATATAGGGTAGTACTCTATTGAGATTTTATTGCACATTCTTATATTGTGGTTATGGTATAGTCATGTACTATTTTCTATAACTTACACTTAGCGTAATCGTTGTGTTCCTCTAGCAACCTGTATTCCACACATATTTTGCAACGAACATATAACATATGAACAAACTCAGTAACAAGGCTTCACGCATCTGTGTGATTCAACTGTTACTTTTTTAAGGATATTCTCCAAGTCTCCCAGGTCTCATTAAATTTTTTGGTGTTCTTATTCCGGAACGCCAACCATTTTTCAAAAATATATTGTTCGTCCATACGTCTTTTAAATTCTTCTATGTCTGGGGGTAATGGATTTTTCCAGTGTCTTGCTATTATGGATTTGGCGGTCATTAGGGAGTGAGCAAGTACATATCTTATCTGTTTAGGAAACGTTTCCAAGCCCATCAGCAATATATACATTTTGGCGTCTTTAGGTATGTAGCACTTCAATGTGCTTTGTAAGAACATGGTTATGTTTTCCCAATATACTTTTAGTGTTGGGCAGGACCAAAAAATATGTGATAATGTGCCTTTTTGGCCGCAGCCTCTCCAGCACAAACCATCTCCCAGGTTCGATCTATTGTATAAAAGTGATGGGTTGTAGTACCATCTTAGGTTAATTTTGGTTTGTACTTCTAGTATGTTAAGTCCCATAGTGGATTTTGTCATTAACGTATTCGAGCTGGACCATTGATCCAGAGGTATCTTTTCTTTGAGTTCTAGTTCCCAGTTCGACATGTATGTTTTTTTTGTCATTGCTTTGTTGTTGGTTAGTATGTCATAATAGTCTCTTGTCTCCGATTTACCTTCGAGAGGGTTTGTGAGAATTTTCTTAATGATTGTGGTCGGGAGTTTTACTTTGTGTAAGGGTTTCTCTCTTAAGAGAGAGCAGATTCTAAAGTATGTAAATTTTTCGCTCTGCGGGAGGCCATGGATAGTACTTATTTCTGTAAAGCTTTTAATTTCTCTCTTGGATGTTAAGTCCTCTACGTATCTGACTCCTCTAACGCTCCACGGTTTCATATCACAGTTAGGTAAAAATAGATTGAGTGTCTCGATAGGTATGCGAGGAAATTCCGTTTCATCGGATATGCTTATTTTTTTAGTGAGTTCTTTCCATGTTTGGATCGCGGCTTGACAGAGGCGTAACTTGAAGCTCCTGGGCCCCAATGCAAAACCTGTACCAGGGCCCCCAACGATAATTATTTTATTCATAGTACTGGGCTCCCTGTATGGAGAAGAGAGGCCTTATGGTCCCCCTATGGCTCCTGGGCCTGGGTGTAACCACATCCCCTATAGTTGCGTCAGTTGTTCCTGCGCTCTGTGGTTTTGTGCTCAGCAGACCGGTGCTTTCTGGTTCTGTAAACAGAAGTTTAGTACTCAGTTTCCTGTATTCTGTTCCTAGTACTCAAGCACCCTGTAGATTGGTGTTTCATGGTTGGTGTCACTTATTTGCCTTGAACTTGGACTAGGCTTCTCTCCTGCAATGGGGTCACCCTTTTCCAGGCAGAGTGCCATGATTTAATGGCTAGTATGTTTTCGGTGGCTCAGGTGATGCTTTGTTGCTATTATCACAGTTTCTTGTTGTAGACCTACATTCGACCATAACTATCCCTTTATTTTGTTCCCTGGTCTGACCCCATGCTTAGCTCCAGAATTAATCATCTCTAGTTGTACTGACAAGTCTAATCATACATGACAGCAATAACTTACTTCTGTCTAATGTATATGGCCACCTTAATTCTTTGATGTCTTCCTCCCATGTGCATTAGACACCCTGCTTGTAACCAAGTGTCACGTCTGTGCGGCACAAAAGCCCCACATTCTGCACGGGTGCAGGGGGACGTTCACACTGAACGCAAGTATAATACACCATGCAATGCAGGACAGTGAGCACCACTCCAGGTAGATAGAAAAAAAACTGTCCCTACCAAATAGGTAAGTGAGGAGCCCCTGCCTGCAAGCAGAGTTACTGTCCTGATAAGGACAGCCCCACTATCTTCTTCTGGGCTGACTATCCCTATAGGAACCCCTGGAGAGATGGCCTGACACCGCAATGCGAAACAATAAAGGTAACGAAAAAACAACAGAAAGGATACAGCAGCACTTATCTGAACTTGGAAGCTTTTCATTCAGGCTAGAGGATCTCATAAACTCCAACCTCTCCCCTAGAGAGCTGAATAACCAGCAAGGAGGAAAGGGAGGTGTATGAATATAAAGCTCTCCACACCTGCTGATAGGAAGAGCAACTAGAGAACCACACCCCAAACCCTCTCCCAGGTATGACTAACAGTCAGCATGCAAATATGCAGATAGCAACAAGCAATCTCTGCACAATGTGCATTAACCCTTGTCCTGCATAGTAACAGGGCGATGGGTCTGACCCTGCGTCGCGCCGACCATGCCACGATGCTGTTGCAGCCGGCAAGCCGAGACACCAAGGCTTTAATTTTGGATGTTTTTTTATATTTTTTCACATTTTTGACGAGTTATTTGCTTAAAGGGAACCTGTTGTTAACTATAGTAACCATAAACTAAGTAATAGCGCTTATAGTTTACATGACTGGGTGTCTGGGCAGCTGTGTTTCATACTCCTCTGTTCCCCTGTTCCTACTTGTGCACAGCAGCTTGACTCTTCAGAGGCTGTGCTTATGCATTCCCATCCATCTGTATGGTGACAACAAAGAGAATTGAGGTAATTGGTTGAACTGTATGACAGTATTATACAGCCTCTTTAATATAGTATTATTGAGATACTGTATATTATTTGATCACTATATATTGGTATTATGGATAGAAAATACTTAGATATGAAGCTTTTGAAATAATAATAAAAATGATCTAGAATGCCAAGTGGGAAGACTCTACTATGTTGTTGCCCATTTTTATAAACCAGCCCTAGGTCTGAGGCAGTCAGTTGCTACCTCCCTATTCCCCTCTCATATATAAGTCTCTCACACACCCTAAGACCAGCTTCACATGGGTGTAAGTGCATTTGCGTTGCGTATTGGTGCAATGAGCGTTGCTTTTTTTGTACGCGCCTGTACGTGTTTTAATGCATTTTAATTTAACGCGGGCAAAAAATGCTGTGAAAAATGCACAGACCACGCAAAAATGCAATGCTCATTGCACAAATAGTTAAATTAGTTTAATATGTGCTATGTTCATGCACAAAAATAGAACATGCTACATATTTTTTGCGTTAACAAAATGCACACGCAAAATATGCTCATGTGCACGAACCCATTGAAATCACTGGGTTCTATCCACTGCGTAGTGTGTGGGCAAATTTTGTATGTGCAATATGCTGTGCGAATGCATTCAGGTGAATAAGCTCTGAGGCCAATTTCACACAGCTGAGAAAATCATATGAGATTTGTGTGTTGCGAGACGCATGATTATGAACCCCATTATTTTAAATACAGTCATATGCATGAGCGATTTATGGTTCACACATTTTTTATTTGCATTTTCTACGTATTACAAACATTTTGAGATAATGATAGTGATGCCTTTAACTTTACTGCAAATCAAATAAATCTCTCATTTTCCAAACATTTCGTAGGCATGTCTCCTTTTTTGTTTACGTTTCCATATAGGGCTTTAACAAAAATGCATTAACCAATAGAGAAAACAGACAACTAGACATATACACATTGGGGGAAGAGAGGGGAGGCGAGGGGGGCCCAAATATGGGCAGTGCTGGGGTGCCGGCGAGGGCAGAGCTCTTGGTTCTAATCTCATCTGGGCAGCATTTTTAACTCTGGGATTCAGATCCGGCCCGTATCTATCCAGTCTGCAAATCTTTTGGATGCTCTGAAGGAGATCCACTCCTGCCAAACTCCATAGAATTTTTCTAGTGCTCCGCTCTCGTCTGCCCCCATTTCGTTAAATCGCATCAGCTCGTTGAGCTCCTCTGCCCACATAACTTTTGACGGAGGACAGGTGGATCGACATAATCTTGGAATTATCCTTCTGACTGCCAATATGAAAAACCGTAGTATTCCTCTTTTGATCTCTTTAATTGAGCCTGGGAGGATTGAGAGAAGGTCCATTTCTATGGTTAATGTTATCTGTGCGGAGCATATTGTGTTGTGGATCTCCATCACTTCCCTCCATAGTGTGGCTACCATCGGGCAGCTCCACCAGATGTTTGACATATCACCTCTACCTGTATTGCATCTCCAGCATGTAGATAGAGTGAGAGGGAAGATTCTATGTAAAGTCTCCGGGGTCCTATACCACTGGGATATTATTTTGAAATTAAGATCTTGTAATTTGCATGCGGATGATAGCTTGTGACACAAGGTCCATGCCCTCTCCCAGTCCTCTTGAGGAATGCTCCGTCCCAGGTCCTTTTCCTAGGTGGTCACGTACGTCGATGTTTGGGACTCCGACCCCAAGTTAGCAGCATTTCATAAATTGTGGATATCATATGTCTCTGGGAGCCTGTACTCACGCATCTCTGTTCAAAGGCCGTGAGTGGCTCAGTTAGGTTTACCTGGGGGACCAGGGACCCCACAAACCTCCTAATTTGGAAGTATTGCAACCATGAGCTCGGTTGCGCCCTTCTCTCTCCCAGGATCTCCTGTAACGGTCTCATTCCCGTAGGGTCTACCACGTCTCTAAGGCGAGGGACTGACGAGATCGGCAGTCCCAGGACGGGGGTCCCTGCAGGGATGCCTCAAACTGCGGATTGTGCATTAGTGGGGTGAGCGGCCCCGGTACCGTTATTAGGCCTGCATTCGGCGCGAACTTGGCCCATGTTAGGAGAAGCTGTTTCATATAAGGGGATATTTTGGGGATATTACTGATATGTTTAGGTGGAATCCATATTGCTCCCTGTAGGGAACCTGGAACTACTTCATTCTCCATTTCCACCCATAGTTTCGGGTTTTCGTTTTTGAGAATGTCGAGCATGCAATTAGCTATACTCGCTTTGTGGTATAGGGCTAAGTCAGGCAGGCCTAGTCCTCCTCTTCCCCTTGGTCTCGTGAGTAGGGAGTAGCGCATCCTGGGCTTCCTTCCCCTCCAGACTAATGTTGTTAGTATCGATCTTAGTTTTTTGAGATAGGTACTCGGGAGCCTTACTGGTACCGCCTGACTAATATATAGAAATTTGGGCAGGGAATCCATTTTTAGAGCGTTTATTCTCCCTCCCCAGGAGAGGAGTAGGGTTCTCCATTTATTTAATTCCCTTTCTAGGTTAGCGACGAACGGTGTGTAGTTTAATTTGAACGCTCTTGTGGCGTCTGCGGGTAGCTGGATCCCTAGGTATTTTATTGCCGTTTGTTTCCAGTGATAAGGGAACTGGTTTTCTAATTGTGACGCCTCGGTCTGCGGCAACGATACATTGGGTACCTCTGACTTTTGTGAGTTGACCTTGTAGTTACTCAGTCTACCGAACTGCTTGAATTCGTGATGTAGTGCTGAAAATCCAATACATGGATTTGATAGATAAAGTAGAAGGTCATCCGCAAATAGCGCCATCTTGTGCTCCGTGTCTCCTATGCAGAACCCACGCATGAGCGATTTGTAATCTTTTTTTTCCGCATCGCGGTGCAGTAAAAAAATTGCAGCATGTTCTTTCTTTGGGCTTTCCCAAAAACATTGCTTTGCTATGCGATGTTTGTCATTGAAGACAATGGTAAACATTTGCCGATCCCCCTCATGGAGGATTGCTTCTTACCTGAAGTGATGCGAGGCGTTTTTGACACGTTTCTGACCGCGATATTGGGACGAGTTTCTGATATTGTGCTCGCCAGTGTTATATTAAAAAAAACGTGACATGATCTCCCCCTCTTTCTCCTTTGTGTCTTATTCACTACCAGGTTTTGACTAAGGTTGCATTCATACTGCGCTTGCAGTGTACATTGCACCAGGAAAGTATATGTCAGTAGTATCCATAGGCTCACATTCAATCCACAGATGCCTCTATCAGGCTGGTGTACTTTTTTTTCTTCTGGAACAACATAGTTGAATACGCTATTTTACACAGAGACATCTAACAAAGAAATGTATACAACGCTGTATACTTTTTTGTTTCAACATGGGAGCCTATAGATGATGCCCTGTATACTAGTGTATGTCTGTACAGCAACATACATCAGAGGCATCCGCCAGTTGTATACAATTCCACCAACGCAAGTGCAATGTGAATGCAGCCTGAGGAGATGTCAGAACATTTACAGGGAGTCAGTAGGCAGAGAAAGGGGAACTATGTACTATATATGCTGCTGGGAGGTGAAGAAAATGCCACTTCACCGAAGGGTGGCTTCACACTGGCGAGAGAAAAGCACGATTTCCCAGCGCTGCGAGGCTGCGAGAAATGGCTCCATGCACATTTGCTGCAGCGTTAAAACAAAATCGCAGCATGTCGATTCTTTTTGGGATCTCGCCCATTGTTTTTATTTTTACTATGACATATAGGGCAATTTTTTAAATATCTTTTTCATTGACTTTTTTCCCCATTTTTTTTTGTTTTATTGGGGGTAAAATGCTAAAAAATGATTTATTTAACATTTATAGTTATTGTTTTTTATTTAGTATATTTATGCCAAAATAAAGTATGGAAACGAGTTCCTCTATTTGTTTCGGACGTTTTCATATATAATGGTTTTGGATTACAGGGCACATACGGCGATGGGTTTTTTTTGGCGTCGGCTTTGTGTTATTTTCTTTCTTATGTATATATTGTTGTTTTATTCTGTAATTTTTATTTACTGATGTATGTAATTATGTTTTTTTTACTATCTTTGTCCCCCATGACGTCATATAAGATCTCTGGGGGACATTCACTTTTCTTTTTTTTATTATTTGACACTTTTCCCCTTTAGCTGGGGCATCCATAGGAGCCCCAGTTACAGGGGAAAACAGCCCCAGCAGTGACTAGCAAAGTCACTGGCAAAGCTGGCCAGGGTCTAGTATGACCCTCCAGCTCTGCTGTAGCAGGAAACCCTGGCGGTCACATGACCCCCCCAGGCTCCCGTAGTGAAAGTTACACTGTACTTTCACTTTCTAGTACACAATGCTCATTGAGCACTGTGTACTCGGGGAAGGAAAAGGCAGAAAGGGTTAAAACGCCTCCTGCCTTCTCCTCAGGGTTATCAGCTGTTACTAACAGCTGACAACCGGTCCTGCTTCTAATTGATTGCAGAGCAGGAGGTTTAAAGCCCCGCCGTAATTTTACTATCGGCGGTGCTTTAAGCCCAGGACCAGGCGCCGTATATTTACCTGCCAGGTCCTTAATGGGTTAAAACACTATACTGACAAAACACAAGTCATATCTGAACTTTACACTGGGAAATGCAGACGAATGTCATTTTCAGCTGAATGGATCAAATAAATAGAACTAAATGAAATGAAAGCTGCTTGCTAAGAGAAAAACATTTTGCATCTCTACTATGCAAACTCTCTATTAAAGAATTTGAATTAAGCCATGCCACTAGGAATGTACTGGCGGTGTTAGCAATTCATTCCACTCTCTGGGCTGTGTATTTCTTTTATGACTGCACATTTCACTATGAACTCGGATTAAACCAGACTAATAACCTTCTACTCATTTCATTTTCTGTAGGTGTTGCTATTATGTCATTGATTATATATGTCAGATATGTAGACCCTGCAATAATCTGCACAATAATCTCCCAGGTAATATTTTTGAGATGGATGTATAATGACTATGATTGCAAGCCAAACACTGATGCACTACTATGATTGCTTCAGATTAATAACCTAGGCTCTTAAGCACATCCACTCAATCAGAGAAGCATGTCCAATAAACAGGATTTTTGAGTTAATTTACCATGTATTCTTCTTAGGCCTCTTTCACTCCGGTGATGCATTTTTTGCCAAAAAACACATGAACGAGAGAAAGCCGCGACCAAGTCGCGGCTAAATCTCACGTTTTCTTACCCATTCACATGGTCGGGTGGGGCGTATATATGCCACAGCCCTGAATTCCGTTGGCTGGGAAGAAATCCTTCAACTGGCTCAATAGAGCCAGCTGACATTTTTAAGCAGGGCTAGCTGCTGCTAAACTCCCTCCCCCTCCCTTTGCCAGCATCTGCCGGCAATAGAAGCTCCCATAGAAGCCTATGGGAGCTGCTGGCAAAGGGAGGGGCAAAGGAGTTTAGCAGTCCTGCTGCTAACCTCCCTCCTCCTCCCTTTGCCACCAGTTTTGTTAGATTTCAATGAGAGCTGCCGGCTAGAAGAATTTGGGAGTACAAATTTATAACAACTTTTGACACTTTCAGCAGAGGACAAAATTCTTCAAGAGGATTCATGTGTCACTGGGAAGTATGAGAAATCTATATAACAGATAACACTGCTGGCCTGGTGACCCCCTAACACTAATTCAGAGACCATAAAACCCTCACATCTTTATCAGTGGACTATTTAAACATTTATTTATTTCTCTGCTCATCCTGTCCTGGTATTTTTTCTGCAAATTAATCACATCATGTCTGTGCCTTGTCATATGTATGTATGTGTGTGTATGTATATATATATATATATATATGCATGCATGCCTCTTCGGATCTGTTTCATTATGCCTGAGGAAGAACCCTGAGAGGTTCGAAAGCTCGCTATCACATCATGTATTGTTGTTAGCCATTAAAAGGTATCATATCTACAAGATTACTTGGTTTCTCTTACTGAGAACAATTACATTTCACTGATCAAAGTTCATGCATTAATAAACTGGAGGGAGCCTTACTGGTTCGATCTATATTGCAATTTCTAGAAGCACTGTTTTAAACAGAACCTGTCATAAATTCCTTACCGGGTCCAATAATTGCGCATATCAATTACACAAACGAAAATACGTCGGATGCAAATTGCGACCATGCGAAGCATTGGATTCTAATGTATTCATTCACATGAGTGATTTTCAGGTGTGTGAAAAAAATGGCGCCGTGAAAAAGAGAACATCAACGACTGTTTTCAGTCACGATTTTTCTCACTGCGTGAAAAGATAGGTCTCGACCTATCTTTTACCGAAAACGCTCTATGATCCCATAGACTCCTATGGGACCTGAAAAAAAAGGAAGGGGAAAGGAGTTTTCCTGCGTCCAACACTGGGAAAAGAAGACAGCTGGTTCTATTTAAGCTGTTAGAAGTATTTCTGAGGATTTCTGCCGAATAAAGAATCTCCACGCTCCTGTATATTTTTCCCGCGGTACACCTATGTGAATGGATGAAAAAACGTTAATTAACTTTGGGACGCGTTCACGGCTATTTTTCATTAATGTGACTTTACAGCGCGTGTGGGCAGCTGTAAAAAACGCACACGCTAGTGTGAATAAGGCCTGACTCTGAAATGTTACAGGCTTTCAGAAAAAAGATTTTATGGTTCAAAGGTATTTATTGAAAGTAGTTTTTAAACTTTGGCAACATTCCTACTGCATAGATCCCATACAGGGGGATAAAGGTTTGGTATAAGACAAGACTTCTTATCATCGATAACATCGATTATCTCTAATGAACATTTAAGAACATATATCAATACAAACCAACATACTACAGGGGAAGGGGGGAAGGGAGGGAACAGTACAATACTATATAATCACTTTGTTGGCAAATTAGAAGATGCCACAGTATTGGAAACATGTGTGTATACATTATATAATTTTTTTTCCCTTTTTTTGAATTAATTTATTTTTTAGCTTATTTTTCCTTTTTGATGTCGAGTTTTGAGATCAATTGACCTGTGGATTTTTTTGTGGAAGGGAGTGCTCTCTAGTATCTTTTGATTCTACCCCACATATTGTATTTTAGAGGGGTTAGGGATGGAGGTAATATTGACGATTAGGTATATTGACATGGGTGATCCATGATTCCCAAACAGATTCATATTGGATTATTGTATCCTGACGCATAGCTATCAGTTTTTCATTTAGAAGTATCCTGTTAATTCGGTTGAAAAAAGATTTTAGAAAGCAGCCAGCAATGGTTAGAAAAGTCATCAGGGTGTCTCAATGCTAATTTCTTCCTGCTCAGTCTTGACAAGTCTTTCCTGGTGCTTTTTAAACCATGTTTTTTTTTACTAAAAAAATGCCACAACATTTCAAAGTAAAACATATTTGGATACAATGTGGGTGCCAGTTAGGATTTCATGCATTCTGGAAGAGTGAACCAAAATCCACATGTCTAAGTGTGGATTTTGAGGTGCAATTGCCGACAGAATTAAAGGGGTTGTCCCGCGAAAGCAAGTGGGGGTATACACTTCTGTATGGCCATATTAATGCACTTTGTAATATACATCATGCATTAATTATGAGCTAAACAGAAGTTATTCACTTACCTGTTCCGTTGCTAGCGTCCTCGTCTCCATGGTGCCGTCTAATTTCAGCGTCTAATCGCCCGATTAGACGCGCTTGCGCAGTCCGGTCTTCTCCCTTCTGAATGGGGCCGCTCGTGCCGGAGAGCTGCTCCTCGTAGCTCCGCCCCGTCACGTGTGCCGATTCCAGCCAATCAGGAGGCTGGAAGCGGCAATGGAAGGCACAGAGCCCACGGTGCACCATGGGAGAAGACCTGCGGTCCACTGTGGGTGAAGATCCCGGCGGCCATCTTCGCAAGGTAAGTAAGAAGTCACCGGAGCGCGGGGATTCGGGTAAGTACTATCCGTTTTTTTTTTTTTTAAACCCCTGCATCGTGTTTGTCTCGCGCCAAACGGGGGGGCTTTTGAAAAAGAAAAAAAAACGTTTCGGCGCGGGGCAACCCCTTTAAGCCACTTTCTGTTGCACATCAAAATCTGCACGTTAGCAAATTCCACTGCAGATTTCAGTAAAAGAAAGAGCCCTAATAGATAAAAAGTTTTATTGAGCTGTATTAGGCCGCCTGCACATGGCTGGGTCGTATTCCGCATGCAGGATCCCGCTGCGGAATCCGACCCTGTGCCCGACTGGTGACCCCACGTACCTGTCTTCATAATCTGTGCTGCGGATGTGCTGGCCGGCGCACATGCATAGCACTGATTATAGCAATGACGTGGATCCTGCAACCTTTCCACAATGATGATTGTGGAAGGGTCGCGGGACAGATGACTTCCATTGACTTCAATTGGAGCTGTCCGCACGGAAGCTGCACGCAATCGCAGCATGCTATGATTTCTCCTCCGTGAGCAGAAAATCGCAATCGATTTCTGCTCGTGTAGAGGAAATCGCGTTTTGCCACAGTCTACTATGAGCAGTATTTGCTGTGATTTCCCGAGGCGGCACCTGCTCCGGATTCCTCAATGCAAATCTGCCCGTGTGCAGGCAGCCTTACTCTTGCAAAGGTTTTTTAAGAAGGAAGACATGAGAACTGCTTGTCACAAGTCAGCTGGGATGTCCTGCTAAAAAACTACAACCCAAATAACAAGAGACTAGAGCAAAATAACCAATTTGTACTGAGAACTGGCTTTTTAACCTGTGCAAATGCTAAGTATAATAACCAGGTCATTTGGGGACTAATTTATGGCGCGGGTGCATTTACATGGGTGAGTGCAGCATCACTATGAGGAACTCTAAACAATATTTAGCCCATGAACCTGCAATTACCCTGTGAATGCGATGCGTTTTGCAAGAAAATCGCATTACACTGCTGCAAAAAATAGTAATTGGTAAAAAAAATTTAAAAAGTGCATCGCACTTGCATGTACATTACATGGCATGTAAGTGCTATGTGAGTGCAAAACATTTTTTTTTTTTGCAGGTCCATTGAAATTAATGGGCGATATTGCCCAAAAATAGGACATGTTGCCATTTTTTCTGTCAAAGCATTGCTTTAAATCTCTCATGATAATAGCCCCATTGAAAATAATGGCTTCTATTACCGTGCGAGTTGGTGTCTCACAATGCATAAAACTCGCACGGTAAAATCGTCTACTTAAACGCACCTTGAGTGGGATAGGTTCTTCACATGCAAAGCTGGCTGTTGTTTTTGCTTGAATACACTAAATGTTTGCGCACATTTGCGTACGGTATATTGTACATGGAGCAAACAAACTACAGTATATGTGCGTGTTTAAGATAGAAGTTTTGATACACCATGGACATAGTAAATATATACATATAATACTCCTCTCTCTAGAATATATACATCTGTTTTGGCAACCTTTCCAACTAGAATATTATATGGCTCTGCATTCATATGGTTGCCTTTCCTTGAACTCTCTCCAGCTCCCTGATCCTCTTCATAAACTGCTGGCTAATAATATACTGCATAATCACTGATGTAGTAAAGTAATACCTTCTTCGTGGTTCTTATATTGTAATGCAATATCTTATTACACTTAGATGCAACAGCTTGGCATTGCACGCTATAAGTCAGGTTATTCTTAATCATTGTACTTAAAGAACTACGGGAATAGAGTTAGGGATAATAATGTACCATTATTTCCTGATCGGCGGTGGTCCAACTGATGCGGAGATTGAAGGGGCTGCAGTGCCGCTATAGTTCTGCTTTTATGCAGTGTCTACTTGAATTTTTCCCTGTACTACAGGAAAATTGGGCCTAATGTTGTGTGCAAACACATAGAATGCCAATAGGGCTGGTTTTATACATCTTTTACTAGGTAAAGAAATTTGGTAGTGTAATCCGCATTGAAATTCCACAACTAACTACAGGGCGATGTTAGTGAATGGGGTTTTAAAAAAAAACAACATTTACTTCTTCAGATTCAAGTCATGTCACACATTTTCAAATCCACAGCATGCTCTATTTGTTGCAGATTTTTAACCATGGATTTAATTAATTTCAATGTAATCATTGAAATTCCTGGTTAAATCAGCAACAAAATTGTACGCGGATTTCATTGCAGATTTTGGTGCAGAGTTTTTGTGTGGAATGACAGCATTCCAAAATTTTTCTGCTGTGTATTAAACTAGCCTCCAGCTTACGAGGGTGTAATTATTGCAAATAACAGAAAATATAGTTCTTTCTATATGTTTTATCTGGTTTAATAACTTTCCAATTTGACCTCTTTAGCAAGTAATTGAATAAGCATTCCGGCCTTGAGTGCATGGTATACTACAGAGGTCAAGAGTTCCGGTCTTTTAGATTGTTTATCTGATAGCTATTGCTTTTTTCTGTTCCTAAAATAATTAAACAGTGTTTATGGTAACCATAAGCATGATTCTAATTGGTAACCATAAGGGTATGCTCACACCTACCAGTAATGACGTGGCAGGAACCCACAGTGCAAAAACTAATGCGAAAACAAAAAAATACCATTTGAAACATCCAGGGAGGATGAGCGGCCTCACTCAGCCTAGCTCCTGTCATCTTTTAACACTTGATGGATGACCTCAAGACCGGAGCCCTGAGCACATTTTTCTCCTTTTATTTTAATGTTTGATTGTTTCTCCGCGGCCATTGTTGGTTCTGGCAGTTTGGATGATACGGCTGACCAGTACGACAACGGTTACTAACTGAGGGATGATTGATTTTAGTTTATTGGCAATATTGAACTATTGTGTGACATCAGTCAATACTACATACTTGTTGGGTCATTTATATTTCCCCTCACTTTTTAATGTAGACAACTATAGGTCTCTTAAGTTTGGTACTGTAGCCTTTTCTTCTGTAACTGTAAAAACTGAATGTGAATGCCTGCCATATTCAGAAATGATGTTTCTAGGATTTTTACAGTTTTTCAAATTGAAGTTAAGGGGAGGAAACAAGCAGTACATGACAAATGTAAGACTGTAATCAACAGACTTAAAAATTGCGTCACTTTTTACCATTATGCGTGAATACGAGCTTTGTAGATCCTAAGGAGCCTACAGCTGTTCACTACAATGTAGCCTATCACCATTTACATAAACAACATAAAGAGAAAAACATGAGTCCCTTTAGGTAAAGTTTATATGGTATGTCTACTATGTAAGCAAATATTGGAAACATTGATTTTCTAGGGTCCCACAGCTCTCTAACAGATTGTCCAATCCAGAAAATGGAAAGACATACTGTGGCAAGTTAATGGTACCATCATGATAGGAGAAAGCTGAGGTGTTCTCTTTGATCGATCACCGTGTGGGAACCTGATTACATCTGGGTTTCATAATTTGTAATAATAGGATATATGGGCTTGGTATATTCATATACAAGATCAATGATGACCTTTTGACTTTTATCCAATCCCTACCCTAAAATCTAAAAGGAGTTTTAAACTCTAGATGAAGATTGCTGTAGTTCATAGAAACACTAATTTGGTATTAGATGCCACAATCCATACTTGCTTGTGGGTTTTATGTTCCTTATGGAATACTGTGAATAGTTGGACAAAACTGCATGTTGCACATACTCTGCGTGTCTAGTATAATCCTCTGAGGGATGTTTATCTGCGAACATCACTCTACAGTGAAGCACAGAGCAGATGTTTTTCAAACGATACAGGGAAAATAGAAGTGAAGTATAACAGGGCATCTCTTCTGTTGGAAAATAATTTATTGGTTGCAGGATAAAAAGCAGAAAGTAAACATCCATCTCATCCCAGGCCCCTGTCATGGATTGATGTCTGCTTCAAGCAGCTGCCTGGAGGTAAACTCTGAAAAAAAATTCAGTGTACTTTATCTGTCCGAGAGTTTGTCAAGCTCTCATGTTTTGTTTCGACTCAGTTGCATCTTCATTTTCAATTGCAGTGGCAGTTGTGAATCTGAGTAATAGCTTCACCCTGAGGTGTCTCCATACACATAATAACACATATGCGCAGTCACAGCGCTCTTTTAAATCGTTTACCATCATTCAAAACAAAAATGAAACTTTTTGATGTCTTTATGCTCTTGTTATTGTTTTATGTCTTCGTGTGCCGCTGGACTTCCACCACAGAAAAGTCATTGATCAAGTTACAAACTTATCAGCTTGTAACACCAAGTTCTAAGTGCATGTAGGTTTTCAATTTCATTAGGAAAAGCATTTTGCCACGTGAAACCTAAGACTGTTGTGCTTCAAGCCATTAGTACTGTGAGTCTCAATTCATCATCGTTTTTTACAGCATTTGAAAGTGAAACTGGCACCTATAAAATGCTCAATAAAGATGATGGAAATGACAAGGAAAGTTACAAAAATACAGTGCTGACACATAGTCAAACAGGGATGATTTACTAGGTATCAGTTAGTTTGGCTTTAGAAATAAAGGACTAATTTGCCTTTGGAAAAAAAAAATCTGTCACGAGTGTTTTAGGGTATAGTCCCATATTGCAGTGGATACCAGATGCAGCCATTGCTACATGGAAACATACACTGATAGTATAATTGATAATAATGATATTTACAACATGTGATTGCTGTTACTATCACTCTGTTTACACTAAGGGCTTATTCAGACGGACGTATATCAGTCAGGTTTTCACGCCCGGCCGATATACGCTACCCTTCTCTGCAAGGGGAGGAATGAAAAAAAGACTTTGGCAGCATCCAGGGTGCAAATTGATATCCAAAATTTTATTCCACCATCACAGAAAAACAGGCAACGTTTCGGCCATGTTGGCCTTTGTCAAGCTTGACAAAGGCCAACATGGCCGAAACGTTGCCTGTTTTTCTGTGATGGGGGAATAAAATTTTGGATATCAATTTGCACCCTGGATGCTGCCAAAGTCTTTTTTTCATTGCTGCATGTGATTTGGTGAAAAGGATCCATTCACCTGTTTCTTTGGCTACTGCATTATCTATGCCCAGCCCTTGGAGGGATATACAATTTGTGCTGCTGGCGACCTGCTTTCTCTGGACTCTGCAAGGGGAGGAGGTGGGACAGGGCGGGAGCTAATGCACTGAGCTCCTGCTCCCTCTCCGCCCCTCGCCACTGTTTGCAATGGGAGGGGGCGGGATGGGGCAGAACTTAGCTCCACCTCATCCCGCCCCTCCCATTTCAAACAGTGCCGAGGGGCAGAGAGGGGGTGGGACTTCAGTGCACTAGATCCCGGCCTGTCCCACCTCCTCCCCTTGCAGAGAGGGGCGGCGTATATTGGCTGGGTGTGAAAACCCGACCGATATACGCCTGTCCGAATAAGCCCTTAAAGAGACCTTCGGCTTGCCTTTATTACAAGTATCACGAATTCAACAGCATTAAAAAGTTTAGGTAAAAGGGCGGATAATGTACTGGTAAATACGTGACTGGTCACTTGACCGAAGTGGGAATTTAAGAAGTTACATGACCCCAAAGGTACATATTTACATTAAAATCATGAGGATAGGTCATCAATAGTATTCTCCCTGGAAAACCCGTTTAACTGTAATAAGCCTGATTCGGGAGATAAGACCTTTTTTTAACACTCAGATTGACATTACTAATAAAGGCCAGACAAAAGCTGAAACGCGTAGCCCCAGTATCTACATGTGTCTGTATCCTCTGTCCAGCGCGCCACCAGTCCCTTTTTCTTCTTTGTTTCTGCTACAGAAAAGCTAAGGGAACGGTGCTGGGTTTTCATCTCCTCAAAAGCAGAGAGAGGGGAACCCTGCAATAAATGGTAAAAGCAAGGTTTGGTAACTGATAACCATTTTAACAACTACTCTCTGGAGGAAAAGGGCTCTACCTCTATCCATTATTCAGATGCCTTGTGGTAATGCCATTCTAGTCGATCTATTTAAAGTGAGGTGGTATGGTAAAGCCTGGAGTCTGGGAAGCCTGCCACTTATTGCCTTCGATATTGCGGAGGCCAACTTGCGGTCTTTTCCTACCCCACACAAATGTAATGTAATGTTGATGTCAATCTTTGAAAGATTTGGGAGGTTGGGTTTTGGATTGCTTGAAATATGTGGAGGAAACTTTGTAGAGCATCCTTCTTTAGGGTACTTATCTTCCTGAACCCGGAGAGCCTCTTTCATCGTACATACCCTGTTTTCCCGAAAATAAAACCCTTCATTCTTGCCCCAAAAGAGGCACAGGGTCTTATTTTCGGGGAGGAGGGGGGGTGGGCTGCTTATACTCACCTAGCAGGCAGCCTTCCGGCAGGCTTCCACGTAGTCCTCAACGCCGACAGAGCATCATTTGTTAGTGAAAGGGCTTGAATACCCTGCCTCCAGAAGGCGATTCCTCTGATTGGTTCAGGAGCACCGCCTCAGCCAGCGCTCGATGATTCAATAATGTAATTCAATGAATGGCTGTGATTGGTTCATTGAGCGCTGGCTCTGATTGGCACAGGCGGCACTCCTGAACCACTCAGAGCAATCGCTTGCTGAAGGCGGGGTATTCAACCCCCGTCACCAACAAGAGATGCTCCGTCGGCATTGTGGACTACACAGAAGCCTGCCAAAGCACCGCAGCCCCGTGGGAGGGACACAAACGGAGCTTGCTAGGTGAGCATTGCTTTTTTTTTTTCATGTAGTGTAGCTATGGTTTATTTTAGGGGTAAGGCTTATATTTCAAGCTTCCCCTGAAAATCATGGTAGGGTTTATTATCGCGGTAGGTCTTATTTTCGGGAAACACAGTCTTTAGGTCTATTAAGGTTCGATAAAGAAGAGTTCAATAGCTCATTTTGTATAGCTCTGACTATTGGGGGGGGGGTGGAGACACATAAGTATGGAGATACATAGCTTGCCATTTGAGATGGAAGTGTTGTTTATGTAGGGTTTTAGGTAAATGTATCTGTAGAAGGAGAGAAGAAACCTTTTGGGCTTTCTTTTTTTAATCCAGTGTCATGTTTAATCAGGATGTCCCATAACACACATTTATAATATCAAAAATTACACACTAGTCCTACAAATAGGAGAGCAGGTAGGAGTGCATGAAGATCACAGCGTCACATTGTGACATTAGATCTAATGATTGAGGTTGCAATGAGGGCGTATTGTGACCTAACTGAACAGTCTAAAAAAATCCAAAAATGTTGAATCTTCAGTTGCAAGTCAGATGTGACTTTGCCATCATAGACTGCATTGCAAACCGTATATAACTGCAACTTCTCTGCAACATGTCTATGATTTGGCTATACAACCAAATCACAGATGTAAAATAGTTGCGCATCTCACTTGATGTTACACGACCAAAGTCTTTGTTTCCTGAGACAAAGCTAAGTGTCTGTCTTCATATATTAGAATCTAAGCAACCTAAGATCAAGTTATGCAAGTAATGTATTTGTTTCCATAGTTCATAACCATATGCAAGCTGTGCCTTATAGATCCTGTACCCTCCATTCAGTAAATCCCTAATGAGGAGTTACATTTCAATCTCCTAGCTCATGCGATAAAAGATTAAAGTACAGCACTCTGAAGGTATAGAAAAAATATACATGTATTTTGTATCTATTTATGTCGAATGAGTAATGGGACTCACCTGGCGCTTGCGGTCTCACCCAAAAAACTTTGGTCCGACCACAAAACTTGATGGCGTCCCAATGAGTAAGAGATTTACTCCTTAAGCCTTATGTACATTGTACATCCACACCAGATGGAGAGCAACCAGACCGGCACCAGACAGCACAAATGGCGATCCAGGATAAAATACAAAGTAAAAGATAAGCAAACAGGTTCTGTGCTCATAAGGATTAGTGCAGTAAAGGAATAAGAGAAAGTTACTAAAGTAGGAGGTCTCTGTCCTCGGGACCTCCCAAACCGATTTCAAACAAGAAGTTGACCTTGTCCAGGTGCTTCGATTTAAGAATTTATTATTCCAGACTCATAGGTACATACAAAGAGCTTAGGTCGATATATATTGGAATTGCAACACGTTTCGGAGCTGTGAATCACTCCCTTCTCAAGCATACCTGTCGATGGGAGAAGACTTTCTTTTATAGTGACTAACATACTAATCATTGTATAGGGCGTATCCAGATGACGTTACACGGGTAAACATTAATAGTTTGTGTCAATTTAAACTTTTCTTTATAATGTGTCGCTATGCCGCTCCCTGAGGCAGGGCATTCGGGCGGCAAATATGCATTATTTATAGCCAGTCAAGAAGTAATTTACTACAAGAATGAGATCTGTCATCACGGAGCGACTCCATATGCGTAATGTCGTCACTCAGCGTGACGTTGCGTATCAGTGTGTTCTACGAGGCTGGAGTAAGGCCATCTCCTCTTTCATCGTACATATTAAGGTTCAGTAAAGAAGAGTTCAATTACTCATTTTGTATACCTCTGGGTATTTGGGTTTATTGTGAATATAATAATAATAATCTTTATTTGTATAGCGCCAACATATTCCGCAGCGCTTTGTATATGGTAGTAGTGTCTTTCTCTTGTTTCAAATCGGCACTGAAGGTACAGTTTGATAACAGCTGCAACATACACAAAATTCACAGACATTGAGAAAGGAGATGAGATGGAGGGGTTTACAGAATTGGGCAGCTCAGAAGTAAAGTGGGCAACTACTTTTAAGAACAAGGCTTGGACCCTGTTTATAGGTGTGTCTGCAGCTTAAAGGGGTTTTCCAAGATCAAAATATTGATTACCTGTCTTCAGGATAGGTCATTAATAGTTGATTGGAAGGGTTCTGCTGCCAGAAGAGGCTATTGCGTGAGCTCCACAGTCTATTTTCAGGTATGTGATGTCAGGTTCATTGGTCACATGGCCTAAGAGCAGCTCAGTCCCATTTAAGTTAATGGGACGAACTACTATACAATAGATGACACTGTGCTTACTTTGGACTGAAGTGGTTGCGGTACACACCCAAGCGCTGCACCCACTTCAAACAGCTGATCGCTGGGGTTCATAAGTGGCAGACACCAATCAACTATAACTATGATAGATCGTCAATGGTTAAGTTCTAGAAACCTCCTTTAAGGTTGCGAAATAATGAGAAAACAGACTACAAAAGAAGTAGATGGGCGTGATAGGCATCATGCTTGTGTGAGAGAAGTACTGTCACACTGGGGAAACAAGCAACTTAAGATAACTGCTACAGTGTATTTGCATCTTCAGGTGACATTCGCAAGAACCATATTATTTATCAGTGTGTCAAATATAAATCCCTTCTTCTGTACAGATAAATGACATGGTCTCTTCTTTTTTGCCGGTGCCTTTAGTTAAATATCCTCCACATTCCCATCTCTTCAGATCACAATCACTCAGATGTGCAGCGACACAATTCAGTCTCCATGCATTTTTCATGTTCAGAACTTGCGCTCATGTCACATCAGTCAGAGAAAAGGGGATTGATTAAGGAGTAGTTTGACGACTTGGCTGATTACCAGAGATCAGAATACAGAAGCGCGGCTGTAAAGAAATCTACTGCTACACGTTATTTTAACAACTCTTCAGAGAACAAGCTAATAAGAGATTCACCATGAAAACAGGCATTACGTTGATCATGTATAAGACATTTCACCAAGAAGAAATCTGTTAATAATTAGCATTCTGTAATACGTACTTTGAGAGACATTTATGTAAAAGTGTCATTTCTCTGGCAGGGTTCAGCCGTGGAAATGGCACCATTTGTTTATAATGTGCAATAAATTCCTAACCATGGCACTCAGACATACAGGGGGTGGACAAAAATATGGACACATCATACTAAATACATGCCTTAAGTTGCATGGGATTATTAATCATATTTTAATAAGACCTGTAGAGACAGATTTTTAAGTCTAGGTAATATGACACAGATGCTACCGGGCAGAAGTGAACATCTGCTCGAGTAACAAGGTTCCATTGGTCAGGGATTTGAACCACTCAGCTTCTATTACCAGATAGATTCTTTCTATTACCAGCTGGCTCCCAAAACCACCCAGAGCAGGGCAAGAGGTGAAGTAAACACAAATTCGGTGGGAAGTCTCTCAGCCAAGCATAGTCAAAAGGGCAGCTCAGTTCTAATTATTAAAATCCCATGCATTTCTATGGTGTCCCCATATTTTTGTCCACGCCCTGTATGTGAGTTTAGCACAAACCTCCTACAGCATAAAACTAGTTTTACCTGGCATAGTCTACCCGACAGTTTTATAATTAGACCACAACCCCAATTTAAAAGTAATTGAACTTGAGGTAAATGGAATAACAATACTCCCCAGGTGCCTTTATAAATATGGATTGTGCTATTCTCTACACTAAACTAAATGGGCTCTTTTTTTTTTCTAATACATGTGACCTGTAGTGCTGGTTGACACATAATATTGTTTTAACTAATGAAGTCTTATCGACCTATGATTACATTTTTCTTTATAAATTACAGAATTTGAACTTGATTTTTTGAGATCTCTACAAGTTTTTTTTCTATCATTTTGGCTCAGCCACAATGTTTCTTGGATTCTTCAGTCATATCACAAGTCTACAAAGCTCAGAACACGCTGATCTACTCTAATGACTGTTTCTTTTTTTTTCTCCTGAAGATTTTCAATTATCTGTTCAGTGTGCAAGGAAAACACAGGCTTATCCAGAGACCAGAGCTCATTCGGTCTGCTAGTACTGGCATTAATCAGATTCATGTTTCTGTTCTCTTTGCCATCTGTTTCATGACTCCTTTTCAGGTTTGTGCACAGCATTATTACTAATTTTAACAAGTAAATCTCTGAATTATTACTTGTCATTTCCTTTTGCCAGCGGGTATGAACAGGACAAAAGTGTGTTACGTAGAAAAGAATGGGAAAGGAGAAGTCAAGATCTACAGCCAAGTGAGGATATCTTTCTTGCCAATTATCCCCTTTTCAGCGAACCATACAAGGTAAAATGTACATACATCACTTGTCATAATATTAAAAAAAAAATACTTTATTTACCCATAGACTTATGTTAAAACTAGTAAATTATTTTTGACACCTACGTATTTGTATTCAGTTGTATGCTGCCATCTCTACTGCTGCATCGGCAGGTTAGGTTTGTAACCGTGCAGTAATAGTACCCATGGAAGTTGTAGGTCAACACTAGCAGGATGAAACTCTTTTATTCACAAAAATGAGGGGAGCTTAACAAGCCACTTGCACCAGTTTTCTGGTACTATATATCTTAAAGTTTATGACTTAAATCTCCTGCTTCTTTCTCCACTTTTAAAATTAGGTGGTTGGGGTTTAGCAGGAGCAGCATGGCCCAACCAACAGATTTTCTATCATTTATACCAAAGGGGCAACCATGCATCAAATTTATTAAGTATGTCCCTGATAATAAACCTAGGTTTCTGGAGTAAGATGCACCAAAGTGAAGGCTGGTGTATATAAACTCCAGTCTTAGTAAATTGTTTGTTGATTTTCTGAAAACCTTGGTCTCTAAACAATGAAAAAATGATATTTGGAGGTCAAAGAACAAGGACAAGTGAAACTTTAGGCCACAGATCATTGCTTTAGGCCGGCTTCACACGAGCGTGACGGGCTCCGCTGCGGAATATTCCGCAGTGAAGCCCGTCACGGTGCCCCCCAGAGACCCCATACTTACCAGCGGAAGATAGCGTGAAGACGCTTCCCCGCCCACCGCCGTCGCGTCATGTGACACGCCCACCGCAAACAATGCCCAACAGCTCGTCCTTGTGATGCTTACTCCTGTGCTGTTACACAAGAGTGAGTATCGCTGACAGCGCTGCTGGAATGGAGGCAGACCGGTCCGGTGAGCGTTCTCCTCCCGCCTGCATTGACAGTAAGCAGACAACTGTTCAAATGTGAATGATTGCTGTTTACACTGAATGGCTCGTTGTTCAGTTTTCTACATGCAGAAACTGAATGACTGACCAACTCTCGCCCAGTCGCTGCATGCGTTTACACGGGACGACTGTCGATCAAACTCCTGCGGGAGATTTGAACGATTCTGAACGATAGCTGTCCCATGTAAATGGGCCATTAGACAACAGTCCTCCATATCAGGTGCAAACGCCTGGTTTTTAAAGGGGCATTTCCAAGTGTGTTGGTGTCCACAAAGAACAGGGCAAAATTCCCCTGATTATGCAGACTTTCCCAACTTTCTATGTAAATTACATCACACAGGGGTTGGAGCTCTGGTTTCTGGTTTACTTTCCTACACACAGTCATAGAGAAGTGTCAACTGCTTATCCTCAGAGTGCCTTTACATATGAAGTCAGCTGAGCAATTCTTTCCACCTGAAATCTGCAATGTATGCCATTGTCCTGGCATACAATAGCCTATATCGCCCATAGGACTCCATTGTAAAAGAACATATATCACATGGAAAACATTTTCTTTCACTTTATGCCTCTGTATAAGAAAGCACAATAGATAAAAATTCTAGTACAGTGAAAAAAAGCAATGCTGATGCATACCAGCCCACCATATGTCAAAAAGACACTCCTCTGGCATATGCTGGTTGCTCTCCTGATGCATACACCAGATATAATTGAAAAACTATGTGTTAACAGAGAATTGCATTTTTTCCTAGTGTGCAGAAAATGCATAAATTAAACACTAAAACAAGATAAAAATACAAGTAACTATAGTAGGGGCAGAAGATGTGGATACAATTGGCTCCTGAAGCCTTAGGGGCCTCGAATGGTCTCTCTTCTCCATATGAGTACTGTAAATGAAGCATTGTAGTTAGAGTTCCTGGTCCAGATTTTGCATTGGGGTCCAGCAGCCTCTGATATTTAGATTTTTCCCAAAAGTTTAGAATATAAATAGGGAAATATTTATTTTGCAGACATAAAAACATTTAAAGTAAATAAGTTTATATAAGATAAAGTGTTGTTTCTGCATGTCGCTGATAGTTACAAAAAGTTAACTGTGCTGAGATCAGTTCTAGATCTAGCAGTGGGTAATACGATTTTCTTCCTAGATGAAGCAGTAATACTGCTAACTTTTTCTTCCTTGGGTTTTTAAGAAATAGCTATTAGTGTATAGCAGTAGCCATCTTTAGGAACTAGGGTACCAAAGTCCTCTCATAGTATGTTCTATCTTCCGGTGGATTTGCGAAGGAAAGGGCACATATTGAACTAATTAACTTGATTGCCCATTTCAATGAAAGAGTGTTTTTTGCGCACGCAGATACGCAACGCCCAATACGCAAATATGACATCGATATGCACTGTTTTTCGTGGATTGTTCCTAAACAGCACTAGAAAAAAAATAATTGGGTCTCCTTCCATTCTTTTTTTTCACCCAGGAAAAACAGATGACACACAATAATGAAGAGCCAGACAGACGCAGTGCGTACGGATAACACACAAACATGTATAAGAAATCAGTCCATTTTTTGTAGACGAAATCGGATACGTTTGTCTGAGTGAGGCCTAAGAGTGAATAACTAGAAAATCAGGCAAAATATTAGTTTTGTCTTTTTGCAAAACAACCATAATACTGTGGTATTTTGAGGTTCAAATCCAAATTAAGTTTTATAGTAATAGTTGTAGTTCTGTTCTGTCTTTTTTGTAATTTTTTTAATTTGATTTTTAAATCACAGACCTAGAAATAATGTTTAGCCAGTCAGCTTACTGGAATGCTGACACAATCACTAACATTCACCTCTTCTAAAAATAAATACTTTATAGATACCCTTTAAAATCTCTGACTCAAAACCAATTAACATAATTATAACCCCAAGATAGATAATTCGGGGGGAGGAGATAGGAAGTTTACACTGTTAAACACTTCCTGGAAGAAAACTATGAAACTGTCTCACAAAACCATATATATGTATTGGACATCAAAGTGTATCAGCAACCTGCATACAAATGAAGGATCTCAAAAATTAATAACAGTAAATTAGCATATCCAAGGCACTGAACATTAGCAGGAATACTTACAATTATCCTGTAGCTCTTCATGTGAAAATAAGATCCTCACATACATGAAGCACATTCTGCGATGTTATAAAAATATTCTTCCCAAATGCTGATATGGAAAATGCTAAAGTGTTGGAGTACTGTATAACCGCATGCATACACTGCACAATCCCTACCTAACAATAGGGTGGTTGCCTCGATAATGGTGTCCCCATCAACTGGTGGCTTTCAACTATAAAGCCCTAGTGCAACCCTAACTTCAACATGAATCTGCTCCAATAGGAAGAAAAACAAAATCCACTAATCCCAACACGTTTCCCCCGTAGGATAGCCAAGGATTCATCAGGAGGTTATGAAGAAAAAAAAACCCACAGGACTGCTCGACTATCACATAGTGCAACCTCCACCGATCGAGACATACAGGATAGTAACGACATGCGCAGTGTTAGTGCAGTGTCCAATGCATCTGTGCCAGTGCACCGTAGTCCAGATATGACATACATACTCGTCATCCCAATCCCTAAATGGCTTGTGCACCTGCGTGAATCTTCTAATGCGGCGCATGCGTAGTGAGTTATTCAGACTGGCGCATGTACAGTAAGTAGATGTCGCACTCCCTTATATTGATATGGTTTCCAACGTAACGACTACTCTCCAAAACATGCATGGATACTGCACAAATAAGTCTTCCATGCGCAATAAAAATGCAAATCCGAAACCAGCTCCTCTGCAGTCGCTCCCATGCAAGGACTGGCTGGAAACTACAACTGATGCACAGGAAAACTGAGTAAGTCCAACGTTGGGTTAAAAGTTTTCAGTCTTTATTAAATAATTCAGACAGACAAGAAGGAATAGAGAGCATGTGCTGTCTTATATGTTTCAGGCAAGCATGTTGCCCTTAATCATAGTTTCATAGGCAACATGCTTGCCTGAAAAATGTGGGATGGCACATGCTCTCTGTTCCTTCATGTCTTTCTGGATTGTTTAATAAAGACTGAAAGCTTATTACCCTATGCTGGACTTTCTCCGTGTTCCCTTCCATGAGCAATGAGTACATATCATGCTCTGTTACTAAAGTATCCAATGTAAATATTCTATTACAGATAATGCACTAAAGATCATTTTCCTTAAGATAATTATTAGATTTCACGGAGGTTCACATATATAGAAAATACTTTTTTTGTAATATAGTATCTAAGTAGATGTAAATTAGCTAAATAAGTGTGTACAGCTAATCTGCTAATCAGCAGAACCTAGATGCAATGCCTGCCTAATACAATACATGACAGAAAAATAGATAAATTAAATTGAGTTCACCAAATGTCCTGATGTCTCAATCAAATATATATATATATATATATATATATATATATATATATATATATATATATATATATACACACATATATACCGTATGTTTGAATTAAACAACGCATGTAAAGTCGTTCTTATTCATTTACACAGCAAATGTGAAAGATTGAACGATTTCTCATTTGAACGAGCCAAAGATGTATCTGCCTGTACAAACAGACTGCATGAGCGAACAAGTAAACTCTGACATTGTTCGCTCATTCAAACAATAAATCAGCTGGTCTAAAATAGTCCTAACACAGTAAGTTCTTTATTGTATTTGATTGATTTTGTTGCATCCAACCAGGATCCGCTGGATCCGCAAACTGAAATACTCACGCAAATGCACACCAAACAGTGGAAAACAGTACAGACAACTGCAACAAGGAAAACATTGTCCCTAAATAACCTAAACCAGGGAAGGGGGACCTGCCTGAACACAGGTAACTCGCCCTGAGAAGGGCGAATCTGGCCATGTACCTGGCCCACTAGCTGACCCTACATGGGACAGGAGAAAACCACAGCAAACTAGATGAAAAGATAATAACTGCTGTTTTTAGCTTTGAGAAGACTCAGGCAAACAGGACATCCAAAGGGAAAGACTGAGATTAAACAGCTCTGAGCTGAGCACTAGGCCAGTCTAAATAGACCACAGATGAGGCCAAACATGTCTCACCTAATACTACTCCCACCAGAGCCAGAAGATGGAGAAACACATACAAGACCTATACCAGATTATTTAGAAAGGAAGCGATCCCAGAACTGTTGCAACAGATTCATTATTTACTAGCTGATATACCTGGCTTCACACAAGTTGAATTGGTACAGGTGTCTACCTATTGTTCACCCGGAAAATTTTCGTAGTTACTTCAGAGGAACCAAGGAATAAAATATGTGTATACATATAGGAGCGTTAGATTCTACTCAGACTTCGTGTACCGAAGTCCTTCTGCAGAATGTGCCACCCCTCCCACTCTCCTCACTTTTTACCCTTAAAGGTAACACCCCTTTTTATTCACATTAACCCCCAGACTGGAGGTTGTAGCCCTTTCTTAGCCTTAAAGGCATTCTCCATCCCTGCAGTCCATGGCTGCTTCCTTGTGTACTTTACAGCCTTTCAGTATATGCACATAGAGGTCAGTTAGATTCTCCTCAGTATATACACACAGAAGTCAGTTAGAGTCTTCTCAGTACATGCACATAGAGGAGTGTTAGAGTCTCATCAGTATATATACATACAGGAGAGGTAGATTCTCCTCAGTATATATACATAGAGGTGAGGTAGATTCGCCTCAGTATATATACATAGAAGTGAGGTAGATTTGCCTCAATAAATATACATAGATTCTCTTCTGCTTATGCACAGAGAGGAGTGTTAGTCTCCTCAGTATATACACATAGAGGTTAGGTAGATCCTTCTCAGTATATACAAATAGAGGTAAGGTAGATTCTCCTCAATATATATACATAGAGTTGAGGTAGATTCACTTCAGTATATACATATAGAAGTGAGGTCGATTCTCAGTATGCAAATCATTTTCCTAAGCTTTATGGTTTCTGAGAAAAAAATAATCCCATGTATCGTAGATTTTTGCACAATTTTTTAACACTTAAAATTGAAGTTGCTAACCCTTTAATTTTTCTATTTAGAATGCTCGTGCCAATTTCATGTTTGTGTGGTACAGATGTATGATATTAATTACATTACATGGGGGGTCACTTACTTTTGCATTTAGAATTGAATAATCAAGTTGTGACCCCTTTACATTTTCTAATTACGACCTAAAGAATGTGTTATGCAACTGTATCCCCAGAGGCCCCTCTTTAAGGGAGAGGTACTGAAAGGGTTGTGCAGGCTGGAATCTGTTGTACTACATAGGTTTCTAGCAGCACAGCCCCACAGGTGTGGAATGATTAAGCTGGCTGGGTGTGGATTTCCCTAGTCAACCAATCCCCGAGGTCTGTGCTCATATATATACCAACTCCTTTGCTAGATGCTGCTGGTCTTTCTCCTGACAGTTGTGGTGTGAACAGGTTTTATGTGTGGTGGCTGCAAGAGGGGTCTGTGTCTTGGATTTTGCTTGGTTGTGTCACTGGACTCCTGGTTAGTGTAGGGACTAGTGGTATAGCCAGGAGCCGTGAAGTGGCCCACTAGCTTCATGTTTTGATCAAAATGTCAACCAATACCTGGCATTTATAGCATTTACATCTGCTGCTAGCATTTGTGTACTGGCTGCTGCATGGTGTGATTCTGGCTCTGTGTGTCATCATATCTTGTTCAGTTTTCCCTGTCGGTGGTGGCATGTGTATGCGTCCAAGCCTGGGTGCGTGAGTTCTTAGGGGCAGCAAGGTTCCTGATCCGAAGACTCCTGAGCCACCTTTTATTGGGGCAATGTTCTCACTCAGATAGGTCAGTGTCACCCTAGTAAAAGTTAGGGACAGGTGTTTGCCTGTGGTAGGTCATCTGGTTTTAGGTCACGTTTGTGTGGGCCCAGTTCTCTTTTGCCCACACAAACATAATAGTGTATGGTAGTGTTAAATTTCAAGTTCCTACAACATCGGGAAGTTAGGGAATTAGATTAGGTACATTACATAGGGAGTCACTTAGTTTTGCACTTAGAATTGAATCATCAAGTTGTGACCCCTTTATGTTTTCTATTTAGGACCTAAACAATGGTTGTGCCAAATTTCTTGTTTATACGACATTGGGAAGTTAGAGAATTAGATTAGGTACATAGCATAAGGGGTAACTTACTTTTGCACATAGCATTTTAATAATCAAGTTGCAACCCCTTTAGTTTTCCTATTTACGACCAAAACAATGGTCTTGCCAAATTTCAAGTTTGTACGACACCAGCAAATTAGAGAATTAGATTTGGTACATTACATAGGGGTCACTTACTTTTGCACTTAGCATTGAATAGTCAAGTTGTGACCCCCCTATACTTTTCTTATTTAGCACCTAAAGAATATACACATAGATTCTCCTCAGTATTTATAAATAGAGGTGAGGTAGATTCTCTTCAGTATATACACATAGAAGTTAGGTAGGTTCTCCTCAGTCTAAACACATAGAGGTGAGCAATTCAATAAAATGACAGGACATCATAATAAACCATATTATCTATTACCTATAACCTACATCCAAAATCACAAACAGTCCCTTTGACTACGCCAAATTTTAACAAGTGCAGAATATGACGTCAGATATGGAGAGGCTGTACACAGTTTCAGTAGGACAAACAATACCTCACTGAATGTTTAGCAAAGACGGTAATAAGAACAACTTACAGTTAAAACAGTTGTAACAAGTGTACGGCCGCCTGCACACGGGCGGAAATCCCGCGGCGGTATTTCCCGCGGGATTTCCGCCACTGAAAGTTTGCATAGGAGTGCATTACAATACGCACTCCTATGCAGACGGCCGCGGCATGTCCTATTTTTGTGCGGGGCACGCACTCACCCGGCCGCCGGCTCCGGTCTGCGCATGCGCCGGCTGCGCCGCAGCCGGCACATGAAAGAGCCGGGGCCGCCAGGCGTGGGTGAGTACGCGCTCGTCTCTGCAGGCGCTGGGGTCGGGTCCCGCGGCGAGAATTCTCGCTGCCGGATCCGACCCGCTCGTCTGCAGGCGGCCTACAGCACATTTTTAACAGTTGCGTTATGACACTCGATTTTCAGAATAAAGTGTACTTTTATAATGTGTGTGTGCACTAGGGTAATCACAGTGAGTCTATAGTCTACCCTCGGCAGAGATCAATAGCTCCAAAAATATTGTTGCACAATAAGGAGCTTCTCTGCTGTCAGTTTAGCCTAATATAAACTGCAGTTCTGAATAATTAGGCAACTAAGTATTTTCTGACAAGAATAGATACTTCCTATTCACAAAATCAGTTGTTACCACAGTACCTTTGGGAAGTTTCTTGCTTACTGGATCAAACACTATCCAATCTACTGGGGGTGGTGCTGGTAGGGGGTACTCACAATTACACACCACTGAAGCTTAGCTGACTGGAAGCTTTTCTGCAAGCCTCTTTCTTGCTGATGACATCCTTTTTTTCCCATTAAGTCTCAGAGACTGCTTTTGGCAACTGCTACCTGGCAACTGAAGTCTCCTCAGGCAACAACTGAATCTCCTTCTGGGCACCAGATTGTGACTCCCAAGGAGCGCTGAGTCAATTATTTAAGGCTCTCTTTCTCGGGTGCACAATGTCCAGCTCTAGGTCAGCACTGCTGTTGCTTACACTACACAGGACTTTCCTTTCAGTAGAACCTAGGAATTTGCTGATCTGTGAGTTCAACTGCCCAAGAACATCTTTCGAAGCAGTAGATCATCCTGGTTCAGTGCCCATAGTATCACTGTTGGTGAACACAACCTCACTCACCCAAGTTTCTTTTTCTCTCTATCTGCACTCTCACAAAAGTGCTGCATGACACCAACAGGAACAGGACCTGTCTTTTATATGCACAGTCTCTAGCCAATCAGCCAGCAAGGTGGTTAAGGGCCTGACAGCCAGCTGTATCAGAGCTAGATTAGTTTCATCATGTAGCCTCCTTCAAGGTCCTTTAGCTACATATACATAGTAAAACCTCAACAACATATGTGTGTATGTATATATACACTACCGTTCAAAAGTTTGGGGTCACATTGAAATGTCCTTATTTTTGAAGGAAAAGCACTGTACTTTTCAATGAAGATAACTTTAAACTAGTCCTAACTTTAAACAAATGCACTCTATACATTGCTAATGTGGTAAATGACTATTCTAGCTGCAAATGCCTGTTTTTTTGTGCAAAATCTACAAAGGTGAATAGAGGCCCATTTCCAGCAACTATCACTCCAGTGTTCTAATGGTACAATGTGTTTGCTCATTGGCTCAGAAGGCTAATTGATGATTAGAAAACCCTTGTGCAATCATGTTCACACATCTGAAAACAGTCTAGCTCGTTACAGAAGCTACAAAACTGACCTTCCTGTGAGCAGATTGAGTTTCTGGAGCATCACATTTGTGGGGTCAATTAAACGCTCAAAATGGCCAGAAAAAGAGAACTTTCATCTGAAACTCGACAGTCTATTCTTGTTCTTAGAAATGAAGGCTATTCCATGCGAGAAATTGCTAAGAAATTGAAGATTTCCTACAACGGTGTGTACTACTCCCTTCAGAGGACAGCACAAACAGGCCCCAAATAGAGTAGAAAAAGAAGTGGGAGGCCGCGTTGCACAACTAAGCAAGAAGATAAGCACATTAGAGTCTCTAGTTTGAGAAACAGACGCCTCACAGGTACCCAACTGGCATCTTCATTAAATAGTACCAGCAAAACACCAGTGTCAACATCTACAGTGAAGAGGCGGCTGCGGGATTTTGGGCTTCAGGGCAGAGTGGCAAAGAAAAAGCCATATCTGAGACTGGCCAATAAAAGAAAAAGATTAAGATGGGCAAAAGAACACAGACATTGGACAGAGGAAGACTGGAAAAAAGTGTTGTGGACGGTTGAATCCAAGTTTGAGGTGTTTGGATCACAAAGAAGAACGTTTGTGAGACGCAGAACAACTGAAAAGATGCTGGAAGAATGCCTGACGCCATCTGTTAAGCATGGTGGAGGTAATGTGATGGTCTGGGGTTGCTTTGGTGCTGGTAAGGTGGGAGATTTGTACAGGGTAAAAGGGATTCTGAATAAGGAAGGCTATCACTCCATTTTGCAACGCCATGCCATACCCAGTGGACAGCGCTTGATTGGAACCAATTTCATCCTACAACAGGACAATGACCCTAAACACACCTCCAAATTGTGCAAGAACTATTTACAGCAGAAGCAAGCAGCTGGTATTCTATCGGTAATGGAGTGGCCAGCGCAGTCACCAGATCTGAACCCCATTGAGCTGTTGTGGGAGCAGCTTGACCGTATGGTACGCCAGAAGTGCCCATCCAACCAATCCAACTTGTGGGAGATGCTTCTAGAAGCGTGGGGTGCAATTTCACAAGCTTACCTCAACAAATTAACAGCTAGAATGTCAAAGGTGTGCAATGCTGTAATTGCTGCAAAAGGAGGATTCTTTGACGAAAGCAAAGTTTGATGTAAAAACAATGTTATTTCAAATACAAATCATTATTTCTAACCTTGTCAGTGTCTTGACTCTATTTTCTATTCATTTCACAACGCATGGTGGTGAATAAGTGTGACTTTTCATGGAAAACACAAAATTGTTTGGGTGACCCCAAACTTTTGAACGGTAGTGTATATATATATGTATATATATATATATATATATATATATATATATTACATACTGTGGTGTTTAACCCCTTCCATATTAATAGCTTATGTATTTAAATCCCTCGGTATTTCTGTGTACAGTGCCCTAGAAGTTATTTGTGCTGTAAAATAAATAATAACGTTGCATATCCTTCTAACGGCAGTGTTTTATACCATGATGACCGTAAGTCCACTTTTGAGTATACTGCCATTGCATACAACAGATATAGCTATATCCAAGCAGTTTTATTTCTACTTTAACCCTTTCCAATCCGATTTTGGATTCAGGGTTTCCTAAAAGGCTTTCTCTTTTTGCTGTTACACAACGGTGCCATCTGATGGCTAAAGCCAGTGTGTGTACGCCAGAGAGGCTCCGACAGTGGAGTGGCTGGCAATAGATGGTAAGAATACCCTGTCGGGCCTCTTCTGACATTGGAGCTGTACAGGCTTCAGTCATAATGTAGGAGGACATCAGACAGTGGATTGGAAAGGGTTAGCATGTCTGATTCTTCTGTTCTTAATACATGGCTGAGGCATAAAATCAGATTCAAACTGTCATTTTTTAATGATAGTTTAGAAAATGAAAATCTAAGTGAGCAACGTATCCTGCTTTACATTTGTTTTCCTAATAATGGAAGATCATTAACATCAACACTCTTTTTATCTCTATTTATTGTAACACATGAATGCATTTAGTTCCACAGTAAAAATATATGAAATAACATCTGTAGTAATGCTGTTGAATAATCTCAGCTTACTCCTTTCTACGACATGATTACTTTAAATTGCAATTTGCATAATTAAAACCCACACAGAACAGAAATGTGCTGCACAGTCAAGGTCGTGCTGACCTAATTTAAAGTATTTTCAATCTGTTAGAAGTACAGTAGCTCAGATTACGCTATAAGCATTTGAGAATTGAGGTGCCTGTTGCAAGGTCTGATAAGAAATGACTAAAGCTACATTTTCTTATCCCGTGAGCAGAAGGTGCCAAATGCAAAGTATTGTAGGTTGCCTTATTTATGTCCTTTTAAAATCTTATAAATGTTTAAGATTATCTCCACCTAAAGGTATTTTTACATGAATGTGATTAATACCACAGCCAAGAATGGGAAATGTCATGGCGTGTCTGCAGCCGACACATCTCTGTAGCAATCAGTCTGTTTTGATTACCCCAGGTTTGCATTCGATTGAATCAAGAACCGCGGAAGCAGCACTTAAAATAAACTTTTACCCTTAAGTAGCATATTGTTCCTTTTTAATCACTATAAGTTTAAAATGCTGTGCTTATTAATATATTATGTGGTTTGATGTTTGGTTTTCTGACACAGAGCTCCAAATTCACTGCATAGACATGATTCAAATAGTCAAGTTCTGGCATCCTGCATTTACCACTAGAGAGCGCATCGAAGTTAACTACAAACTGTTATTCACTGAACTTAGTAATAAACCAATATGCAGAATATGCTCACTAGTTGGAGCTGCAAGCAGAAAGTGTTATAGTTGAAATCTATGTCCTTGCAGGGAATTTGAAGCTCTGTATCAGGAAAGCAAAGCTCAGACCACAATGACGATATATAAAAAAATTAATCAGCAAATAAATAATTTTTTGAAGTAAAAAAGCTGCATGATAATAAAACATGGAGATTTCCTTCAAGGTTATGTTCACAGCACGTATAGGCTCTTCTAATGGGGGTTCAGTGAATGTTTCCATCACTTTGACTTTTGCTGTGCACATAAGAGAAACCTTGAGAGAACCAGCACACTGACTGAAGCCTTAGGCCTCCCTCACACAGGGCGTTTTATACAGCGTTTAGCGCTGCCTTTTCAGCCCAGCGCTAAACGCTGTACAACACTCCCATTCATTTCAATGGAGCTGTTCACAAAGGGCTGAAAACGCAGCGCCTTGCAACGCTGCGCTTTGACAGCGAAGCAAGTTCTATTTTGGGGCGTTTTCAGCCCTGCGTCGCCCACTGAAATGAATGGGCAGCGGTTTTAGCACTGCTGAAAATGCGGCAACACTTGGTGCCGCGTTTTTGGCAGCATTAATCGCTCGCCGATTTTCGGGGTGAGGGCTTGTAATAGAAGCCCTGCCCCGAAAATCAGTCCCAGCTAGGCTAGGTAGAGAAAAAAAAGAAAGTTCATACTCACCTAGCCGCTGCAGTCCGGGTCGCGGCCGCTGGTCTCTGCCGCTGATTCGGGCTTCCCCTGCATTCACAAGTCTATTGCCCTAGGCCAGGTTTGAGAACCCCGCCTCCGGCAATAGAGTGCTGTGATTGGTTATCGGCACGGTCGATGCCCAATCACAGCCCTTCATTGACTGTCTCAGCCAATCAGCGCCGGCAAGCTCTGATTGGCTGAGACAGTCAATGAAGGGCTGTGATTGGGCATCGAGCAAGCACCGACAACCAATCACAGCACTCTATTGCCGGAGGCGGGGATCTCAAACCTGGGCTCCGGCAATAGACTTGGGAGTGCCGAGGAAGCCCGGATCAGCGGCAGAGACCAGCGGCCGCGACCCGGACCACAGCGGCTAGGTGAGTATTACCTTTTTTTCTTCTTTTCAGCATTCTTGGCTGCGTTTTCAGCCGAGCTGAAAACGCAGCCAAAACGCTGGCATAAAGTTTCTGCAAACGCCCTGTGTGAGGGAGGCCTTAACAGACGTCATGACATTGCTAGTCTGAACAGAGTCTAACTACGCCTTTCTCTATGACTTACTGCCATAGTAATAAATAAATAGGGACATGTCATCTAGGCTGTTGTATTCTATATAGTGCCCTGTGTTGAAAAGGTACATGCTCTCTCTTCATGTCTATTTCTGCGGGACTTATAAAGTGCTGTAACGTACAGGAAAATGTAATTTCAAGATGTTCAAGAACAATTATAGTTATGGCATAATGAATAGAGATGAGCGAGTATACTCGCTAAGGCACATTACTCGAGCGAGTAGTGCCTTAGCCAATTATCTCCCCGCTCGTCTTTAAAGATTCGGGGGGCAGGGAGCGGCGGGGGAGAGCGGGGAGGAACGGAGCTCCCCCCTGCAACTCACCTGTCACCGGCGCCGGCCCCCGAATCTTTAGAGACGAGCGGGAAGATACTCGGCTAAGGCACTACTCGCTCGAGTAATGTGCCTTAGCGAGTATATTCGCTCATCTCTAATAATGAGCAAAAACTGGCTAAAACACTGACTTCTGATTTACTAATTTATAGCTATTTGTACATTTTATGGTGCAACATGTTTTGAAAATGTTTGTACAGAAAAATGTCTGTTAACCTCATGTTTTTTTCCCTTTCTTAGACCAGCAAGGGAGATGAGCTTTCAACCCGTATACAAACTACACTTGGAAACTATGATGAAATGAAAGACCTATTGACTGAAAGATCCAGCCAAAGTCATCTAGTTGGCATTCCAAAAATCGAAGCAGTTGGTATACTTGACGGGGTCAAAGAGGAGCATTACCAACAGAGCACGGCAGAAAACCATTATTCAATTTGTCGTACCGTGCAGATTGATATCTCACCTGGAACTTTACCCATAAAGTTAAATAACAGAGTCACCATGGACTGGCAAAAAGCTGAGAATTCGTCTGAGGGACAGAAAGCATTAGGCAAAGCTAACCAAAGAACAAGTGGTTCTCCTAATGCTAATTTTAACTATGGACAGCAAAAACACAAAGCAGAGAAAAATAAAAACTGCTTATTAAGTGCAGCACCATCTGGAAATTCTAATGACCATCATGTGAACGTTTTAACGTATAAATTTGACAAGACTCTCAATAGACAGATACCAAACTCACAAGTAAATTGCGGTTTAGAAGTGGACCTCTCCAATAAAGAAAAGACTTGCAACAAAAATAGCAATAGCTCACATTGCTTGCAGAACTTTCCTGCTTCCATTGTCTCTAAACTAAATCAAATCCAGCAAAAGCCAACAGCATATGTTCGACCAATGGATGGTCAAGATCAAACACCCAATGAATCACCAAAGCTCAAAATATCAAGCGACTTTAATATGCCCTGCCCGTTTTTTAGGGGACTTTCTAACAAAGCTGACCCCGACAAAGTACCAAATGACAAAACGGAAACATTTACAGAGCTTGAAGAAGGAGAGGTAGGTGTAATCACATTATACTTGTATGTGTTTTTTATTCTCTGAAGTTATGGATGGATGATGCAGTTGTTGAAGGATAGAGGACACCGACATGGAAAACTAAGCAAATGAAATGTGCTATAGAGAAGTGGCATGATGTGTGTTAGAAAAATGGTGTACAATATATCTATAAAGTCTGTCAAGAGTGTTGGTGATTTTATACACTATGAAACTACACGTGTTTCACCAAGTGTAAAGCACCTCCATTGTCCTGGCCATCAGGAGGGCATTGGCATCAGTTGAGGTGTAGAAGGGCAGCCAAGTGAAAACATTCATTCCTACCTTGTGTTATTATCCCGACGTGACCCTAAAACATGATTAGAAATTAACTAAACGTGATAAATCATATATGGAGCCATGACATTTGTGACGGTTTCTTTTTTCAAAAGATTACTGATGAATACCGATGGATTCCATTGTCTTTAATAAAGTCTTCCAGGGTTCTGGTATTTTGATAGCGAGGATGGTACTGTAGACTGCACGATTTCTGTCTTGAAAAAGACTACAAAGGGTGATGTAAATCCAGACATTTTTTAATTGCTCTTAAAAGATTTGTTTTCAGCTGTGTAGAACTTTTTGCCTTTAAATAAACATTCTCAGTATGTATTACGTTACACCAGTTTGTAAAAATCAATGCTCTCTCAGTAAGAGAAACAAAATAATCTTTTAGATGCTTTTAAAATCATTAATGACCAGACATTTTTTTATTTTTTTTTTTTTTATCCCCACAGTTTAAGAGCTATTACTTTTCATTTTTCTATTGACAGAGTCATATGAGGCCTTGTTTTTTGCGTGACAAGTTGTATTTTTTTTAATGGTTTAATTTAATGTATCATAAAAGGTTTTGAAAGACTGTTAACATTTTTGAGTGGGTTGAAGTGGAAAAAAAATGCAATTATGCCACAATGCCTTTGCTTTGTTTTTACGCATTCATGGTGTGTAAAAAAAAAAAAGAATGAAGTGTTAACTTTACACCCATTTATACCTTTTTTTAGCCCCCATCATCTGATCACCTTTACAATGTAGTATTTAGTAACATATTGAACTTTATTAGACAGACTATTAGGCGCTTTTTGCAGATAAATTAGGGAAAAAGTTAACATTACTGGTAATTTCCTTTGGCTGTTTTGATTCCCAACAAATATTTAGTGACCACTGTATTAGTTATATTTTTTACTAAGGGGTATGACTACTTTTCCCTCTGTACAGTCTTAATAGTATAGATTTAAGATGGCGAAGGGAACATTCCTTAGAGATATTGGTTCATGTTGATCTGTGTATTTGCTGCAGTTGTGTAATTATGTTGCAAGCATTCCACACAGCCACATCCCAAAGGTAGTCTATTAGATGTATAGACAGGTGGAGTACACTGGCCCCATTGTCATGATGTGTGTAACATAGCACTTCATTACTTTGGCACATTATTCTAATGGAAGTAGCTTTAATAGGTAGGATGGATATAGGTTGTATACATGAAATTCTGCCCCTGCTATCAGCATGGTGCAGCAGAAATCTAGATTCATCAGACCAAGCAACAAATTGTCAATCTTTGTTAGTTCAGTTTCGTCTTCTGGGTTGACAGGAATGGTACTCCCGTCCAACTTACTGTGAGTTCAGAAATTCGCTCATGATTTTAGGCTCATACACACAACTGAGTAGTATGTACAGAGCCTATATGGATGTAGGTACAGTAGAGGAACCATAGTGTAGCATTACAAGCACTAGGTTGGAGTCGGGGGCGTAGCCAATGAGGGGGGAAACGAGGTCAGACAAGCCGGGGTTGGTACACGGAAATTTCTATACAGCACAGAGGGTTAAGTAGAGATATGGTCAGGAGACAAGCCAGGGGTCAATATACGGAGGTCAATCTTGTTATTGCAAGCAACAAAGAAGAGCTTGGTTAAAGGCTGGTAGGCACAATAAACACGCAAACAATACGTGGGCCAGGTTTATATAGGACCTAGACAGGTAAACACAGAGCCAGGAAGATTGAACAGGGAACGAGGGATGAGGTACTAGGAATTGAATAGCATAGCCTGGTTGCAGAAGGACACAAGGTCTCAGGTTCGAGTCCTGACACGTAATATGGCCATATGTATGTGTCATATGTGTGTGTAGTTGTGTACAAAAAAATTTACATTACCATATTACCAATGTTAAAGGCTGGTCCTTAGGATAAGTCAGCAATAGTAAATCATTGGGTACCCACCACTAAGGCAGCATAAGTGGTCGAGTTGACTTCAACCTTCTTAAAATCAATTAGAACTGAAGCAGCTATTACACTTCTGCCAGATGTCAGAGGCGGGACTGCCAGAAGTTCAGCAGGCTGAATGATTAGGTGACCATGATTAGTCCCCGACGTGTAACTGTTGATGAGAAAAAAGTAACATCCACGTTCTTGAACTTGACCAACAATTATTTTCTTTTGTATATATTAATTTCAGGCTAGAATATTTGACCTAAAATTAAGGTGGTCCTCAGAATAAGCTTTTGTGTGTGCATAAGGACTACTATTCTTTCTGGCCATTATATGACTTGAATATGGATTTTTTTCACCAATTTTCTGCTCTGCAGGTTCCATCTGTAATTTTTAGTTTCCCCTGAGCTGGTGGATAAAGTGTAGCTGCTATTATGCCTCCTATACACTGCACACAGAGGACATCCTTCTCCCCTACCACAATTTCTCATAAACTGAGAAGTAGCAGCATGGAAGATATTCTACAGCAGTACCGACCAGTGTAGATGTGATTCCAGTAGCTTGTGATCAGTAAAACACTTAGTGCTAGTTATATTAGCATATCTGTGTTACTCTGTTTCACTCTCACTCAGATCCTCCTCCTTCATCTTCTCTTCATTGACGTCTATAGGCAGCAAATAATTTGATCTGTCAGGGAGCTATTAGTCTGTCTCATCTACAAATTTGGTTTTTCAGAGTGAGTGAAGAACTTAGTAAGGAGAGGCAACGAGGAAAGAAGCCTGATAAGTAGAGAAAGAAGCATTTATCTTTGATAAGATAAACTTCAAAGTTTCTTACATTAGCCTGGACTATTGATTTTTGCAAAGATCGATGAAATGAAGTGACCATTTAAAATGCTGCAGCCATTCATTATTACAGTATAATTCATTAAATGGGTTATCCCACAATCAATAATACTTTTTCCAAAAAGCACAATACCCTCATAACTAGTTTAAATAGAAAGCCTTATGACAAAATATATGTATTTTTTTTGTCCGTTTTGTGTATTTTGCTCCACTTTCCCCCATGTGTGCATACTTCTTCATAGAGCTAAATGGGCTGAACTGCTTCTGATACAATGTGACTACTGAAAAACTACATTTCCCAGCAGCACACTATGGCCTCATGTTCACAGGCACGACGGATTCTGAGTTTGGAATCTCGCAGCGGATTCCACCCATGCCCGCAGAAATTAGGCAAAAAAGACCTTTAGGCCCAATTTCCATGGGTGGATTTGATTTACGGAACCCGCTCAAGAGATCTACAAATAAAGCCGCCCACAGGGAGACATAGGCACCCACAGAGCAGCTAATAGCATGCTGATGTGAATTTTTTTTCCCGGCGTGCAAACTGCATGCACGGGAAGAAATTATGGCATGCTCCATTTTCCTGCGGATCCCACAGGGACGGCTCCCATTGAAGTCAATGGAAGCTGTCCAATCTGCGGCACAGCCACAGCTGTCACTGTGCACGTACTGCGGATCCGCAGAAAAGCAGGAGATTCAAAACAGAAAAAAGCCACACTCGCCATTCTGAAGAAAGAAGATCAGGCCGTGATGAAGAAGTGTCAGCTGTGGGCGGGCTGTGAATCGGAAAGCTTCCATTGACTTCGATGGAAGCCGTCCCTGCGTCATCTGCAAAAAAAATGGAGAATGCTGCGTTTTTTTCTTCACTCATGAAATCCGCACACCGGGAAAAAAATGACATCCGCAGGTATTTAAATATCTGCAGATGCCCAATGATAGTCTATAAGCATATTGAACTGCGGATCACCCGCGCTGAGGATTCCACAATTCAATTATGCCCATGGACATGAGGCCTATCTCTTCTGGGCTGCAAGCACCTTCCTGTCTTTTGTGCGCTGCCAACGTTGCCATTCTGCTATAATGTGACAAGGAAGGCAGCGCAGGAGACAAACTATGGTAGCAGCATACCATATGGTCACATACATTTCAATGCTAGCAGTTTGCATCCCTCTATATAAATTGAGACAGATATATATATATATATATATATATATATATATATATATATATATATATATATATACAGTGCAGACAGTTTTCCAGTGGTAAATATAGCCTAGCTCTCTATAAATGTAGCATTGTACTGAGGGCATCCTCTCTCCACATCAAATACACTTGTATCCACCTGATCTTGGCATGCTTTCTGCTCTGCATACTTGTATTAGGCTATTGTACTTTTCACAGCAGGAGCTGTCAGCTGTTCGTACTGACAGCAGTCCCAGCTCCTCTGCTGTGTAACCATACAGAAGACATGAGTTCACAGCACAGGAGCTGGGACTGCCGTCAGTAGGAGCAGCTGACAGATCCTTCTGTGATTAGTACAGTACTGTATGACATGTATCAACGGGGCTGAGATCAGGTTGACATATTTGTCTTCATTGTGGAGAGATGACAGTGGGTGAGGAAATACTACTGGTGGGATTTCTGCAGTAGTGCAGAAAGACTGGTATTTTTTTCATTGGCTGGTTGTGTGGCTCTCCTCCTAGCTAGCTCTGCTGTTACCTTGTACATGAGTGCCAACATAGCGACAATGAACTGAATCTACTACTGGAGGACAGTTAGGATGACATTTTGGGGGGGGGGGGGGGTGAGAACTCTGACATGGTAGAGTTATGATATATGAATGATTTGTAAAAACTAATGTTTATACGTATAGAACACACTGGGCCAGCAATGTGATCTTGGGAGTACCTCTTTACCATAGCCACTTATAAATTACATGTGTAATTAACACAGATTAATCAAAATCATGCAGCTATCTCGTCATAAATAGCACTTGCTTACTTGCTTTATTTGACACACTCATAACTTACTGAAGATCTTGGAATCTTGTCTCTGTAGTACCACAGAGAACTAATTTATCTGCAAAGAGAAAAACATCTGAGATTTGATTCTCTGTCACTCTTGGTTACTTAAGTATGAAAATGGATAACTCTCAAAATAAAGCTGGCACCGGCCAGTCTGGAGGAAATATATCCATCTTGTGTTTTGTACAGTGCATTACATTTTCATGTGACCCAATGCTTTAAATTAAATTAGAGATGGTCTATTCTTTCATTTAGTCCTCAATGGCAAGTACTTTAATTACTTCATCAATTAGTATTAGTTAAATTCTGAGCTAAGGTTAAAGGGCCACTCCAGTAAAATTATGTTCATTCATTTTGTAACCGGTCCCCCAGTATATGTAAGCTAGTTTTACCAAGTTTAGTTATTTCTTTCTGTCTGAAAATCCCTAGAGTCCTTTTCTTCAGGTGGGTCATGTCATCTCATTGTGATCGTCTGGGATTTACTTGGCTTTGTGCGCTCTCACGAAGTTACTGTTTCAGACAATAGAACCTCTTGCGAGGACTGTACCATACAGACTCTTCATAGGGGGGCACAGAAACTTCAATCACAGTTACTGATGATAATTGGAGTCTCCTCTCACACAGCTATAAGGAAGGAGATGACAGTTAATCTTTATTTATGTATTGCCAACATATTCTGCAGCACTTTACTATTCAGAGGGAACATAGACAAAATAAGACGTAACATACAGTATTAAAGCAATAGACAGTTTGAATAGGAGTGAGGGCACTGTTCGAAGGAGCTTACAGTCTGAAGAAATAGGGGTAACACAAAAGGTAAAAGTGTTTGTTCTTTACAATAGTCCAGCTATTTTTAAAATGAATAGAGTATATATATAAAGCTGTATGAACTAGTCAGTATCTGTGTATATAAACATATCAAGGGCATAGGGTATATAGATTGTGTTCTACATGTAGTAGAATGAAGGTGGTCAGGTTTCAAAGGGGGAATATAGAAGCAGGGTGGCACGCCTGCCTAAAAAGAAGTGTTTTTAGCACACGCTTAATACTGTGGGTGTGAGGTAGGACATTAGTCTCATGTGGTTTGGCAAACTGCTGTGTAAGGGTTAAATTTGTTTATAATATGTGGAAATCAAGATGGATGTAGTAGAGCTGTGTGTGTAATGTGTGGGGATCATAATGAATGTACTATGTAACAGAGCTGTATGTGTGAATCAGGATGTAGCGGAGCTGTATGTATGATGTGTGGGGTCAGTATGGATGTAGTAGAGCTGTGTGTGTAATGTGCTATGTGTGTGAATCAGGATATAGCAGAGCTGTGTGTGTAATGTGCTGTGTGTGTAATATGTGGGAATCAAGACGAATGTAGTAGATCTGTGTGTGTGTCGGGGGATCATAATGGATGTACCATGTAGCAGAGCTGTGTGTGCGTGAATCAGGATGTAGCAGAGCTGTGTGTCATGTGCTATATGTGTGATGCGTGGGGTCAGGATGTATGTAGCAGAGCTATGTGTGTAATATGTGGGGTCAAAATGGATGTAGTAGAGCTATGTGTGATGTGCTGTGTGTGTAATGTGTGGGAATCAAGATGGATGTAGTAGAGCTGTGTGTGTGTAATGTGTGTGGGCAGGATGGATGTAGCAGAGCTGTGTGTGGGATGTGTTGGGTGTGTAATATGTGGGGTCAGGATTGATGTAGTAGAGCTGTGTGTGGGATGTGTTGAGTGTGTTATGTGTGGGAATTAGTATGGATGTAGACGAGTTGTGTGTGTAATGTGATGTGTGGGGTCAGCATGCATGTAGTAGAGCTGTGTGTGTAATGTGTGGGAATCAAGATGGATGTACTAGAGCAGTGTGTGTGATGTGTGGGAATCATAATGTATGTACAATATAGCAGAGCTGTGTGTGTGATGCGCTGTGTGTGTAATGTGTAGGAATCAAGATGGATGTAGTAAAGCTGCATGTGTGGGGATCATAATAGATGTACCATGTAGCACAGCTGAGTGGCAGATTGCGCCACCAGAAACACTGAGCACTGAGCAGGGGGTTGGACCCGATGACCCTGGAGGTCCCTTCCAACTCTACCATTCTATGATTCTATAATTTCCTAATAATTACTAGTAAAAGTATCAGGTTTAGTTAGGTTAGTAGATGCTGGAAACACCAGAAGTTCAGTTTTTGAAAGATTCAGTTTTAGATAGAGAGAGGACATGGTTCTAGAGGCAGTAGACAAACAGTCACTGTTGTCTTGTAGTAGTGAGAGTGTAATGTTACAGGTTGACGTGTATAATTGGGTATCATCAGCATAGCAATGGTAATGAAAGCCAAATCTGCTGGTAGGTTGTCCAGTAGGGATTGCATAGACGGAAAAGAGGAGAGGACCTAGTGTTGAACCCTAAGGAAACCCAACGGGAAGAGGAGAAGTGGAACCAGCAAACGATATAATGAAAGAGCGGTCAGAGAGGTAGGAGGAAAACCAGGAGAGCACAGTATGCTTCAGACCAATAGAGAAGAGTATACTGAAGAGGAACACTGATGGAAGAGATCAAGGATAACAATGACTGTAAAGAGTCTATAAATTGCTGAGTGTTAATGACCTGTAGAATTCTGTGTGTGCAATAGGTAGGAGAGTCTTGAGAGAAACAATAATATTTGATAGTAAAGGAAGTTGATTAGAGAGTGAAAGGCAGGAGTTTGAAAAAGTCAGAGATGGAAGAAGACCATGTCAACTGTATTGCCATCTTTATGCATGGGAGAAGACCTAGGAAGAAAGTTAGTGATAGAAGCTGAGAGGCAGATGGCAGGCACTTCATCTGCCATGACTGTATACTTGTGACCTTTAGCTTATTTAGGACAATGTAAAGGTTAAAGTGGTTTTCCAGCAACATACTACTGATGACTTATCCTCAGGGCAGGTCATCAGTAGTTGATCAGTGGAGGTCCCCCTTGCCTATCAAGCTGATTAAAATGACAGCAGCGCTCCAGTGGGCACCACTGTCATTTCAGTTCGTACCAAGCACAGCGCTGTAAATTACATTGTATATCCACTATACCTGCTGTTGCAGTTTGGTCCCATTCGCTTTAATTTACCTGAGTGCCATGGCGTCTTCAATCAGCTGTGAGGATTTCAAAAGAGCAGACCCCATTGATCAATTATTGATGACCTATCCTGAGGATAGGTCAGCAATAATGTAGTCCCAGAAACTTTTAATGGAAATCACATTGTCCTCCCAGCAGGCAGAGACGGTACTGGATCTAGTTGGTCATGTGATGTGCTAATGATTCATGGAATTTGTTAGCACAGAATAGAGGAAGAGAAAGCAGGGAGAAATCTAAAAATCAAGATGGTACCTGATAAATAACAGACAGAAGTGCACTGCATGAGAATGAGAGCAATATACATAGGAGACATCCAGAGTGTGACAGGCAATCAGGCGAGGGATGCAATCATGAAAAAAAATGTATTTTCACTAGAGTGGCCTTTTAGGCAACTGATCCATCTCTTGCTACATGCATCAGTGCTACTAGTATAAGGCCCCCTGTCCATGGCCGTTGTGGAATATTGCCAGCAGTATTCCGCCGTGTGGGAGGAGGGGGGGCCGCTGTCAGTCCTCTGCGGCTCACCACAGAGAATCACGGCATGCCGCGATATAGATCCCACGAGGGAGAATCGCTATGATTCTCCGCTTATAGATGCTGTGACTACGCTTTTCATAGCAACCTTATGGAAAGTGTTCACTGCGTTACCTGCGGCCGGATTATCGCCGCGAGTAACGCAATGAACAATCGCCCGTGGACAGGCAGCCTAATAGAGTGCTGTTTAATGTAACAGATTTAACCCCTTAACGTTCCATGACGCACAGTTACGTCATAGAAGTTCAGAGTTTGTATGGAGCGGGAAACGGGTGTTGGCTGCAACAGTTACTCTTTTAAATGTCACCATCAATTCTGACAGCGGCATTCAAATGCCCTGATCCGAGTTCAAGGGTCCTGAACGCCCCGTTCCCCCTTGCAATGAGATCCTGGGGCGCTATTTCATTGACATGACAGCTGGGTGCTGACTGACTGCCTGTCAGATCATGGTATAATGTAATACTATGGTATTACAATATATCGCAAGTTTAAGTCCCCTATGAGGACTAAACAAAAAAAAGGAAAAACTGCTAAAAAATATTTTTATTAATTATTTTTTTAAAAAAGGGAGTAAAAGTAAAAAAAAAAAAAACTTTCCCCATATTTATAATAATACAAATAAAAAAACATTTAGTATTCAGTTTTCATGAAAAAAATGAATAAAAAGCTATCCAAATATTATATGTAGTTATACCCAAATAGATTTTTTTAAAGTTTTTCAGTAAATTATATGGAACATTAACCTTCCGTCAGGCGCAATGCAAAAGCCCGCCAATTTGGGTGCAATGTGCCTGAGGGACTTATTCACACAAGCGTATATTGGCCACCGTTTTCACAGCCGACCGACATATGCTATCAGTGCATCAGATCAGACTGGCGTATTCCCACGGCACAAAGGCGCCCGGTCGGCCAATATAGTGCCGGGCGCTTTTATGCCGGGCAGGAAAGATAGTCCTAGAACTATCTTTCTGCCTGGCATACGTCGGCCGCTGCATAGACTCCCATGGGAGCCAATAACAGCGGCTGGAGAAGGGAGGTCAGAGGGAGTTTAGCAGCATGACTTCTGAACTCCCTCTCCCTTCTCTCCTCCCCTGCGGCTGTTTGCAATGGGAGGGGACGGGACAGAGGCGGAGCATAGCCCCCCCCTAATCTCTTCTCATTGCAAACAGCCGGAGCGGAGGAGAGAGGAAGTGAGCCGGCGAGGGGGAGCAAAGCTGTCTTTCCCCACCCAGCATTGTCGCCTCGGCGTATATTCGCCGGGCCTGGGCCGTCTGAACAATTTGTGCTCCCATTCATGCGTTTTTATGACGCACGTAGGCGCACGTAAAAACACCTACGGTCATGTGATAGAGGCCTAACAGGCACATGTTTTAATAATGTAAAAAAAGGAATTAGAGTTTAAGGAAATGGTCAGATCAAAACTCGAATAACATCTCCTGGGAAAGATCGAGAGCAAACTGGTGAACACCATTATAAACAGCAAGTAAAAAGGGACAGAGTGGGAAGAGGAAACTAAAATACGCGCGCTGTGCCTGACAGATTGGTTGCATCTGACGGAAGGTTAAATAGTACCATTGACAAATACAACTTGTCCCACAAAAACTAAGCCCTAAGATAGCTACGTTAATGGATAAATAAAAGAGTTAGGATTTTTTAAAAGTGGGGACTAAAGCTGAAAAAACGGATGCGTCCTTAAGGGGTTAAAGGGTTAAGCTTCCTTCAATGAGAAATTAGAGATTGATGCATGAAACAGTCCCGCAGACATTACTCTCAAATAGATGATATGTTAAGGATATGAACACCATCTCTTACAAAAGGCATGCAAAGATTAAATTAGCAGCCACCCAATACTTTAATACACGAAAGGGACATTTATGGAAAGTGTTCTTGATATTATGGCACATATAATATAATTTATTTTATATTGTAGTGAAATGATACTTAAGCAGCTATTATAGTGACACTTTAGACTCTCCGCTTGGTCTAAAGCAGCATAATGTGCTCTTAAAAAGAATTTGATGCATGAATGTATTACTTCAAAGTACTACAAAGCATGTTTAGCCTCTGTTCACACTTTCCATTTTCAAGAATTTTTCAGTCATGTAACAAGCTGGATGTTTTTTCTCCCTTTTTTTTCTATTACGCTTCATATAAAAAAAATGCAATAAAGCATGGTAGTATGCCATCACAGCAGTGGATGGGTTCTGTCCTGAATACTTCATACTGCACAATTTTTTTTTGTGGTACAATAATGGAATCCATGACCTAAAATAGCCATGAATGCGCATTGGTGGGTACACGTTAGAAATACACACACTTTGGCCCTTTAACCCTTTAATGACCATAAATGATTCAATCGAATTTGTGGGCAGTTTAAAACTATAGGAAAATATGACCCTTCTGTCAGGTTTGTGCTGCCAGGATCTGTTGTTCTATCGGTTTCCAGGAGGACACTTTCACAGATAATTGAGCTGGCTGGGTGTGGAGTTCCTCCCACCAGCCAATCGCCACTGGTCTGCTGAATATACCAGTCCCTCTGAAAGAGGTGACTAGAATCCCTTCACTCTAGGGTTTAGTTGTCCTGCATGCCTGTGTGTGAACAGTGTTTTGTCTAGTCTTTGTGCAGGTGGCCACACATTAGGTGTGGATAGTCCTGTTCTGTGTGTGTTTTGTCTTGCATGTTAGCCCTAACTGTGTCCTGTCCTGCTGGATCATTTAACATCTCTGGGCTAGTGGGCGCCTTAGGTTCCAGTGTGAGGTCGTGCTTATCAGGGCGATCGCCCTGCTTGCAGGCAGCATTCTGGTGGATGTTTTCTCGTTAGAGTAGGGACCCACGAGACAACGAGGACCTTTGAAGTTCGGGCTCGCAGGCTTAAGTGACTTGGCCAATTCATGAACTAATACCTCATACATTCTATAGCAATTCCATCTGTTATATGTGCAGGTATGCAAGGTGAGTATTTTGGTCATTTTTCAGTCCTTATGTTATGTCTGTCCGTGAGTCCTGTATGCAGTTCACTGTCCCTCAGGTGTTCCAGCTAACGTGTCTTGTTTAAACGCAATACGGAAAGCGTTAACGGAAGGAATTGGACAGACACCAGTGACCTAGCGGTGGAATTGGAAGGCATGCAGTCTACTTAGGATGACGGTGCCCAACTATGGCACCAGTGACAGATGAAGCGGGGAAGCAGTGTCAGTGTGGCACTGTATGACATGGATATATTAGGTAATTTCAGAGAGGCCTTTCACACGGGACCAAATTGTTCGCAGAACGCAGTGAAGATGTAGATGTTGCCAGTTAATGCACATTTTGTTGCATTTTTAACTGCAGAATCCGTTTGGTGGAACGTCTTGCAGAAATTTCAGCATTATTTTCCACAGACTTTAATTGTTGAATTACATCCCCTGTATGTTAGAAATCCGTTGCAACAATTTTGCAAGACGTTCTTAATTCTGCAGCAGAAAGCGTTTCCATTTCAAAAATGAATCTTGCGGTTTTGAAGTAAAGATGCGCAGAGTTTAACAGGTGCAGAAATCAAGCCCCATAGGGATAGTATTGTGGTGCAGAAATATCCATGTGGACTAATTCCGTCCTGTATAAAAGGTCCCTTATACAATTCCTAACCCCCCAATAAAATTGACGTAACATCATAATAAACATCTTGCCCACACAATCAGTAAATGGGCAACAGAACTCTTAACATTATCATTTAGCTGCACTGTGAATTTGCTACTTAAGGATACTTCTTGTTAATTCATAATCAATAATTGGAAGTATCAATTTACTTCTCATACACAGAGAACCATTCTAGCATGGTAATGATGCACATCTGTGTATTTGTTTTACTTTAAACAAATCCAGAAGATGTCAATGAATAAAATCTGTTCCTAATTATGATAGCAGCTGTCGGCATAGCTGCCATTAGTCTTCCGCTCGGAATTGTACCCTAATATTGCCGGCACGTAGAGTCATTTTTTCCATGCTGCAGCATACTGCAAGCTATTATTTGTTCAATTTCTACAGTGCAATGTTGCATTGCAGACAGATTTTATAGACAAGGTTATCTATATTAAGAGACTTACTGCTATGCATTTTATACTTAAGGGGAATCTGTCAGCTGGAACTCACTGTCCATTCTGCAGGCATCACATTATAGAGCAGGAGGAGCTGAGCAGATTGTTATATAGCTTTATGGGGAAAGACTTAGTATAACTTATACCTAATTAATTTATATCTCTGTTCATTCGGAGCTTAGAGGTCCAGTGGGTGGTCCTATTAGTGATTGATAGCTATTTTTATATGCATAGTCATGCACAGATATCTGTCAATCACTGATGGCTCCGCCCATTGGACTGTTCAGCTCAGAATGTACAGAGGTATAAATGAATAAATATAAGTTAAACATAATTTTTCCCCATAAAACTATATATCAGTCTGCTCGGCCTCTCCTGCTCTATGATCTGATGCCTGCAGAACTGACGGCATTTTTTAATTTTTCCTATTGCATTTCTCTTATTATATACTGTGTATGAAAAAGGCAGTGGGAGAACATCTTGATGGGCACCACTAACAGTAACTTATATAGGGGTGCAGCATAATTTGTCAGAACCAGTAGTTTGAGCCCAAAAAAACTACAGTAAAGAATCGCGTGCACAAAAATAGAAAAAAAATACTTCATTGAACAAAAAAAGAAAACTGAACTAGAAAGTTCTAAAAGTATTAAAAAGAAAATAAATTCTGACCGATAGCTCGTATATAACCGTTGGTCACTACAGGACAATCCAAAAATGTGGGTTAGCCAATCGCAATGAAAAGCAAGATGTACAAAAACAATAAAATGGCATAGATAGTATAAAGTTTAAAATGCAAGGGCATAAATAAAGACACCAAGTTAATACATATAATAACATCTAAGACATTAAAACAGTATAATAACTGGTCATTGATGCGCCTGTGTCCCGGTCTTCAGTTTCAGTAATCTCATTTTCAGCGCCTTTTTTTGTGACTTATCTACATGAGGGCTTGTTTTTTGCAGGACGAGTTCTATTTTTCATTGGTACCATTTAACATAACATATAATGTATTGGAAGACTTTTACAAGTTTCTAACGGGGTGAAGTGGGAAAAACACACCTAATGCCATTTTGGAAGGGGTTTATTTTTGCACGGTTCATGGTGAAGTAAAAATGACACATCTTTATCCTGAGAAGTGATTTTGATTAGGGTGATACCAAATTTATATGTTCCTTCAAGGCTGGAGACCATGCTAGGACTCTTGTTTATTATTTTGGTTCTTTGACCATAAAAACTCTGTTAATGCAGCAAGTAACTGGCTGGGATTATTATATCCAGCCTAAGGGTGGCTTCACACGAGCGTGTGCGTACATAAGTGTGTGTACATAAGTGTGAATAAAGAATTCCCTACCACAGCTGTCACAAATGACAGCTGCAGTAGGGGATACAGCTGCCGGCATGCTGTAATTGTTTTTGAGGGAAGGGCTTTAAATTTAAGCCCTTCCCTGAAAAACATGGAAAAGTGGTGTTTAAAAAAAAAAAAAATCATACTCGCCTTCCTTCAGCTGCCGGGGCTAAGCCGCGTCCTCTCTGCGCTGTTTCCGGGTCTTCAAAGCAGTTCTTTCAGCAAGCGAGGATTTAAAATCCCCACCTGCTGAAAGAGCTGCTTCTGGTTGGCTGAGGCTGTCAGTCATTCAGCGAGAGCTGCCTGTGATTGGCTGAGGTGCTCATTATAGAAGCAAAAATCTTAAGTCAGTGGTTATTGCTACTCCTTAAGTTCTAACCTGACAATTGAAAAAGCTCCCAATGGAGTGTCTGAACTTGGACTGGCAATAAAAACCTGACCCTAGCAGAGGGGGATTGTCCTCTATCTTTATGGACATTTATTAAGAACTTTTAAATTTCATTTGGGCTCTTGTTTGAAAATCGCCATAGGGAAGTTGAACTTATTATTGTTTGGTCCTTTACAGTTTATACAGTACAATGCAATACTATTGTATTATACTGCATTTTAAGAGGCTGCCTATTAAAGACCTGTCACAGGCATATCTTTAATAGGCAAATGATCATTGCAGAGCCGGGGCCCTTCAGAAGTCCCTGGGTTGACATGATACCGAAATGGCACCCCTGCGATCTTATCATGGGGGTATCATTTGGAATATTTAAGTCCTGATTGGGCTATTTAAATGCCGCTGTCAGAACTGTTTTGCGGTATTGTCACAAAAGAGGTGGAAGCAGGTGGTGTTGTGGTTATCGCCTATCTGGATTTCAGTAAAACCTTTGATACAGTCCACATACAGAGCTTATAGATACGTTATTAGAAATTGAACCTAATCATTTGATAGTCTGGTGGATTCTCGTTTGATTAAAAGATCAGAGTGTTGTCGTTAATGGGGTGTATTCTGAACTGAGGCAAGTTACAAGTGGTGAGTACAAGGGTCTCTCTTGGGTCCTATTATATTTAATATGTTGATAAGTGACATAGGAAAAAGTTTAATAGGAAAGGTTTGTCTATTTGCTGATGACACTAAAGGATGCATTAGAGCTGATACTCTTAGTTGTGTCTTGAACATTTAGCCTTATTGGATAAATGCTCTAAACTGCAGTTCAATGTTTCAAAATGTAAAATAAAGTACTTGGGGAGATGAAATCCTCAGACTGAATATACTGGTAGTATCAGCTGTTTTATGTTATCTAGGACTTCAGAAGAAAATGATTTAGGGGTCCTGATTTCTGACAATTTTCAAAATATGTCAGTAATACTATGTGGCAGTAGGGAAAGCAATTAGAATGCTTGGCTGCATAGTTGGCGATATAATCAGGGTCGGACTGAAATTAAAAGGCAGCATTGGCACATGAGCATCATCAGCCCATGTAAAATACCCCCCCCCCCCTATACAGTGAGAAAAAGAGTGGCACTCAATGCATGACCTGAAAGTATCATAGGCAGTTATTTTTTAGGTAAATGCAATGCATGAGAACTTTTCAAACTTTTTCTAATCAGGCATCACCAGTCTGCAAGAACGTCCTGATGCTGGGCAGTAGCCAGTGTTAGGGCTATCAGGAGGTACCTTCAGCGGTGGTACTCAAATTTTTTAACAACAGGTTCTCTACCTGGGTGAATAAAATATCCATGGGAAGTAGCATAGTACACTGCAGAAATTTGTTCCTAAACTGATAGTCCAATAAAACAATGACAGTACTGCAAATATATAATATTGTAACCATTGACACTAGAACATAGATCACTGAAAAAAATCCTGCACATCATAACATAGATACAGCACCATAACATAAGTACAGTGTATGGATACAGCACCAGAATCAAGGACGACTAATAAATAGAGATGAGCGAACGTACTCGTCCGAGCTTGATACTCGTTCGAGTATTAGCGTGTTCGAGATGCTCGTTACTCGTGACGAGTACCACGCGATATTCGAGTTACTTTCACTTTCATCTCTGAGACGTTAGCGCGCTTTTCTGGCCAATAGAAAGACAGGGAAGGCATTACAACTTCCCCCTGCGACGTTCAAGCCCTATACCACCCCCTGCAGTGAGTGGCTGGCGAGATCAGGTGTCACCCGAGTATAAAAATCGGCCCCTCCCGCGGCTCGCGACAGATTTGTTCTGACATAGAGGAGGGAAAGTGCTGTTGGTGCCGGAGCTGCTATAGGGAGAGTGTTAGGAGTATTTTTGGCTTCAAGAACCCCAACGGTCCTTCTTAGGGCCACATCTAACCGTGTGCAGTACTGTGGAGGCTGCTTTTTGCAGTGTTGCACCTTTTTTTTTTTTTGTATATCGGCCGTGCAGAGCATTGCGCCCTGCAGTAATTATACATAGTGCAGGGCCAGTAGTGGTGAGGCAGGGACAGAAGACATATATTGTGAGGCAGGGACAGAAGACATATATTGTGAGGCAGGGACAGAAGACATATACAGTGTATATAGGCAGTGGGCCTTTCCAAAAACATTTGGGGAAAAAAATCTATTTGGGCTGCCTGTGACTGTCCTCAGTGTTCTGGGTCTGTGCTGGGTGTAGTTGTCCTCCTAATTCATACGCAGCCAGCTAAGTGTTACAGCAGGCTTGCGCAAAATTATTTCCTGGCTCTGTGTTGGCTGTTAAATCACCGCTGTATTCCAGTCCACAGTGCAACAGTCTGCAGTTATTTGACATACTCCAGGGCCAGTAGTGGTGACGCAGAGAGAGAAGACATATACAGTGTATATAGGCAGTGAGCCTTTCCAAAAACATTTTGGGAAAAAAATCTATTTGGGCTGCCTGTGACTGTCCTCAGTGTTCTGGGTCTGTGCTGGGTGTAGTTGTCCTCCTAATTCATACGCAGCCAGCTAAGTGTTACAACAGGCTTGCGCAAAATTATTTCCTGGCATTCCGTAAGCGAAGTCAGCCTCCAACCACAGCCAATAAGCGGCACATTTAATTACAGCGTTCTGTTTCTGCACTACTGGTAATACACCATGCTGAGGGGTAGGGGTAGGCCTATAGGACGTGGACGCGGGCGAGGACGCGGAGGCCCAAGTCAGGGTGTGGGCACAGGCCGAGCCAGTGCGGTGGCCAGGGGTAGAGGCAGGGCCAGACCGAATAATCCACGAACTGTTTCCCAAAGCGCCCCCTCGCACCATGCCACCCTGCAGAAGTCAAGGTGCTCTACGGTGGGGCAGTTTTTCACAGAGACGCCTGACGACCGACGAACAGTGGTGTGCAACCTTTGTCGCGCCAAGATCAGCTGGGGAGCCACCACCACCAGCATGCGCAGGCATATGATGGCCAAGCACCCCACAAGGTGGGACGAAGGCCGTTCACCGCCTCCGGTTTGCACCACTGCCTCTCCCCCTGTGCCCCAACCTGCCACTGAGATGCAACCCCCCTCTGAGGACACAGGCACTACCGTCTCCTGGCCTGCACCCACACCCTCACCTCCGCTGTCCTCAGCCCCATCCAGGAATGTCTCTCAGCGCAGCGTCCAGACGTCGCTAGTGCCACTGTTTGAGCGCAAGCGCAAGTACGCCGCCACGCACCCGCACGCTCAAGCGTTAAACGTGCACATTGCCAAATTGATCAGCCTGGAGATGCTGCCGTATAGGCTTGTGGAAACGGAGGCTTTCAAAAGCATGATGGCGGCGGCGGCCCCGCGCTACTCGCTTCCCACTTGCCACTACTTTTCCCGATGTGCCGTCCCAGCCCTGCACGACCACGTCTCCCGCAACATTGTACGCGCCCTCACCAACGCGGTTACTGCCAAGGTCCACTTAACAACAGACACGTGGACAAGCACAGGCGGGCAGGGCCACTATATCTCCCTGACGGCACATTGGGTGAATTTAGTGGAGGCTGGGACAGAGTCAGAGCCTGGGACCGCTCACGTCCTACCCACCCCCCGAATTGCGGGCCCCAGCTCGGTGCTGGTATCTGCGGCGGTGTATGCTTCCTCCACTAAACCACCCTCCTCCTCCTCCTACGCAACCTCTGTCTCGCAATCAAGATGTGTCAGCAGCAGCACGTCGCCAGCAGTCTGTGTCGCGCGGCACGGCAGCACAGCGGTGGGCAAGCGTCAGCAGGCCGTGCTGAAACTACTCAGCTTAGGAGAGAAGAGGCACACGGCCCACGAACTGCTGCAGGGTCTGACAGAGCAGACCGACTGCTGGCTTGCGCCGCTGAGCCTCCAACCGGGCATGGTCGTGTGTGACAACGGCCGTAATCTGGTCGAGGCTCTGCAGCTCGGCAGCCTCACACACGTGCCATGCCTGGCCCATGTCTTTAATTTGGTGGTTCAGCGCTTTCTGAAAAGCTACCCACACTTGTCATACCTGCTCGGAAAGGTGCGCCGGGTCAGCGCACATTTCCGCAACTCCAAGACGGACGCTGCCACCCTGCGGACCCTGCAACACCGGTTTAATCCGCCAGTGCACCGATTGCTGTGCGACGTGCCCACACAGTGGAACTCTACGCTCCACATGTTGGCCAGGCTCTATGAGCAGCGTAGAGCTATTGTCGAATACCAACTCTAACATGGGCGGCGTAGTGGGAGTCAGCCTCCTCAATTCTTTACAGAAGAGTGGGCCTGGTTGGCAGCCATCTGCCAGGTCCTTGGAAACTTTGAGGAGTCTACCCAGATGCTGAGCGGGGATGCTACAATCATTAGCGTCACCATTCCTCTGCTATGCCTCTTGAGAAGTTCCCTGCAAAGCATAAAGGCAGACGCTTTGCACTCGGAAACAGAGGCGGGGGAAGACAGTATGTCGCTGGATAGTCAGAGCACCCTCATGTCTATATCTCAGCGCGTTGAGGAGGAGGAGGAGGAGGGGGAGGAGCATGAGGAGGAGGGGGAAGAGACAGCTTGGCCCACTGCTGAGGGTACACATGCTGCTTGCCTGTCATCCTTTCAGCGTGTATGGCCAGAGGAGGAGGAGGAGAATCCTGAAAGTGATCTTCCTAGTGAGGACAGCCATGTGTTGCATACAGGTACCCTGGCACACATGGCTGACTTCATGTTAGGATGCCTTTCTCGTGACCCTCGCGTTACACGCATTCTGGCCACTACGGATTACTGGGTGTACACACTGCTCGACCCACGGTATAAGGAGTACCTTTCCACTCTCATTCCCAAAGAGGAAAGGGGTTCCAGAATGATGCTATACCACAGGGCGCTGGTGGACAAACTGATGGTAAACTTCCCATCCGACAGCGCTAGTGGCCGAAGGCGCAGTTCCGAGGGCCAGGTAGCAGGGGAGGCGCAGAGATCAGGCAGCATGTACAGCGCAGGCAGGGGACCATTATCCAAGGCCTTTGCCAGCTTTCTGGCTCCCCAGCAAGACTGTGTCACCGCTCCCCAGTCAAGGCTGAGTTGGCGGGAGCACTGTAAAAGGATGGTGAGGGAGTACGTAGCCGATCGCACGGCCGTCCTCGGTGATGCCTCTGCCCCCTACAACTACTGGGTGTCGAAGCTGGAAACGTGGCCTGAACTCGCGCTGTATGCCCTGGAGGTGCTTGCTTGTCCTGCGGCTAGCGTCTTGTCAGAGAGGGTGTTTAGTGCGGCTGGGGGAATCATCACGGATAAGCGTACCCGCCTGTCAACCGACAGTGCCGACAGGCTTACACTCATCAAGATGAACAAAGCCTGGATTTCCCCAGACTTCTCTTCTTCACCAGCGGACAGCAGCGATACCTAAGCAATACGTAGGCTGCATCCGCGGATGGAAGCATCGTTCTCTATCACCATCAAAAACGGGGACCTTTTTGCTTCATCAATCTGTGTATAATATTCCTCCTCCTCCTCCTGCTCCTCCTCCTGAAACCTCACATAATCACGCCGAACGGGCAATTTTTCTTAGGCCCACAAGGCTCAGTCATATAATTTTTGTAAACAATTTTTATATGTTTCAATGCTCATTAAAGCGTTGAAACTTTCACCTCAACCAATTTTTATTTTAACTGGGCTGCCTCCAGGCCTAGTTACCAATTAAGCCACATAAACCAAAGCGATTAATGGGTTTCACCTGCCCTCTTGGTTGGGCATGGGCAATTTTTCTGAGGTACATTAGTACTGTTGGTACACCAATTTTTGGGGGCCCTTGCCTACAGTGTAATCCAATTAATTTTTAGCCCACCTGCATTACAGCTGACGTTACATCAGCTGTGTTGGGCACTGCAATGGGATATATTTATGTACCGCCGGTGGGTTCAAGGGAGCCACCCATGCCGTGGGTCCACACGGAGTTGTAACTGCATGTGTCCACTTCTAAAGAACCCCAGTCTGACTGGGGCATGCAGTGTGGGCCGAAGCCCACCTGCATTAAGCACGACATTACCTCAGCTGTGATGGGCAATGCAATGGGATATATTTATGTACCGCCGGTGGCTTCCTGGCACCCACCCATGCTGTCGGTCCACACGGAGTTGTAACTGCATGTGTCCACTTCTAAAGAACCCCAGTCTGACTGGGGCATGCAGTGTGGGCCGAAGCCCACCTGCATTAAGCACGATATTACCTCAGCTGTGATGGGCAATGCAATGGGATATATTTATGTACCGCCGGTGGGTTCCAGGGAGCCACCCATGCTGTAGGTGCACTCGGAATTCCCATTGCGGAGTTGTACCTGGCTGTGACTATTTATAAAAAAAACGCGGTCTGACTGGGGCATGCAAACACCTTGACAGAGTGAATAGTGTGTGGCACATAGGTTCCCCATTGCTATGCCCACGTGTGCAGCTCCAGATGGAGGTGGCACAGGATTGGATTTCTCATTGCTTCTGTACAGCATTGTGGGCTATCGCCCCGCCCCTTTTAAAGAGGGTTGCTGCCTAGCCGTGCCAACCCTCTGTAGTGTGTGCCTGCGGTTCCTCCTCATGGCAGACGCACTTATAAATAGACATGAGTGTGGCGTGGCATGAGGGCAGCTAAAGGCTGCGCAGGGACAGTTTGGTGTGCGCTGTGGACACTGGGTCGTGCGGGGGGGGGGGGGTTGGGCAGCATGTAACCCAGGAGAAGTGGCAGCGGAGTGTCATGCAGGCAGTGATTGTGCTTTGTTGGAGGTAGTGTGGTGCTTAGTTAAGGTATGCATTGCTAATGAGGGCTTTTCAGAAGTAAAAGTTGTTGGGAGGGGGGGGGCCCACTCTTGCCGGTATTGTGGCTTAATAGTGGGACCTGGGAACTTGAGATGCAGCCCAACATGTAGCCCCTCGCCTGCCCTATCCGTTGCTGTGTCGTTCCAATCACTTTCTTGAATTGCCCAGATTTTCACAAATGGAAACCTTAGCGAGCATCGGCGATATACAAAAATGCTCGGGTCGCCCATTGACTTCAATGGGGTTCTTTACTCGAAACGAACCCTCGAGCATCGCGATAATTTCGTCCCGAGTAACGAGCACCCGAGCATTTTGGTGCTCGCTCATCTCTACTAATAAAACTTTAACCTCTATTCTATAGAGATTAGCAGTGCTTAAATAAAAATATACAAAAAGGAGTAATTTACAAAGTGTAAGAAAACATAAAAAATACACACAATGCATTTATTAAAATAAAAGGGAATAAAATAATAGAAAATACCAGTCTATGAGGTGGATTCAAACAGTCAAAAACAAAAAGATGGTCTGTCTTGCATAAGATGGAACTCCTTGAGTCTGACAATGGGGAGCGGACTCCCGTTTATTTTTAAAGTCGCTTTGGGCCACACCTCTGCTGTTCTTGTGACATCACTGAGAGGTTGGCTAAGTAGATGCGCAAATCTTTTGGATGGAAACCCAATTTAATATTTTAGCTGTGCTTTTCCCGGAGACACTCTGAGAGGGAGACTATTGCTGCCGTATTTAATATCATGAATTTACCAATGATTAGACATGAAAACCATATGTACAGGATTAGTAGTTCAGGGTGTGTGATTCCAGTGTTCTAGGGTTTTTACAGCAACAGGAGTGTCTGCGTTGTATTCTCTGTATGTTTCCGGTTCCGAAAATATGCCTAGTGTCTGGCTAACTTCTTAGATAATTTACAATCCCAGTTGTTAATTTTTTCTTTGCCTCTTCTCAGCAGCTTGTTGTTCCAGGCAGTAAGTCTGTGAGAATGTGTATTAGCCAGAGCAAAAGAACAATGATTTGCCTTGTAATTTGCTAATTTCATTAGCATGGAACAAGGGCTTTCTGGAGTGTCACAAAAGGAGCAAAAGGGATCAAAGGTCCCTCTGTATAGGTGTGAAAGGCATGTTGATGAATATTGATGAATACTGATGACAGAGTATACACTTGACAGCACTTGTGCTTAATTTTCAGTTTTTTTCAGACACAGGATGACAGATACCAGAGACAATACCCTACATGCAACAGATGGGTTAATCTAGGAGTATCACTGCATCACACTTACCTTTCTTTATACGTTCATTTTACAGTTGTCTAATAACACTGAGAGAATATATTAATGCTCAAAGTGTGTCATATGTACTGTATAAAAAGCTATCAAATCACACAGCAATAATTCAATATTCCAAATAGTGAATAAAGAAAACTATTCAGTAATCTTGTTAACTTTAAAATCTTATGACACAGAATTTAGAAAGATAAACTATTAACGCATTAAAACAAATTGTAAAGTACATTTTTCAGTTCGTGTACACTTTTTTTTGTAAGCATTATACTTCTTCCCCTAATCAGTTCTAGGACTAGGCTCCCATGGGAATTGCTTGGATGAAGATTAGAGATGGCAGTTCATGAAATTAATGAATGTATCTGTCTCTTTGTATGTCTCAGTTCTCTGATTATAAGCCTGATGTGCTCTCATATTAGCAAAGTGCCTCATTAATGCAGTGCTTCAAGGCCCTGGCAGAATCCACAGCAGGCGTTTTTTTCCCTCCCTGCAGCACATCAGAACACAGGCCTAAATCACATCCATTGAAATAGGAAATTAAGGTAAACTACCTCATTAAAATAATACCATCAGAAGATAAATTATATATTCACAAAGCAGAAAATAAAAGACGAGTATAAATTACGTTAAAAAAATAATAATGTTCAATTTAAAATCATTACCCAGTGTTAATATGCCATTAGCAAAGCTGTACTCCATTGTTCCTTGTTGATACGGTATGTCTTCATTGATGTCAGATACTGGCTTTACTTTTCCAGTCTTCTAATTAAGATCAATTTATATCTAACAAAATAAAAAGTAAAATATTGATTACTCAATCAGTCATTTCTCCTTTTCTCCACCAGTTTTTAGTTGTTCTATATGAAAATTCTATTTTGTCTGTTTAGGCTGTACTGCAGAAGTATTGTGATGGTCATAAGCTATATTGTAGTTCATTAAAAGGGTTGTCTGGTTACTGTATGATAAAGATAGGTGCACAGCTCGTAAAATACCAAAACCAGCGGTATTCATCAATCAGAGACCGTAGCAGTCAGGTGCCATTCTTCTGATATAACTGCTGGAAATGGATATGGCAGGAGAACGGCTCCTGACCACTGCAGCCTCTGACCAATTGGTCAGGTACACTTTAACCCTTTGCAATCCAATTTTAGATTCAGGGTTTCCTAGGGGCTTTCTCTTTCTGCCATTATACAATGGCGCCACCTGCTGGCTAGAGCCAGTACTGTGGTATTGGACATGCTGGAGAGGCCCCCGACAACAGAGCAGCCAGTAATATACAGTAAGAATACCCTGCCGGACATCTTCCGACATCAGAAGCTGCACAGCCTTCAATCAGAATGTCTTTAGACGTCAGACAGTGGATTGGAAAGGGTTAAAGGAAAGGGCTTAAGAAATATACTGTGCTCAGCTCATTACTTTCAGGCCTTAGTCAGACGTGCGTTTTTTTTGCGCGATTTGCGCATGTGCATGCGTCCAGCGATTTTTTAAAACCATTGCTTTACAATGGTATCGGACACATGAGCGTTTTTTATGCGCTTGTCCAATAAATTATAGAACAGAAATCGCAGATTGCACCTATCTGCGATCTACGATTCCTGTTCTCTTCTCTATATGCGCTCAATGGGGCCGGCGGCAGCAGCGCCGACCCCATTGAGAACATATAGAAGACAAATCATTCTTCTCTGCCACAGCTGTAACAGCTGTGGCAGAGAAGAACGATGTTTGCCCATTGAATTCAATGGAGCCGGCAATACAGCCGGCTCCATTAAAAGCAATGGGCTGCCGGCGAGCGCAGGGTGAATTGTCGGGAAGGGCTTAAATATATAAGCCCTTCCCTGCAATTCATCCAGAAATGTGTTAAAATAAAAAATATATACATACTCACCTGCTCCCGGCAGCCGGAGTTCCGCGCGGCCGGCCTGCAGTGGGTGTGAAGGGGGTGTGAGTCAGACCTGCCCCCTGATTGGCTCAGCGCTGAACCAATCAGGGGGCAGGTCTGACTCACACCCCCTTCACACCCACTGCAGGCCGGCCGCGGGCAACTCCGACTGCCGGGAGCAGGTGAGTATGTATATTTTTTTTATTTTAACACTTTTCTGGATGAATTGCAGGGAAGGGCTTATATATTTAAGGCCTTTCCCGACAATTTATCCCACACTCGCCCGCAGCGCATTGCTTTCAATGGAGCCGCTGTATTGCCGGCTCCATTGATTGCAATGCGCTGGACAGCTCCAGCCCGTTTCTAATGAAACGCGGCTAGGAGCAGATTTTCGGGCACCGGTCACGCAATTTGCGGATGCACATCCGTCATGCGATCCGCAAATCGCGCGAAAAAACGCCCGTCTGACTAAGGCCTCCCTCACACAGGGCGTTTGCAGAACGCTGCGTTTACTGCAGATTCCGCCCCGTTTCAGCAGCGCTGGCATACTTTATGCCAGCGTTTTGGCTGCCTTTTCAGCTCGGCTGAAAACGCAGCCAAGAATGCTGAAAAGAAAAAAAAAACTAAATACTCACTAGCCGCTGCAGTCCGGCTCGCGGCCGCTGCTCTCTGCCGCTGATCTGGGCTCCCTCTGCACTCAGAAGTCTATTGCCGGCAATAGAGTGCTGTGATTGGTTGTCGGCGCTTGCTCGATGCCCAATCACAGCCCTTCATTGACTGTCTCAGCCAATCAGAGCTTGCCGGCGCTGATTGGCTGAGACAGTCAATGAAGGGCTGTGATTGGGCGCCGACAACCAATCACAGCACTCTATTGCCGGAGCCGGGGTTCTCAAACCTGGCCTCCGTCAATAGACTTCTGAGTGCAGAGGAAGCCCGGATCAGCGGCAGAGACCAGCGGCCGCGACCCGGACTGCAGCGGCTAGGTGAGTATTACTTTCTTTTCTTTCTCTACCTAGCTGGGACTGATGTTCGGGGTAGGGCTTCTATTGCAAGCCCTCACCCCGAAAATCGGCGAGCGGTTAACGCTGCCAAAAACGCGGCACCTAGTGTTGCCGCGTTTTCAGCAGTGCTAAAACCGCTGCCCATTCATTTCAATGGGCGACGCAGGGCTGAAAACGGCCCAAAATAGAACTTGCATCGCTGTCAAAGCGCAGCGTTGGAAGGCGCTGCGTTTTCAGCCCTGTGTGAGCAGCCCCATTGAAATGAATGGGAGTGTTGTACAGCGTTTAACGCTGGGCTGAAAAGGCAGCGCTAAACGCTGTATAAAACGCCGTGTGTGAGGGAGGCCTAAGGCCTCACAGTGCACTGTGAATTTTGAAGCTGATGACAGATAATGCAATATGGATCACCTGTAGTCTGGCATGCAAGTTGTCTCAAAAACAGATGTAGCCAAGTCTAATTTGGATGTGATAAGTTTCTGCGACAAGTAATGTATCACTAGCCATTACAAACCTATTGTTATCCTAACACAACAAAGCCATTGAAAGTCTGTTGAAATTGCAAATAGACATTGGCACATAACTTTTTCTTAACATATTAATTGTCAAGTTACACTTTGCCACATCTCTATATAGAAAATCGCACAGAGTTTGTTCTCGTTCCCCTAGGCTCCCATGTTCAATGCGAGAAGCTTTATATACAGTTCCTATTACAATGAATAAAGAATTTATTCTGCCATACAGAATACAGGAACCTAGGGACCACAGTGCTTCCTTACTACTAATACTCTCACTTAGTTGTATTGTATTACACTTAATTTATTGTACTTTATTTATTAAAACAGGGGTACATGTACACAGGCTTTTTTTTTCATCCAATTTTCAGCACATAGAATTGATTGAAAATCGAATGGAAATGGTGTACGCAGCACGTCCTTTTCTCGTTTTATTTTTGGACATGAATAGCACATGGTCATGTGCTATTTGTGTTCAGCATATTGAACAGCACACAGACTTTTAAAACGCGTTTTTATGTGCAAATTTATGTGTGCAAAAAACGCATGTGTAAAAAAATTTGTGCGACCGAAGCAGGCATCACGGTGAAAAAGATGCACCTGGCAGCATTTATGTGCACATGAAGTGCACTCCCTGCTATCCCCTGCTGCGGCTGTGACAGCTACAGCAGGGGATTCCTTGGATGTGAAACCCCTGTATGCTGTCACATCCAGGGGTTTCACCTACGGTCAATGGGCTTGCCGGCGTCAGCATACTGAGAAGATCACGATCCTATGCCACAGCTGTGGCAGAGGATTTCTTCATCTCCGCTGGGAGTCCCCTTGTCCCTGCTGAAAGGGCTACCTCTGGTTGGCTGAGCACTGTGACCAATCAGAGGCAGCTCTCAGCTATCATTCAATAGCTGAGTGCTGCCTTTGATTGGTCACAGTGGTCAGCCAATCAGAGGCAGCCCTTTCAGCAGGCGGGGATTTAAAATCCCCACCTGCTGAAAGCACTTCAGAGCAGTGCAGGGAGAAGACCCGGCTAGATAAGCCTCAACCCCAGCAGCTGCAGAGATGTGAGTATATATATTTTTCTATTTTTTACACATTTTAGGGATGATTTTCAGGGAAGGGCTTATATTAAAAGCCCTTCCCCGAAAATCACTGCAGGGCTTGCCGGCAGCCCATTGCTTTCAATGGAGCCAGCTGTTGCGCCGGCTCCATTGAATTCAATGGGAGTACATCGTGTTTCTCTGGCACAGCTGTCACAGCTGTGCCAGAGGATCGCGATCTTCTTTGTATATTCTCAATGGGGCTGCCGCCCGCCCCATTGAGCGCAAGGTGAAACCCATGGATGTGACAGCATCCAGGGGTTTCGCATCCAAAAAAGACGGATGCCACAGTTACGTTTTGTTGAGTTGAGTTTTAAAATCCGCTGCCCTATATTTACCGCTGCGCATATAACCATTTGATCATTCCACCTATAAAAAAATAAATAAAAGATCAAAAAGTTATATGTAGCACAATTTGTTGTTAATGAAAACAATAACTCATTTTGCAAAAGAAAAGCTGGTATACAGCTCCATTGACCGAAAAATAAAACCTTTATGAATATCTAAATATGGCGATGTAAAAAATTAAAAGTGCGAATATTGTCCAAAATTAGTAGGATTTTAAAAGTAACTATATACATTTTGATATTGTAATCATACTGGCTGGCAGAATAAGGTCAACTTATCATTAATGTCACATAATAAGCATTTAAACTACATGAAGTACAACGATTGAAAATAATTCAGAGTTGCAGTTTTTTTGTACATCTTAGCTCAAAAAAATGCAATAAAAAGCAATCTAAAGTTATCTAAACCCCAAAATATTACCAATGAAAAAGTCAGCTCATCCTACAAAACATAAGGCCTGAAAAAGATACATAGATGGAAAAAAAGAATTATAGCTGATTGAATATGGTGATGTGGCCAAACAGCAGTTTACATGCATTTCTGTACTCAGGACAAACTGGGTTGTAAATTATGTGGTGCTTTTCCTCCTACTGCCCCTCCTGAAAATGAAAAATAAGAGGCTCAATCTATGTATTATTGGAAAAATTGTAATTTTTCATGGGCCATTGTTAATAAAATTCACCAAACACCTCTGGGGTCAAAATGCTTTCTGCCTGCTTTAATTAGTTTATTAAGAGATGTAGTTTCCAAAATGGAGTCACATTTGGAGGGTTCCCACTGTATTAGTACCTCAAGGAGCTTTGCAAATGCGACATAACACCCAAAAATTATTTCAGCAAAATCTGCAGTCCTTCCATTTTCAGTTCTGCCATGTGAACAAACATTTACACATGTGGGGCATTTCAGTACTCAGGAGAAATTAAGTGGCACATGGTGGAGTTCTTTTTCTCCTGTTTCCATTGTGAAAATAAAATATTTGTGGCTAAACCCATGTATTTTTTAATGGAAAGTGAAGTTTTCATTTCATAGCCCAATGTTAACAAATTCCATGAAAACCAGCTGGTTAAAATGGGCATGGCACCCTAGGTGAATTCCTTGAGGAGTGTAGTTTTCAAAATGGTGTCTTTTGGAGGGGATTACTTATGTCCTACATGGCCTCTATAACCCTTAATGGTTTCTGTGGAAAGTCCGACTAAAAATTAAGAAGCACCTTTTCAATTTTGGGGCCTCCCTTTGAGGCTTGTGTTTGGATCATAGTGCACACTAAGGCCACAGGTAAAAGCTGCAGGACCAGGGTAATAAATATTGAATTCTCTTTCTCTGATAACTTCTGCTGCGTAGCAGTTAAAAAAATTAACATTTTAAATCTACAAGAAAAATAAAAATGATTAAATTTCACCTCCACTTTTCTTTAGCTCCTCTATAAGGCCTCAGTCACACGGGCGTTTTTTCCCGTGATTTGCGGATCGCATGACGGATGCGCATCTGCAAATCGCGTGACCGGGGCCGAAAAATCGGCCGAAAAATCTGCTCCTAGCCGCGTTTCATTATGCGCTGTCCAGCACATTGAATTCAATGGAGCCGGCAATACAGCCGACTCCATTGAAAGCAATGGGCTGCGGGCAATCTCACGATTAATTTTCGGGAAGGGCTTAAAAATATAAGCCCTTCCCTGAAATTTATCCAGAAATGTGTAAAAAGTAAAAAAAAAAATATACTCACCTTGTCCCGGCAGACGGAGTTTAGCCGCGGCCGGACGGCTGTTCTCCTGAACTGCTGTGAGTAGTATTCAGCAGCCGGGGATTTAAAATCCCCGCCTGCTGAATGAGCTGCCTCTGATTGGTCACAGCCCTCACCAATCAGAGGCAGCTCTCACTCACTCATTCATGAATTCATGAATGGGTGAGTGAGTGCTGCCTCTGATTGGCTCAGCGCAGGGACCAATCAGGGGCAGCTCTCAGCTGTCATTCAGCTGTATTGCCGGCTCCATTGAATTCAATGGGCAAACATCATTCTTCTCTGCCACAGCTGTTACAACTGTGGCAGAGGAGAATGATTTGTCTTCTATATGTTCTCAATGGGGTCGGCGCTGCTGCCGCCGGCCCCATTGAGCGCATATAGAGAAGAGAACAGGAATCGCAGATCGTAGATAGGTGCGATCTGCGATTTCTGTTCTATAATTTATCGGACGAGCGCATAAAAAGCGCTCATGTGTCCGATACCATTGCAAAGCAATGGTTTTATAAAATCGCACATCGCATGCGCATGCGCAGATCGCACGGAAAATCGCCCGTGTGACCGAGGCCTAACATGTATAAAGTTTACAAACTTCCTAAATATAGTTTTGAATGGTTTGATGGGTTTAGTTTTTTTTAAATTGGGTAATTTATTGGGGGTCTTTAATGTATAGAATTGATATGGTACCTAAAAATAGATTTTGGAAATGTTCTTGAAAATTTTCTTGAAAATTTGAAAATGGCCTAAAAACTTTTAGGTAACATCCTAAAAATCTAAAAAAAAAGCTTACAAAATGGTGCCAATGTAAAATAAAAGTATGGTAAATGTTGTTTGGGATTTGTTATAAAAAATAAAGTAGTTTTTCCAAAATTCACCGCTAACATAAAGTACAATGTGCCACAAAAATCACTTGGATAAGTAATAGCATTCCAAAATTATTACCACATAAAGTGACACATCAGATATGAAAAATGGGGCTATGTACCAAGGTCAAAACTTGCTGAGGTGTTAAGGGGTTAATTCCAGGGCACTGTACAAATGGAAACAATGGATTAAACACAGTAATGTGAAGAGGAGAGGAAACCACTTCTAGAGGCCAAGGAAATACCAAGCGAATCAGGCATGCACAGATCCCACTCCAGCCACGGCACAACTCCTGGACTTGGGAATAATGGTAGGTGAAAAAATTCAACCTTTATTTCATTCAGTTACAAAGCCACCAACATATATTGCTTACTGTTTACACATTTTGGATGGAAACTCATCCTAAATTGCAGCTACAAGTAAGGATGATTTTTTTTTCTGAAATCTATAAGCAGTCTGCAATACATGTTGGTGGCCAAATTATCTCTTGAAATAAAGTCTGCAATTTTTAACTACCATCTGCATACTGTATCATTCTCAAGTACATGAGATTAAATATATTAAATATGAAGAATAGGAACAATAAACTAAATGAGCTACAAACTGGTACAAAGCAAAAGAGGATCCTGCCTTCTAAGGCTTACAATATCCTACATAAAACTGACAGACATCTGGAGAGAGCTCTGCAGACAACAACTCCGAAGCCCAAGAAGCTGCTGTAGCCAGTGAAGTACTGGTCAAAAGGGAAGATGAACATTTATGAGCCCACTTTATTATTTTGGGTGCAAAAGCATGTTAACTGTAAGATAGAAATGAAGTAGGAATTAAAGTGTTGGAGTTTTAAATTTAATGTATTTATTGTATTCATTTGTATAACACTGTATAGAACATACATCAGTACGATTCACAAATTAAATTTACCTATTAGTATGTTTTTGTGAAGTGTGGAAGGAAACCAGAGTACTTGGAGTAACCCCATGCAAACACGGGGAGAACATACAAACTCAATGAAGATGTTACCCTTGCGTGGATTTGTGTTCAGGACACCAGTGCTGCAAGGCCCCAGGGCTAACCAATAATTCATTATCTGTATGTCTGGATTACTTTTAGTATATAATAATCAAAAAGCATGGTAAAAGGGAATATATTTCAAACTAATAACCATCATCATCACTGATATAAGGGGTTCATATCATTTACTATACAGCTAGTTATCTCTCCTCATTTTACCCTCTACTGTGCCTTTCCATCTCATGGTTCTGCCTAAATTAATAGAATTCTATTCAAATGGAACACAAAAGAGAACCATTGACTTTCTGTTTTCCTAAGATGTCAGAAATGAACGGAAACCATGTCAAATGGAGACCAAAGTTCAAAATTTGGGCTTTATTTGACATTGGCAAGTCAACGGTTCTTTTCGGAGTTCTGTCTGAATACCAGTTTTACCAATTCAGACTGAACCCTTAGATGGAAAGGGTAATAGGATGTATGAAAGAAGCCTTAGAGATTAGATTTATGCTACTCATTAAATACGTTCTTGATATAAAAAAGTAGATTTTTGGAGCATTGCCTCCAAAATTTAATTATACATTCTTTCCACAGGTATAAAAAGTGAAAAATGCATCACTTTAAAAAGCAATTGGAAAGAATTGTGTGTGTATATGTTTTCCACTGTTTAGATTTATGTTATCTTTTCTCCCCACTGATGATACATCATTTTCATTAAATTACTGCATGTTAAATGCGTATGACTCGCAGCAGGTAAGAAATCCCTCGTGGTCTTCTGGCAGCAAAATGCAGGGGAGAGATAAAGAAAAAAACAATGTGATTGATTAAACTTGAAACTGTTTGTTTGCTAGCATTATATCAGAGCTTGGTTTTAGCAAAGAATAATACATTCAAAACCATAATACTTAATTTATAATTTGAAAAACAGGATTTCTGTTAAATAAAGTATAGAATATTTCCTTGTTTTACATTAGATTTCAGATTATTTGTTTAATGGAAAACAAAGTAACGTGTACAAAAAGGGGAACAAATACCTTAAATGGGAAAATGGGAATACAAATTAGAATCTGCCACCAGCACTTTTGTAGAAGTGCATGTCTATACTAGTTTTCATTGCAGCACGTAGTAGTTGGAGCATGGAGTAGTCAGTGACTGGCTGGGGCACTTGTTACTGTGCATTGTCTAAGCTTATTTGGTCATAGTGTATTAAACGATGCTTGAAACAAATTATTCATTAATGGGGAAATTAGGTTGACATGATCAACTTGGAGTTTGGCAGGAATTTTCAAGTGTTGATCCAGGGATTACTCTGACTGCCATTGTGGAGTCGGGAAGAACTGTTTCCCCCAAAATTAGGTAAATTGGCTTCTGCCTCCTTGTTTTTTTTTGCCTTCTTCTGGATCAACAGGGGGCAGTGGAAACAGGCTGAACTGGAAAGACATTTGTCTTTTTTCAGCCTTGTATGCGATGTTACTATGTATGTATAGTTGCATATGAGAAGATCCACATTGGTGAATTCTGTACACTCCGACCACCAGTGGTTTCCAGAATGCTAAGAGGACGTTTATATTTTTAACACTGCTTACAAATTTTGTACTACTTAAAATCATTCTTAACATTCTAACACTCCTCATAATTTGAAGGCAGTTTGCTTAAAATATTGTGTCAGCAGGATGACCAGTGCTAAAGAGGTTAAAGCCCTTTTATACTGAAAATAAGTGGAGGTTGAAGATTGCAGGCCACACTATATTAAATCTATCTTTGACATATGAAAATATCTTATTGACTGAATTTCACCTATAAGGAGATTTACAATCCCCTCAAAATAGTGGCTGACAATAAACCTTGTGCATTGGGGCTAACAATTGAGAAATTGCCAGCAACTAGGCGGGTAATGAAAATACTACAGTCATCGAGGTTGACAACAGATAAACCAAACTAATGGCATCCAGACTATAAGTGAGGACTGGCCAAACGTTTGAAAAGAGGAACAGAAAACAAAATCTTTGAGTGGGCACAAGATGCCAAAGCCTTAAGAAACGCAGAAGCCACTCAGAAGTCTGGAGAACCGTGCCACAATCAAAAGTCGTAGACGCAAAGAGAACTGAAGTCTCATGAGCTACGAATGGGGGAGAAACCTTGTGAGGCACAAAGGGAACAGAAGCCTTTTGAACCATGAGTAAGAAACATTGAAATTCACAAGATATTCAGACACTGCCCATGACTTATCATGAACTGGTAAATCATGCAGGATTCTAGACAAAAATAATTTATGTTCCGAAAACTCTTTTCTTGCCTTCATGGATAGTGTGTGACTCTTAAAATTTGCCAGCATGAACAGAACAGATTCAGTGCTACCTGTCTGCTGACAGGACTCAAGGCACTCTTATGGCTAAAAAGATGAGGCATGACTGATTGCCAACAAACAATAATGGAGAATTCAGTAGGCTGTGACACTGACACATTGGCAGATAATGGCACAGAAGATTTGAAAAGATGATCACCCAACACCATGGGTAAGGAGAAAAAAATCCCAAAAGCTCACTGTGTATCTTGAAAGCCCTGATTGAATGAGCAGAAGCCAGATATCAAGTCTTGGGAATTTATTGAGAGCTCGCTGCCACAGAGTTTTCAGTGTCTCCAGAGATTAAATTCAGTTTTTTAAAAAGCATTGATCCAGAGTAGAGTACCGAGGCACAAGTTAAAGCTGCATAATATGCAATGACAATAAATTGCCCACAAGAGGCAAAAGAAAGCCCAATTATTGCATCCCAATAAAATAAAGCATAACATTTATTTGTGTCTAATAAAAAAATATATACCCATAAAATTACTGGCTAATATACAGCTATTCTTTCCCTGTGAGACTCAGCTGCTTGATCTTTAATATGAGCACTCTTAAGGACTCAGTCACACGGGCGGTTTTTTGACCGATTTGCAGATGCGCTTGCGATCTGCGTCTATATATACCCAAGGCTTTGCAATGGGATCTGTCACATGTCCGTTTTTATGCGGATGTGCCGACAATTATATGACACAACAATTCGCAGAACGCATGTAACTGCGTTCTGCGCAAATCGTTGTTCTTGTACACTACCGTTCAAAAGTTTGGGGTCACCCAAACAATTTTGTGTTTTCCATGAAAAGGCACACTTATTCACCACCATGCGTTGTGAAATGAATAGAAAATAGAGTCAAGACATTGACAAGGTTAGAAATAATGATTTGTATTTGAAATAACATTGTTTTTACATCAAACTTTGCTTTCGTCAAAGAATCCTCCTTTTGCAGCAATTACAGCATTGCACACCTTTGACATTCTAGCTGTTAATTTGTTGAGGTAAGCTTGTGAAATTGCACCCCACGCTTCTAGAAGCATCTCCCACAAGTTGGATTGGTTGGATGGGCACTTCTGGCGTACCATACGGTCAAGCTGCTACCACAACAGCTCAATGGGGTTCAGATCTGGTGACTGCGCTGGCCACTCCATTACCGATAGAATACCAGCTGCCTGCTTCTGCTGTAAATAGTTCTTGCACAATTTGGAGGTGTGTTTAGGGTCATTGTCCTGTTGTAGGATGAAATTGGTTCTAATCAAGCGCTGTCCACTGGGTATGGCATGGCGTTGAAAAATGGAGTGATAGCCTTCCTTATTCAGAATCCCTTTTACCCTGTACAAATCTCCCACCTTACCAGCACCAAAGCCACCCCAGACCATCACATTACCTCCACCATGCTTAACAGATGGCGTCAGGCATTCTTCCAGCATCTTTTCATTTGTTCTGCGTCTCACAAACGTTCTTCTTTGTGATCCAAACACCTCAAACTTGGATTCATCCGTCCGCAACACTTTTTTCCAGTCTTCCTCTGTCCAATGTCTGTGTTCTTTTGCCCATCTTAATCTTTTTCTTTTATTGGCCAGTCTCAGATATGGCTTTTTCTTTGCCACTCTGCCCTGAAGCCCAAAATCCCACAGCCGCCTCTTCACTGTAGATGTTGACACTGGTGTTTTGCGGGTACTATTTAATGAAGATGCCAGTTGGGTACCTGTGAGGCGTCTGTTTCTCAAACTAGAGACTCTAATGTGCTTATCTTCTTGCTTAGTTGTGCAACGCGGCCTCCCACTCCTTTTTCTACTCTGGTTAGAGCCTGTTTGTGCTGTCCTCTGAAGGGAGTAGTACACACCGTTGTAGGAAATCTTCAATTTCTTAGCAATTTCTCACATGGAATAGCCTTCATTTCTAAGAACAAGAATAGACTGTCGAGTTTCAGATGAAAGTTCTCTTTTTCTGGCCATTTTGAGCGTTTAATTGACCCCACAAATGTGATGCTCCAGAAACTCAATCTGCTCACAGGAAGGTCAGTTTTGTAGCTTCTGTAACGAGCTAGACTGTTTTCAGATGTGTGAACATGATTGCACAAGGGTTTTCTAATCATCAATTAGCCTTCTGAGCCAATGAGCAAACACATTGTACCATTAGAACACTGGAGTGATAGTTGCTGGAAATGGGCCTCTATTCACCTTTGTAGATATTGCACAAAAAACCAGGCATTTGCAGCTAGAATAGTCATTTACCACATTAGCAATGTATAGAGTGCATTTGTTTAAAGTTAGGACTAGTTTAAAGTTATCTTCATTGAAAAGTACAGTGCTTTTCCTTCAAAAATAAGGACATTTCAATGTGACCCCAAACTTTTGAACGGTAGTGTATATGCGCTCAATGAGGCCGGCGGCAGCAGCGCTGACCCCATTGAGAACATATTCTAAAGATCGTTCTCCCATTTAATTCAATGGAGCCGGCAATACAGCCAGCTCCATTGAATTCATGAATGGGTGAGTGAGTGCTGCCTCTGATTGGCTAAGCACTGTGACCAATCAGAGGCAGCTCTCAGCTGTCATTCAATAGCTGAGAGCTGCCTCTGATTGGTCACAGTGCTCAGCCAATCAGAGGCAGCAGGCACTCACCATTCATGAATTCATGATTGGATAAGTGAGTGCTGCCTCTGATTGGCTGAGGGCTGTGACCAATCAGAGGCAGCCAATTCAGCAGGAAGGGATTTTAAATCCCCGCCTGCTAAATACTACAGAAAGCAGTTCAGGAGAAGAACCGTCTGAACACGGCTGATCTCCGGCAGCTGCAAAAAGGTGAGTATATATATATTTTTATTTTTTACACTTTTTTTGGATGCTTTTCAGGGAAAGGCTTATATATGAAGCCCTTCCCCGAAAATTAATGCAGTGCTTGCCGGCAGCCGATTGCTTTCAATGGAGCTGGCTGTATTGCCGGCTTTATTGAATTCAATGGGCGAGCATCGTTCTCCTCTGCCACAACTGTGGGACAGCTGTGGCAGAGGATAGCAGGCAGCACCCGTGGGACCGAGCCCTTTGAGCTGATAAACGCTGCTAGCAGCGTTTTTTTCAGCCATGATGCTGGCTCCAGTCACGTGATTTTTTTTGTTGCTCATCAGTTTTGCGCACAAAAAATCGGGGGGAAAAATGCCGTGTGACTAAGCCCTCACGGAGATTAGATCAATGCATGGATCTTTGCTGCAGACAATAGAGCCTATTAATGTGAAGGGCTCTACAAAGCTGTCCTGCACTAAAATTATTTATAACCACTCAACATTTTTGCCTAGAAAATGGTGAAATAAGAGGTCTAGGGCTATAGTGCCAGACTATTCACTGATCTGTAGTATATATTTAAATGTTAATTTGTGCAAATAAGTATGTATAACGCCAAAAGTATATGTCAAGTAGCTGCAACCAGCCAATACCATTTGCATACACAGATACTATGGGCTGGGGGTGACGTCACCTAGCCTCACTAAGGAAGCTAAAAAAGCCCTGAAAAAGTCCAACGCGTATTAAGACTTAAACACTGGTCTCTTCCTCAGTGAGAAGTGCAGTGTCCTGTGTTGAAACTCACTTATATCGCTATATAATAGTCTCTAGAGGTGGGAACATTCTCTGTGTCACCATTAGACTAGGGTAGTGCAGTCTTATTTTGGTTACTGTGAAATGTCCACAGAAAAACACTGAAGCCAAAGTATTGAAACAAATTTGGGTTAAACAATGGAACTATTGTTATTCTTTAACTCAAGAGAAAATGTAGTAGTCAAGCTCAACACAATTCAGGACAGTACAAAGGATCAGTAAATTGGACTATGGAGTACACAGTCAGGAGTGACTTGTGACCAGGGATCAGGTGGGTTGTGGAAAGGCTCCAGCAATATCGAACCAAAAATCTCAGGGTCCAAAAGCATACAAACAGGAATTCAGTCTATGAATCAGGAACTTAAAGGTGTTGCCCCACAAAAAATATTGTCTATAGTTAAATCCAGGCTATAATCTTGAATTATTTGTATTTACACTTATTAAAAAATTGTTTCTATTCCTGGAAATTTCAGGACTAATGTTTGAATAGGCCATATGTTGTTTATGTTGAAGAGCCTTTCTGTGTTCAGTCCAGTTTAGTAAATGTTCCAGGGTGGTTACACCTACTCAGTATTGCTTCTCGGCAGTAATCCTGTTCTCCCTGTAATCACTTGCTCAACATCTATTCCTATACCAGAGAAGACACAGCAACGTCAGAAGCAGCCGCTAACCATACTAGCAATCCCTCCACATACCTAGTGCAGCAGAGAGAAACAAGACTGAGCATGTATAACTAACTAACTTGGAACATTTACTGAGATGGATACTGCAGATGGTGATCTTACATTATTCCTAGAATATCTAAGGATATAAATATTTTATATCAGTATAAATACAAATAATGTTCATCATTTTGGGGGTAAATTTAATTATAAGTAGTATTTTTGGTGTGACAACCCCATTAAATGCAGGAGCAGAAACTTGCGCAACCGGAACTTAGTATAAGGAATCGGATCAGAGACAACCAGTTTTCCAACTGTACAAAGCAAATTTAAATGTTAGAAATGATGTACAAGTGAAGTTTGTGGGATAAAAAAACTTGACCTTTGAATCAGCACTGTTATCCCTGTGCTCCCAGGAAAGACTGCAAGCCGTCAACATATTCTTCTAAAAGGGAGATTCTTGGAATACTTTTTCAGAATAATCTCCAGTGAGAAATGTTCTTCTCTGGAGTGTTCAGTTTGCCTATCTTCATAAAGAAAAAAACAATGGAAAACCATAATGACATATCAAAGGGAAATCAAAAAGAAGCAAGGAATGGGAAAAGTAGGGTATGGAAAAGCACGGAAAAACGGGGAAGCAAGTGCGGAAATAGACCATATTGATTGAAATACTTTGATTTTATAGCAGTTTAGTAGAGATGATCGAGCACGCTCGGATAAGTCAGTTACTCGAGCGAGCCTTGCTCTTCTCGAGTAACTGCATTCTTGTCCGAGCGAGCTTGGGGGGGGGGCGGCGGGGGAGAGAGATCTCTCTCCCCCACCGCAGACCCACCCTCCCCGAGCACGCTCGGACAAGAATGCAGTTACTCAAGAAGAGCGAGGCTCGCTCGAGTAACTGATTTATCTGAGAGTGTTGCTCATCCCCGTGGATAGTTACTATAAAAGCTTTGTTTTGGGCCAAATGTGAATTGTTCCATGTTATTTGTTCTAGTTGCAGTTAGAATTTAACCTTGACATAATGTAAATTGCTCAGTAAACAGAACTTTTCTTCATCGGTTGTATCTTCTTCTATTAATAATATAACTTTTATAATACTGTTATTTTACCTGTCAGTAAAAAGATAAAGAAATCACAAAGCTCTTTTGTGCTTGCATTTCACCATCTGGGAAACTGCACACAGTTCTGGATGTTGGTTAGACGTGCTGGGTCTCTGAGGAATATTTAGCTTTATAATGGTGAGAGATCTAGAAAAATGCAGTTGACTATGCCTCAAGCTATACACTTGCATTTTACAATTTCTAAAATAAATGTGTAAGTACTTATCAAAGAATTAAAAGCCAGGGGATATGTAGATTGTTAGATCTAACTTCAAACAAATATTAGGGTTTCAGCTACATTTTCAGCAAACGAACCATGTTTTTATATGTTACTGCATACTTTTAAGAAGATATATAATGCTGTATTTAAATATGTATAATTTACTAGCCAACATCTGTTTATAAAACATTTTGAGAATGCCGTTTAGGTCAGAAATATTGGACCCCAAAAGGTTTGGGTCTTTTAAGCACTATGTGGTAAATTTAGTAAACCCAGCATTTCCTGCGCCGGGCTTAGTGAGATTTTCCCACATGCACGGTGCACTGAATAGTTGAAGAGGCACTTCGAAATGTTTATAGAAATGTACACCTTGTCCCGACCAGTTTGTGGGGTAAATTATACATAAATCTGATGGTCTGTGTGGCCATGCCCCCTTCCGACAAGCCCCGCCCATTTTCCCAGAAACATGGCAGGACTGGCACAGGATAAAAGGGTGCAAAATTGATTGCTGAGCTCTATTATTGGCTACAGCCACTGTGATGTTTCATAAATCGAGCAGAACTGCAACTGTAAATACAGACTGGAGTAGGGAACAGAGCATCGGTGCAGAATACAGAGGGATCTGGGAGAGGTTAATATATTACTACTTCTTATATTACTGTATGGTGAAGGGGTTGTACAGTAATTTTGCAACTCAGAAACCTCTTTAACGAAATTCTCTAAGTCTTTTTCCATAGCAGTTTTGCCAATGTGCCATGTATTTTCCTTGCCTACTTACATAACTTTACATTTATCAGTCTCCTGTTTATCAGCTTTAATTCCCACCCGTATACTTTCTTCTGTTAATTACTTTATTTAGTTTTCTATCAATATTTTACTATGCAATGCCTCTGTGAGGTTGTTAATAAATATAATCGAAATAATAGCCCCCACCCCCCACTAATAAATGGCGACCCTATCAGGGCATGTACCATTTATAACCACCCTCTGCTTTCTACCACTGAGCCAGTTGCTTACCCACCTACACACATGCTTGTCCAAACCAAACATTTTCACTTAGAGCCTCATAAAAGCTGATCATATTGGTTTAACTGGATCAATCCATCATAAACGCATGCTGATATGACCTTATATGGTTGTTTTCGTTAAAATACTCCAGAATAGCATCTCTTAGAATCTCTTCAAACATTTTACCCACAACAGAAATTAGATTTACTGGTTTATAGTTTCCGGGATTAATTTGACCCCTTTTTGAATACTGGCGCCATATTTACTATACACCATTCCTGTGGAACAGACCCTGTCACTATAGAGTTCTTTATTATAAGAAACAACTGTCTATCTATCATATTACTTAATTCCCTTCAAATCTGGGGATGTATGCTATGAGGATCTAGCAATTTGTCTCTTTTAATCTTTTTCAGGCGGCTCTGCATTTCTTCCTGGGTTAGACTGGTGACATTTAAAGTTTATGTTGTCACTCTGCATTTCATCTGACCTTTCATTTTCCTTTGTGAGTACAGTGGAAAAAAAACTGTTTAGTAGATTTGCTTTTTCCTCATCACCCTGTACAATTTTTCCCTCATTACTTTTTAAAGGGACAACACTTTCAATTTTAATCTTTTTACTGTTACTATCTATGTAATTAAACAACAGTTTAGGGTTAGTTTTACTCTTTTTAGCAATGAGTCTGTTTCTACCTATGCTGCATTTGGTTTCTTTTTACATAGTTTACTTTTTTCCCCTCTAGATTTTCTAATGCTTCTTCACTGCCTTTCTGGTTTTCATAACTTAAATGCTTTCTTTTCATTGTTTATTGCCCCCTTTTTCATCTTTATTTAGACACATTGATTTACTCTTGTACCCTAATCCCTTATTCCTGTAAGGCATGAACCACGCACAGTGAATATTTAGGATGCTTTAAAAAATTTCCCAGTTATTGTCTGAACTCTTATTTTTGAGGACATTGTCCCAGGCAATAAGATCAAGAGCATCTCTAAGCTGACCAAACTTTGCCTTCTGAAGTTCAGTGTTTGTTGCTCTCTGACAAAACACCACATTGAAAGACAAGTGAAAATGTATTATATTATGGTTATTATTTTTTAGGTGCTCCCCGACCTGCACATCTGCTTTTCTATAAGTTGAATTGGCAGAAACTTTATCCACAGGTTTCCTTTTTTGATATTGTTAAAGTCCCCTATAGGGATGAGCGAGTATACTCGCTAAGGCACTACTCGCTCGAGTAATGTGCCTTAGCCGAGTATCTCCCCGCTCGTCCCGAAAGATTCGGGTGCCGCCGCGGGGCGGGAAGCTGCGGGGGAGAGCGGGGAGGAACAGGGGGGAGATCTCTCTCTCCCTCTCTCCCGCCCGCTCTGCCCCGCTCCCCGCCGCAACTCACCTGTCAGCTGCGGCGGCCCCCGAATCTTTCGTGACGAGCAGGGAGATACTCGGCTAAGGCACATTACTCGAGCGAGTAGTGCCATAGCGAGTATACTCGCTCATCTCTAGTCCCCTATAAAAATTACCTCATTGTGATTTGCAGCTTCATCCATGAGCTTCATCAAATCGTATTTGCCTTGGTAATAGATTGTCAGTGGATTCTATTATATTTGGTAGCTTATAACAACCTCCTCTGAGGATTTTATTATTGCTTTTCCATGTATTTTTGCCCATAGAGACTTCACTTATTCATCTCCCTCACATATATCTTCCCATAGTGTGGGCTTTAAACAGGACTTTACATAAAGACAAACCCCTCCTTCTTTCCGGTCATTATGATACTGTCTCAGCAAACTGTAAGATAACCATCCACTCATAGCTTTCATCCAGGAACAAAAGGTAACTTCCTCTAGCACTATAAAATCTGAAGAACTTTATTGAAGACTGTAAAATACAGATATGCAAATGATTGAGAGTTGGTTACAAGTTTCATCTCAAATGGGCCTTATGTAGAACATACAAAGTTACAAATTCAATGGTAGATATATAGAATGACATATCGAAAGACTCAAACTCTTCTCATTAGGCGTGGAAACCAAAAGACCACGATAAATGGGCTAACAAAAAGCATATAAAATTAATACTAAACAAACATAAATATACATAAATGTATATATAATACATATGAGAAAAAAAGATATGGTTAACAAGAGCAGCAACTTGAGAATATAGGCTAGAAGATACCATATTACCAACGATATGGGCTCTGTAAGCTACAAATCTGAGTAAATGTTCTATGTCCCACCATTTTCTGGAAGTGCATCACGAGAACATATCTTGTTATAGGCAATGAGAAAGTTCCTCATCCTGTTGATAATTGATTACAGAAATTGCTATCCATAGAAGCTTTTTGTATTCTAAAATTAAATACCAGATATCCAATGGGCTTAAAATATTGTTCAGATCTCATGTATATTCATATTGATTTTATGGTCCTTCCACCTACCTCTAACTTTATCATTGGTGCCAGTATGCGTCATAACCACTGAATCCACCCCAGCCCCTTCCATAAATCTGTCAACGCAATCCACATTGTTCAATAATCCTGGTCACTGTGACAGATTGCCCTGTCTGTTCCCTTAACAATTGAGTACTCCACTACCAGGACCGATCTAGCCTGTTCTGTACGCCTATTCTCCGTCATACTTGAGTAGCTATTCACCTTGCTTTCAGAGGACATGTCGTTCTGCAGCAGTGCAAACCTTGAATTGACATTCCCCTCATTTGCCAATTTGCAAACTTGTTGGAATGTGCCAGAATAGGAGTAGCCTATCTGACACTCTTATTTCTACCCCTGCTTCTGTTACCCAGCTAGCACCTTCATCATTCTGCTCTCCCATTCTACTGTCCAACGCCATATCTGCCACAGCAAGTGTCTGCTTCATGAGCAGCAAACTTCTTTCCATGTTGTCAATGGATGTCAGTCTTGCAAGCTGCTCATTTAGGGCTCAGTCACACAGGCCAGTCATGTGCTCTTTCTTCCGGCGGTGCGGAGAGTCATCCGCACCTGCAGTGTGGCTGTCTTATCCTGCAGTAACACGGGCGCTTCGGATGCACCCGTGTGACTGAGCCCTTAGAACCAGGATCTGGGCTTCCAAATGTGCAACATGCCCACATATCGTACAGCAGTATGCACCCTTGAACGGCTGTTCAAGGACTACGTACATGTCACAGGGTTTATACTGGATAGCACTGTCAATTATGGAGCTCATTAAATAAGGATAGTGCAGATAAAAATCAAAGTGAAAAATAATAGAGATAAACCGTAAATAAAAATAAATGACTTCCTGCTGAAGTCCCTAAATCTAAAGTCACTTAATCTCAAAGCCACACACTTAACATACAACACAAATTTGCGATCTCCCACACTCAGTTTTTCTGTTCGCTTATAAGGCCTCCTTTCCATGAACGGATTTCCACCGCGTAATTCGCGGCGAAAATCCGCTGCGTTTCCCGCAGCTATTCGGTTCTATTGAACCTAATAGCTCAGGGCACACTGTGCGGAATTCCACCGCGGAACTACGCACCGTGAAATCTCCCGTCCTCACCCGTGGCATGCTCTATTTGCCGCGGGTGTACGCGCTGACGGCTTCCATTGCAGTCAATGGAAGCCGTCCGTTCACGCTATCTCCCGCTGTAACACAGCGGAAGATAGCGTGAAAACGCTTTCCTGCCTACCGCCACCGCGTCATATGACGCGGCCGGCGCATCACGTGACACGGCCGGCCGCGTCATGTGACGCGGTGGGCGTGTCATGTGACGCGTGGGCGGGGAAGCGTCATGCGGGCGCGGAGAAGCCGGATCCGCTGGTAAGTATAGGGGCTCTGCGGGGCACCGTGACGGGCTTCGCCGCGGAATATTCCGCGGCGGAGCCCGTCACGCTCGTGGGAAGCCGGCCTAAAGCTTTTAGCTTCAGTAACTCTTGCAAATGAATCCTTTGTTTAGATATAAAAATCGGTCTATTTAAATAGTTGTAAGAATGAAAAATACCTTTTGTTCTTCAAGAAATGGCATAGTTTAATTTTAAAAATTGTATTTTAAAATAACATTTTCTAGAATCTTGATTTTTAAAATAAGGAAATACATTTTTTTAAATACAATAATGACTGATTGATTAAAAAGCACTCTTTTAGAACATTGACAAACTAACAATTATGGTTACAAGTAAAAACTGAAAGGCTTAAATAGTATTATAGAGGGATTTTTGTTGTTGTTAATAATTTATCCTAGATCCGTGATGGCGAACCTATGACACGCGTGTCAGCACTGACACGCGTAGCCATAGTCGCTGACACTCGGCCGCTCCCCCGTTAATGAATACCAGTAGGGGCCGCAGCTCCCCTGCTGGTATTCATTAACCAGCACTACTAACAGCGCTGATCCCGGCGCACACTGTAATGTCAGTGTGCACCAGGATTCTCCTCCCCCCGTTCCCCGACGTCTCTTACCTGTTGGTTCCGCGGGAGCGTCCCGGGGCGAAGGCGTCCTGCAACACACTGACGTCACAGTGTGCGCCGGAGATCATCGCTGCTGGAGGGCGCCGGGCACAGGAGGAGCGGAGCATCCACGAGGTAAGTACATGGGTCGGGGGGGAATCCGCTGTGAAGGGGCAGTCACCGCTGGGGGGGGGCATCTGTGTGGGGGGCAGGTAATGCCGGGGGCCGCTGTGTGTGGGGCAGGTAATGCCTGGGGGCCGCTGTGTGGGGGGCAGGCAATGTCTGGGGGCTGCTGTGTGTGGGGCAGGTAATGCCTGGGGGCCGCTGTGTGGGGGGCACGCAATGCCTGGGGGCTGCTGTGTGGGGGGCAGGTAATGCTGGCGGCCGCTGTGTGTGGGGCAGGTAATGCTGGGGGCCGCTGTGTGTGGGGGCAGGTAATGATGGGGGCCGCTGTGTGGGGGCAGGTAATGCTTGAGGGCCGCTGTGTGTGGGGGCAGGTAATGCCTGGGGGCCGCTGTGTGTGGGGGCAGGTAATGCTGGGGGCCGCTGTGTGTGGGGGCAGGTAATGCTGGGGGCCGCTGTGTGTGGGGGCAGGTAATGCTGGGGGCCGCTGTGTGGGGGGCCGCTGTGGGGGGCGCTGTCGCTGCTGGGGGCCGCTGTGGGGGGCACTGTCGCTGCTGGGGGCCGCTGTGGGGTGCGCTGTCGCTGCTGGGGGCCGCTGTGAGGGGAGCTGTCGCTGCTGGGGGCCGCTGTGGGGTGCGCTGACGCTGCTGGGGGCCGCTGAGGGGGAGCGCTGTGGGGTGCGCTGACGCTGCTGAGGGCTGCTGTGGGGTGCGCTGACGCTGCTGGGGGCCGCTGTGGGGTGCGCTGTCGCTGCTGGGCGCCGCTGTGGAGGGCGCTGTCACTGCTGGAGGCTCATCATTACTGAGATAAGTGAGGGGGAGGCTGGGAGAGGCGAGGGCCTATGCTATGGGTGTTTTGGGTTTATTAAATACAGTTATACATTACAATTATACATATTTGTTATTTAAACTATAAATATCGCGAATTTATGGATTTTTTCCCGAAGTGAGCTTTGCTCGTTTTTTTGGCGAATTTTGACACACTGAGCTCAAAAGGTTGCCCATCACTGTCCTAGATGGAACAATGTTACTGTACCTGACTAACAAAGTTACTGAGTCTTTTTAGGCCCCCTGTCCATGGCCGTGACAGAATATTGCCAGCGATATTTCGTCGCGGGGGACGAGGGGGGGCTGACAGGTCTCAGTGGTGAGCCTATCTAACAGATAGGCTCACCGTGGAGAATCACGGCAAGTTGCGTCATGCAGCGATTTTAATCCCACGAGCGGAGAATCGCTATGATTCTCCGCTCGTGGATGCTGACATTGCCCTTTCCATAGCTATGGAAAGCTTCACACAGTGTAATCATCGCTCGTGGACATGCAGCCTTAATGTTTAACCCCTTAGTGACAGCCCTATCGTAAAACTACGTCGTGCTGTTGCAGGACGTGTATGGAGGGAGGTAGCGGCGCTATCTCCCTCCATACAGTGCGGACATCAGCTGTTTATTACAGCTGACACCCGCGGGCAATAGCTGCGCTCGGCCGTTCAGCCGATCGCGGCTATTAACCCTTTAAATGCCGCTGTCAATTCTGACAGCGGCATTTAAATCCCCCGAACGCTGTTCGGGGGTCCCGCACGCCCCCCCCCCCCCCGCGGTGAGATCGGGGGAGCCGTGCAGGTGTCATGGCAGCCGGGGGCCTAATAAATGGCCCCAGGGCTGCCTTAGCAGACTGCCTATCAAGCCATCCACACAGGGTGGCTTGAAAGACTGCCTGTAAAAAAGCAGTATGACGTAATGCTATAGCATTACGTCATACTGCAGGAGCGATCAAAGCATCGCATGTTAAAGTCCCCCAGGGGGACTTCAAAGTAATGTAAAAAAAATAATCAATAAAGTTTTTTTAATTGTTAAAAAAAAAGTTTAAATCACCCCCCTTTTGCCATATCCATTGTTAAAAAATCAAAATCATAAAATAAAAATATGTATTTGATATCGCCGCGTCCGTAAAAGTCCGATCTATCAAAGCAGTGCATTATTTTTCCCGCACGGTGAACGTCGTCTGAAAAAAAAAATAAAGAACGCCAGAAATACACTTTTTTAGTTACCCTGTCTCCCAGAAAAAACGCAATAAAAAGCGATCAAAAAGTCGTATGTATTCCAAATTGATACTATCGGAAACTTCAGGACATCCCGCAAAAAATGAGCCTTTGCTCAACTACGTCGACGGAAAAATAAAAAAGATATTGCGCGCACAAAATGACCGCAGAAAATAATTGAAAAAAATTAAATATCTTAAAAAAAAAAATAAAAGTACTACAGCAAAAAAAATACTATACAAATTTGGTATCGTAGCAATCGTACTGACCCATAGAATAAAAATATCAGGTCGTTTTTGTTGCAGTTTGTGTGCTGTAAAAACAGGACGCACCGAAAGATGGTGGAATGTCGTTTTTTTTCCATTTCTATCCACTAAGAATTTTTAAAAAGTTTTTCAGTAAATTATATGGTACAATAAATAGTGCCATTGAAAAATACAACTCATCCCGCAAAAAACAAGCCCACATACAGCGACGTCAATGGATAAATTAAGGAGCTACGATTTTTTTAAAAGGAGTAGGAAAAAACAAAAATGGAAAAAAGCAAAAAAGCTCCGTCACTAAGGGGTTAATTGTTCAGTCAGTTTGGATTGTGGACCAATTTAATAACATTAAGATATGCTGTTTTTGGTACATACAATCAATTAAGTTGCATCCAGAATACCTCTTTAAAATGGAGATTAACTTTTCTCAAAGTATGATTTAAGCAATGAGTAAGTACGCATTAAGGAATACTTAGCGTGATTTTCACAAGCGTGATTTTCGTTTAGTATAGGCGTGCGAAAAAATTGCGCCTATACTGCGCTAAAAATCATGTGAACTGGCATTTTTTCACACGCACAAGACTTGAGCTTCATACGTGTGAAAATCGCCCATTCACTGGAGCAGTACGTTGCTTTAAAAAAGCACAGCTGCTCCAGGAGAAGATTGCGAGCTCCTGCCACAGTTGTGACAGCTGCTGCAGGGGATTTCTTGAGCCCCACAGGGATGTGAAGCTGCCACATCCAGGGGTTTCTACATGTCATCAATGGAGCCGGCGGCAGCAGCTGTGACAGTCGTGGCAAGGTGAAGGGAAACCCTGCAGGGATGTGAGGCTGTTTTCATGTGAAACCTCCTTGCATCCAGTGGTTTTTAGAAGGATGGTGAGGGCAATATCAGGTCGTGAATCATGGCCCCATATTGCTTTCGCCAGTGTGAAGGAGCCCAGAGAGATTTCCCCATAGCAGGGAGAGAGAGAGCGGAGCTATGTGTGATTAACCCATAGACCCACTCTCTCTCCCTGCTATGGGTTAATCCCCCATAGCCCTGCTCTCACTCTCCCTACTATGGGGATCCCCGAAGGTTATCCCCATAGCGCAGAGAGAGGGCGGGGCTATAGGGCTTCTCACAGGGATTCCCAATAGCAATTAAGATATCATCCAGGTAAGCTATTGAAAATTGATCCAATAAATCCCTGGAAACTTCATTGATAAAATGTTAAAGTGTCTGAAAGTCCAAAATAAGTAGCTTACAAAATCAAAAATAGTGTTCCTTATCTTGATCAGCCGGGCAATAAAATCATCCCAATTTTTGCAACATCGAATCAGGTAAATCCAAACCAATTGTTGGCAAGAATTGTGGGAAAATCGAATTTCTCATAATGCCTGCTGCAAAGGTCATTGTGCAACCAATCAGCAGCCAGTGTGTCTTGGTGTCACCAAATGTGTTTCATTGGATGTCTGCATCACATGACCTAACCATATATAACATAGATGCAGTGCAACCAGTTGCTGCATCATGTTTCTATATCTATATGTAATGTGGTCTGTTGTTAGTGCCAGATATTCTACAGAGGATATATTGCTGCTGATGTGAAAGCTTGTATACTGGGGTTATAATCTAGGGAAAAGAAAATGCATTCCATTTATATGCCTATATAACACATGGACTGTTGTAATTAGGGACAAAAATTCTACAGAGGCTATATTGCTGCTGGTATCAGAGGGACCAAGACATTGTTGGGACCATTGTTGTGATGCTCAACAATTTTTTTCCTTCAAAGAGGAAAATGAGGGTGGGTCAGTGTGTGCAGCTAGCCCTCCACAGGCACTTAGAGGGATGTGGAAATGGAGGTGCCAACTCCCATTGCTCATTGTGACATAGAGTTGACTCGGGAGGAAAAAAAAGAGGAGGTGGAAGAGGATGAAGTACTTAATCTAACATGGAGATGCAGAGAGAGTCATGATAGCAGCTTGCAGGAGGAGGGGAGAAAGAAGCAGATGTTGCAGGGCAGCACCATGCTAAGACAGGGAGTAGGTTTGTACATAAGGTCTGCACTGTCACCATCCTCTACTACTAGTCACAGCAGTATCAACATCAGGCCCACAGCTAGGTCTGCTCACAGTCATTCTTTGAAACCGCCTGTGATGAGAGAAGAGTGGTTATATGTAAGATCTGAGGTAAGCGTTTAAAATGCGGAAAGAATGTAAACAGCCTCAACACAACATGTATGAACAGTCACATAAACTTCTACCACCCGCTGCCTTGGAGTGCCCAGCTGGGCCAAAGGGCAAAGAAACAGCCTCATCGTGCTCCCTCTTCTGCTGTTGTAGCTGTCTCTTTTTACATCTCTCTCCCTGTTTTGTGTAGGAATAGTAGCACTCCGATTTCAAGTCTCTCCTCCACAATTGACGAGCAGACTGCAGGCTTCAGAGCCCAAGTGGGAAATGGAGAGCAGAAGTTGAGACACCACTATCAACACCACCTTCACCGACGTTGACATTTACGAAAATGTAAACAAAAATACCACCCCAACCATCCACAAGCACAGATCCTTACTTGATGGCCCCCCTCCTTGATCCCCACTACAAGGCCAAAATGACAAATATCATTACAGCAGTGGAGAGGGACCTTAAAATGCAACAGTAACAAGACAGACTGTTAAGCAGCTTGAGCAGAACATTTCTCCACTGCCATGAGGACTCATCCGCAATGTATCACAGATTATTGGCTAAAGGTGGACAAGCAGGAAGCCGCCACAGCAGCATCTCAACCAATGGCAGTGGAAGTCTAACAGCTGTGTGGCATCATGTTTTCAGCCTGTTGCAGTCTGCAGCAAAAGCACAGGGTGCAATTCACAGGCAGCACTTATCCATGGTGGTCCAAGAGTATGTTAGATTCCGTGCAGACGTACTGAGACATGGTGTTGGCCCATTTGACTTCTGGGTGTGTAAGCTGGATGACTAGCTAGAGCTTGCACAACGTGCTTTAGAGGTGCTTGCCTGCCCCGCTGCCAGTGTGCTATCAGAAAGGATGTTCAGTATAGCTGGTGGGATTAAT